>NC_090925.1:255870763-256173794 GCF_040938575.1 Ambystoma mexicanum | reverse complement strand
ATGTCTTTAAGGAGAATGAGCACTCCCGGTGCCTCTACTGCCTTCACGCCGATGAATCGCACGTGGAGGACTGTGCGTTCTGCAAGAACATGTCTGTCCGGACCATGAAGGACCGTCGTAAATGACTCGCTGACTGGTTGGAGGCGAAGAGCCCAGCAACAGGTGAGAAGTCTGAGCGGCCTTCTAAGACCTTTGAAGGCGCTCCGGCGACGGGGGCCCGACAAAAGGCAAAGCCCTGCGAGTCCATGGGCACCAGGAAAGCTGTTGGTTTGGGCTCCTCGGCTGCCAGGCAGGGCGCGATGTCCCCGATGCCATCAACCACAAGCTAACGCTCTGGCTTGGGGGGGGGGGGGGAGAGTCGGAGAACCCAGGTAAGCTTTGGGAGAAGCCCCGGTTGATCCTGACGGAGAAAGGAAAGCCAAGGGGGGGTGAGGTGGTGACCCTCTAAGGTGAAGGCCCCAGATGCGGTCAAGGTCATGAGGGCCCTGATTCACCCGGCGATGACCTTGATTGAAGGAGTCGTGGAGGTGTTGGCGAAGCCTGTGGAGGCTATGCTAGTGGAACCGACTCCTGGGCCTAGAGTTTTCCCTGCCACCCCAGAGGGAATCATCTTTTCAGCCTATCGAGAAGACCCCTGGGACGAGAAAGGGGGGGATGGGTCACGGTAGCCATAATGGACACAGATACCACCTCCAAAGATGAGCTGGTTGGCATCACAAAGATCCTGGACAAGAAATTAGAAGTCCAGTCCTACGGTAGTGATCCCGACGAGGCGGACGTAGAGAGCAACAGTGGAGCTGACGAGGAACCGCGGGCTGTGGAGGAGACGGAGGATCCCACGCCCCAGCCGTCGCTCCCATCGCAATTGATGCCTACCCCACAGGACAACACAGGAGCAATCTTGATGGACATCCAGACCCGCCGTACGGAGATAAGGACACGGTTGCCCTAACCCCCAGCGGACGATCCTGTGGCGCCTGGACCGTCGGGGAGCCCAATGAGCAAGCGGAGGCGAATCCATCCACCCACTCCTTTCCAGCCATCACCTTCTCCTCCGCCGAGGGATGGAACGGGAGCGGAGACGACTGGGACGGACGACGGTGGTGACGACAGGACGGATCTCCCATCACTCCCTACCTGGGCCGACGAAATTGGCTCCTTTCACGCCATGATCGCCAGGGCATCGGAGCTTTTCCAGCTTTGGCCCGAAGAACAGAAGGAGGGTTTCCTCTACCAACGATGGGAGTCCAAGAGGAAGACGGTCCTCTCAGTCCCGTTACTAGACGACATCTAGGACAAGGGACTATTGCTGCTCAAGAACCCGTCCCCGGCTCCTGCGAAGAGGGACCGGTATGAGAAGTAGTACTGGGTCCCAGATTCCGCCCTGATGTGCCTTGGAGCTCAGCCGTCCCCGGATTCAGTGGTCTCCGCGGCGGCCAAGAAATCGGCAGGGGCGACGGCATCAACTTCCACTTCCCCACCGGACAGCGAGTGCAAGAAGCTGGCGGTGACGACCATCAAGACGGCCGTTGCGATTGTGGCACGCTACGACAGGGAGCTGTGTTTCAAGATTGCCCCCTCCTGGATTTCCTGCCAGACAAGAGGGCGGAGGCCCTTGAAATCCTACAGGAAGGCGAGGTGGCGTCGTACCACACAATCAGTGACCAGTACCATCGCCGACACCCGTTTTCGCCAGATTGGAAACTGTGTTGGCCTCTGCTGGCGAGGGTGGCTCAAGGCCACCGACTTCCATCAGGACGTTCATACCAGAGTACGGGACATGCCCTTCGACACGAACAACCTGTTCGGCAAGGCAGTAGATGAGTCACTGCAGGCCATCAACGCGAACACCGAGACGGCCCGGGCCTTGGGTTCTCTCAATCAACGGCGGCTGTCCTTTCAGACCCCCGGAGGCAGGCCTCAAGGTGCCTCCAAAGGATTTGGTGGCGGTTCCACATCGTACCGCCAAGTGGCCTGCTCGTTGCAGGAGGCCTACAGAGGTCGCAGCAAGGGCTGGCGAATTTCATCAGCACATGGGAGTCCATCACCACCGACCGTTGGGTGCTGGATGCTCTGGCCAACGGGCACACTCTGGAATTCCAAATAAACTGTCCCCGTCTACCACCAATGGCCAGGAAGGAAAATCACGTGCCACAGCTACTTCTGGTGGTACGAGCAATGCTAAAAAAGGGCATGATAGAAATCGGAGGCTCCAGAGTATACTCTCGGTACTTCCTCGTCCGAAAGAAGACCGGCGGTTGGCGACCCATCCTGGACCTTCACCACCTCAACAAATACATCAAGTCCCAGAAGTTCCGGATGGTCACCCTTCAGCACATGCTGGGACAGCTGGAGGAGGGCGACTTCCTGTCGTCGCTGGACTTGGAGGATGCTTACTTCCACATTCCCATACGCAAAGGGCATCGAAAGTTACTACAGTTCGTGGTCCAAGGGCGGCACTACCAGTTAAAGGCCCTGCCCTTCGAGTTGAAGTCGGCGCCAATGGTCTTCACCAAGTGCCTGGCACCTGTGGCGGCGCGGCTGCGCCTGCAAGGGATTCTCATGTATCCCCATCTGGATGATTGGCTCATCTGAGCAAAGTCAAGAGAACTCTGTCGATCACACAGCGAAGACCGTCCACCTGCTCAAGGAACTGGGATTCTCGATCAACTTCGCAAAGTCCGACTTGGTACCGTCGCAGAACGCCTTGTTCCTGGGAGCCAGACTCGACACAGTGGCACGGTTGGCTCACCGTCGGAGGAGAGGACGAAGGCCATCCTGGGCAAAGTACAACAGCTGTTGACCATGGAAGTGGCCAGGGTGAGGTCCATCAAGTCCCTGCTCTGCATGATGTCATCGTACATCTACCTTGTGCGTCTGTGCAGATTGCGGATGTGGCCACTACAGGAGTTCCTCGATTCCCGTTGGATGCGGGCAGCTTCGAAGACAAGATCTCCCTCAACGAGACTTTCCGCCAAGCGATCCAGTGGTGGGGCAACCACACGCATCTAGCGGCGGGCATGGACTTCCAGACCCTGGAGCATCAGGAAACTGACGATGGACGCCTCCCTGGAGGGATGGGGAGCGCACACGGAGATCTCCACGCAGGAGGCCTTTGGCTCCCGGAGGAGAGGTCACTACACATCAACGTCCTGGAGCTCCGAGCCGTGTTGGGCCCTCGGGTCTTTCCTCCCATCCCTCAAGGGCAAGGTGGTGAGGATCTTCACAGACAACACCACAATGTTCTACATCCGGAAGCAGGGGGCACCAGATCCCCAGCCCTATCCAAGGAAGCACAGGATCTGTGCCACTGGGCCGTGCCCAGGGGATGTTCCTGGTACCCTTCCATCTGGCAGGAATAAAGAACACCATCGCCGACTCGCTCAGCAGGGAGCTGTGCTCTTACCATGAGTGGGAGCTTCAGCAGGATCAAGTGGATCTCCTATTCCAACGATGGGGCAATCCCCAAATTGATCTATTCGCGACAGCAACGAACACAAAGTGCCAGAGGTTTGCCCAGCCAGGGAGCATGGGCGACGTATTCTCATTCCCCTGGGACGGCCTGTTCTTGTATGCATTGCTGTTGCGACTCATCAGTGAACTCCACTGACGGGCCAGGTGCAGGATGATCCTCGTCACACCAGCGTGTCCGAGGCAGATCTGGTTCCCGGACCGCCTGGACATGTCAGCATCCCCTCCCCCAGTCAAACTGCCGATGGACGTGGATCTTCTCGCCAGGGAAGGAGGCGCCATCCTACATCACGACCCGGGATTACTGAACCTGCAGGCCTGGGTCCTGCAGCACTAGAGCTTGGCGGGTACGATATCCTGGCGGACTGCAAGGAGGTGCGTGGAAAGGCTAGGGCGTCCTCGACTCTTAAATGCTATGAACACAAGTGGAAGAGATTCTCTGTCTGGTGCCGTGCACAGAAGATCAACCCTCTGCGGATTACGGCTCCTCGAGTGCTGCCATACTTGCTGTCACTGGCAAAGGCAGGGCTGGCTCATGCCTCCATCAAAATCCATCTGGTGGCTATCTCCTGCTACAGCAGAACTCCGGGGCGTTCGTCTCTGTGGTTTCATCACCTGGTGAAGGAGTTCATGAAAGGACTGTTCTACTCGATCCCGGCGTGGGAGCTCAACGTGATGCTGACCAGGCTCATGGGTCCCCCATTCGAGCCCTTGCATTCGGCACCGCTGAAGTGCTTCTCGTGGAAGATGGCGTTTCTTGTGGCCATCACCTCCGCACGACGAGTGGGAGAGATCTAGGCCCTCTCTTGTAAACCTCTGTACCTGAAATTCCATGAGACGAGGGTAGTGCTGAGGACACACCCCTCCTTCATGCCCAAGGTGCCGTCGGACTTCCATCTCAATGAGCCCTTGATGTTACCTGTTTTCTTCCTGTTGCCGGCTGAGAGGACCTTGCATTTGCTGGATGTGGCTAGACCGCTGATGTTCTACGTGGAACGCACAAAGAGGTTTTGGAGGACTTCACAGCTGTTTGTGAACTTTGGACCTGTGAACCAAGGGAAGGCCCTCTCGAAGGCTTCCATTTCCAGATGGCTCTCCGGCTGCATCATGCACTGTCACCGGTTGGCAAACCGGCCGTCCGAGAGCCCATTCAACCAGAGCGATCGCTGCTACCATAGCGTACCTGTCTGGTGTGCCCCTGCTGGACATCTGCAGGGCTGCTACATGGAGGTAGACGCACACCTTCAGGAGATTCTACTGGGTCGACCGGGATTCCAGGGAGGAGTCCAGAGTCGGCCAAGCAGTGCTGCGCAACCTGCTCGCTTGAAGGTGAGCCTGGTGAGGTAAGAGATGCTTAATGTGGAGCCTTGCCACCTCCCGTGGTTGCATGTGTGTACTGCTATGTATTCTTGTATTCATGTGTATCCATGCCAGACCCCATGCTGGAGAAGGAACTAGTTACCTGTAACTGTTCTCCACCATGGGTCTGGCATGGATTCACATGCGAACCCTCCCTCCAACCCCTCTGTGGCTCTTCTCTTGGTCCTACTGACACTTTACGTGCTACCAAATCTGAAGATGGCTGCCGGAGGAGGGGCTTAGGTAGAGGACAGTCATTGGCTGGGGGCAGTATGACCCAGAGACCAGTGATTAGTTTCTGAACTGTCTTTATACTAATGACCAAACTGATTTTTCTCTTTACCGAGGATTCCCAGCCTGACAGGGAATATTCATGAGCATGTTAATCCATGCCAGACCCATGCTGGACAACAGTTACAGGTAAGTAACTCGTTCCTTATACATACTTACCAACATGGCCCATTCCAGTTGGGAGATGTTGGAACAGCTCCCGTTTTAGCTGTGCATTCTGGAACTTGAAGTCCTGTGTTTGTATTCTGGGAAGTGTAGTTTCAGATTTCATCATGATGAAGATAAACAGGACTTGCCTACCATCTCCTGACTGCAGTTAGCACTTATGATAATGCCTTCGGTCAGCTCCCCTCTTAGTAACAAACATACTCTTCTCTCTCGCTGCCTCCCCTCTTGCAACTACTACACATGCTTGGGTTAAGGAATGCCCAATATTCTTGTAATGAGTCTGCCTTCCTCACTGTTCACTTGGACTCACTTAATCCCCAGCTATAGTGGTTCTGGCTGTAACCGAGATGTGGCTAGCTCCTTACAAGGCTAGTTGTGCCTCTTCTCACACACTATTTTCTCCCACTCTGGCTGAATAGGCAGGGTGGAGTGGTTGGACCTATGATCAACACGAAGCATCTGCTCCCACGTCACTCCTGACTTTTTTTCCCCCTCTTATATGTATTCACTGCAAGCCATTTCCTAGCATCCATCACTAGCTTCTTGGTCGATAGCCCTCCTGGCCCGCTCCACACCTTCCACCTTTATCCAGACATGCTTCTTGACTTCCTTCTTGGGGAGGCTCCTATTGCCCTTTCTGATGACGTTAAACTGCCAAAATCGGCGTCCTTCCATTTTCAATTCAACTCTTTACTCTAAGCATTTCTTGACTGACCCGCACACATCCATGGTGATTCCCTTGACCTGGTCATCCTCCTTCACCTCATTTTATTTTATCAGTTGATCTCAATCGTTCTGATCACTCCCTTGTTCACTTAAAGGTTGTGGTTACTCTCTGCTCCTCCCCCCCTCCATATTAATCAAATGTTTGTTTGAAACTGACCCTGGATTCACATCTAGCCAATGTCCTATCCTTTCTACTTGCGTTCTCCCCACCCTATTACTCCTATGAAGCAAGCCTTCCCTAACTTCGACTCCCCTTGCCCCCCACTACCTACCCGATTGAACCACTATCCACATCAAACCAACTACAACTAGCCCCCCGCCTTTGATCTCCCCTGGGATACACCACCTCAAAACTAACATGAATCGAACACCCTGGCACCAGGATCGCTCTTGGCCTTTTACAAGGATACGCTTTCTTCCTTGACAAAGCTAGGACCAGCTATTGCTAATGACTCCTTCTACCCTACTTGACTGGCCAAACCAGTGGCTATTCTACTGTGTGCCAGCAAAAGTGTTCTGTTTACACTTGTTATGCAAACCATAAAACTGTGCTCTTATTTGAAAGTCCTCAAGTCTAGGATTCTGTACTCTTATTTGCTCCTGCCTCTCCTCTCTAGAATCGGGCATCTTCCCTTCCTGACATAAGATGGGCATTGCACTAGGCATTCCTAAAAACAGCCCTAAACTGATTTGAACTACTATATGCCTTGCTCGCTCTTTCCCTCTACTCCAGCATCGTTTAGGGTGTGGTCTTCAACCAGATCACCAGCTACCTGTAGGTAAATAATCTTTGCGACTCCCTCCAATGTGGCTGTTTGAAGGCAAGGGAGACTGTCATCCTTATTTAACTCTCCCAAAGCACAGGTGAACAGGGGATCCTCCCCTTAGTCACCACACTTACTGTCCCCAGTCGGGCCCTGGACTTCATCAGATGCCACAAAGAGGACCATGCACTTTAAAGAAAGTACATTAACACATGCCATGTAGCAATCTGCAGAAACAACTAATGAATAACGCATGCAAAATGACGCACTACTAACCTAAAAGACCCAACATAGGCCATCCAAATGTAAAATGGTAAACTCGCTCTGAAACCTTATTTGGAGCCTTTGTTTTGTTAATCTTGCGAGTCCAGATTGCTTTACTATCCACTGTTTCTTTGTTTGTGGGAAATGTAATGTTAGGTTTTATTCTCGGGTCACCACAAACTGTTGTGGAGTCGAACAAATCAATGTAAAATAAAACTGCAGTACAGACCTTTTTCATTATCGTATCTCAGCGCTTTGCTATGTGTCTAATAGTATTGTGCGAATTCACTGTATACTAATCCCCAGTGAACTTTCATTTGTCAGTGTTTTTGTTACAAACCTTTTTGTAAAACGTTTTTTGTGATTTTAATTATTGTAATTGTTTTTTGTTGAGCCAACTTCAGCAGTTTTATAATGTTGTATGCTGGAAAACCATTTTCTAAATAAATTGGCATTCATTCTCTCTTTCGCTGTGTGCGCAAGAAGTGGCAAACGGCAGTGCAATGAAACGGTGTAAGCTCATTATTGTGTTCAGACTAAGGCAGGGGTAACCATTCACCGAGAGATCGATGATTGGGTAAGGGGCCATGAATAGCCTTTAAGATAGAGGTGCTCCCGAGGGAAAGGGGGTGAGAGGAGAGGGATTTCCCACATGCTGAATTATATTGTAAGGTACTGCAGCAGAGTCATGGCCAGTCATCTAGGGAAGAGCAATTTATTCATTTGAAAAAATCTCGGTTTTCTTTTTCTCTCCAGAGACTGTAGGGGAATGATTGTGGGTCCTAACTAAGATCTCACAGAAAATAAGGGATCATCCCGTTTTATGGGTTCTTGGTGAGGATAGAAACCCTGGTTGTGTCGTCCTGGCCAACCTCTGAGCTGCATTTAGGCTCCTCGAATCTGGAGCATTATACCAGATCCCCGCCATGTTGAACAGTGGTAGGAAGTTGGATTAGAAAGGGCAAGCCAAATGGGGATGAAGGCATGTTTTCTCATGATCAACCAATTGAAATGAATGCTGCGAAAGAGCCCTCTTGTCAGCTTTCCTTTACTTGAGGTAGAAGGGTACCCTTTTGGTGCCTAAGTGGAAGGATAGGTTGGAAAGGGAGAGAGGCGGTTCACACGATTTGAGAATCTAAATGAAAGTCCTGAGGGATTAATTTCCAAGCTTTATAAAACTGATTGCAGCAAGCTGGACAGAGCAGCATACACGCAGAATTCAAAGCGATGGAAAATCTAGGATGGGAAATCTCAGTTTATGTCCACGTCTGTATGATAAAGGTGTGGGGGGGCAAGATTCCTACTGGTGGGGATGTGTAAAGGGCCAAGAGTTTTGGAAAGAGGGGTTGGCTTGGATAAGGGACCTAGATGGCATACAAAGGCACTTCAATCACACATGTATTTTATTTGGGCTGCCCCAGTGCAGAGGGATGAGGAGGGCCTACATGTATTGTTTGTTGCCAAAACTACTCTGGCTGCAGTCTGGAAAAGGCTTGGGGAATAAATATATATATGAAACTAAACCATTTATTACATGTCTGATGAATATTGAGATGGAATGGTTCCCCTTCGTACAAATTTATCAGTTGACCATCCCCAAAGATGACTTCATGGCTAAGCCCTTAGACTGTAAGGGGATCCTTTGGCAGAAGCAGGCCCTTATAATATTTAGAGGAAACCTCCTAAAGATGGATTGGCATAGATGCATTCTTTGGACATAGTAACTGAGTTGGGTGAGTAGGAGGATGTCATACTGGAGGGAAGAAAAAAGTGGGAAAATGTAGGGTGGATTCCCATTGTGGAAGTCAATACTGACTGACAAATGTGGTGACTAAACTCGGGTGTAATGGATTGTTTGATTCCTCTTGTATCTTCTATTGTTATTAAAATGTAATAAATTACAAAACACATGGATAAATCCGGTACAGACAGACCAGTGTTGGGATTAATGGGACGTGATGTATTTTTTTTGCTTATTTTTTTAAAAAGCATCAGGAACATATTTCCTCTAGAATATATTGGAGAATTAAAACTGCGAGTCAGGTAATAATATAGATTATGATATTCTTTCAGGGATGAAGTCTCTAATCTAATGAACATTTCTCAGTGACGTACGAGTATCACTAGAATCTTTATCCCCCAAAGAATGTCCAGCATGTAGAGCCATATGGACAGGGAAAATCGAACAATGCAAATGGCTGTTTAGGTAGAGGATAATTTGCACAACCTATGTGGAGTTCCAACCAGAGAAACTAGACACAATGTTTGCTGATCACTGTGTATTGATGTACATCGCAAATTGTAACAAACATTTTCTTTCTTGTGTATTCGTTTTTTAACTATGAAATAGAATACATTGGTACTTTTTATTTTGTAGTTTGTTGATTCAGACCTCATCAGCTAGGAGAGTTGCCTAATGGTCTTTGTGAATGATTTAATAATTGTGCATGCCAATTGTGACCAAGTGATGAGTAGTACTGGAATATATTAAACTCCTGTGCCTGCATCTGTGGGATTAGGAAAACGTATACCAAATCATGCAACAATGTAATGCTTTGAGCAAAGTACTTTGTGATCAGACCTAATTTGAACAAAATCAAGAGGTAAAAACATGTGAAGTACACTGAGCTTGATAACCCTACCCAAGAAATTGAATAATAATGCTGACACTAACTTGACAAAGTGATAACTAAATATTTCAAAAGGAGCATTGCAATTCCATTAATATTTGGTCTTCTTAGTTGATTTAGATACAACACCACCAAAAAGGAAAGATTCCACTAAGGCACAATACAAAGGCAAATTGATTTTGTTACTGCACTCTTGCAATGGCGTAATCCCTTGATTGGATGACCTGTAATGTGTTATTGATCACCGTTAGTCATTAAGACTGATCCATGCAAAATAATCCTTTCAGCAGCAGAAGCATATTTGAAATCACAAAGTACTTGATATTTCTGTTCTTGTCTTGTATCTAACCATGAGAAACCCCATCCAAAATGGGAATCGTCTTGGCAATATTCTCGCAAGCCATTTGAGCCAGTGGCTACCAGGGATCTTACATTTACATCATGGAAAACTACTTTAGTTGTATAAGCACTTCCATCAGTTATTAGAGGAACTGGGCAGGTTTTAAGAACACAGCACTTTGGTTAATTCAAGTATCTTCTAACCTAGAGAGGATACTGCTTAATTTGGATGTAGGAAAATATTAACCTTTGACTGATGGAACGAAGACTGATCACAAGCTGTTTAGAATCTTTGGATGACTGCCTTATTTTCTGTGGCATCTAAGGCTTTCAAGCAAGAGTGGTGGGTTCTTCCTTTTTATATTGATTTTTTTTTTTAAAGTCTGAAAACTGCCACCCGGGTTGCATGTGCAAATGGGGCAAGGGTGAATGTGAAGTTTACTCACCATAGGGATTACTCTTTTACTAGTTTAAGGTGTCCTTTGCCCATTTTGACCCTTCCTCTAACCCCTCCAAATTCCAATGATGGATAAGGACTATTTAGTGAAATAGCTGTGCATGGCAAAGTGTGAGATTCTTCACTCTTGAGCTCCCTAGTCAAGCTCGTTGTTTGGTTTAGTGTATATGGTGTCAAAGTAGACTTCTGTGAAGTCTGGGAGCTGGTGCCTTAAACTTGTAGAATAGCACTTACTACAGTAAAAACTTGACATTATATGAATGAAGCTTGTATATCAAGATTACAAATATTATGCCCTATGTTAAAGCAACATATATTGACAATGAAATTAATATGGAATCTAATACTTTAGAAGTGTCCTATGAGGCCTTTTTTTAACCATTCTTTTCTGCCTAGTTTGAAGCGGGAGATGCGGAATGTGGCTGACGATTGTGGCCTGGAACCAGTCACTGTGGCGATGAGTTACGTCTACTTTGAGAAGCTGGTCTTACAAGGCAAGCTTAACAAGCAGAACCGCAAACTGTGTGCCGGAGCCTGTGTGCTGCTTGCAGCCAAAATCAGCAGTGACTTAAAAAAGCCCGAAGTGAGCCAGCTTTTCGATGTAAGTATGAGCAGTGAACTTTACCCGATGTGGCTAGCCCCATGCAGGAGTTTCGGAATGCTACTTATTTTGTGCAGGATGCACAGAGTGCTGTTGACTTCATGACTCAACCTGAACAGGCTGCCACTGACTCAATTCAGAGTGCTGGACTAGTGTGCGGTGACTGTGCGGGATCTTATGAAGTAACTAAACTGTCCATCTTGTAGAAAACTTCACAAAACTACAGAAACTCGAATACCTCAATTATGTGGTTTACTAAAGATGCTGCCGGTGTACAAAGGCCCCTGGTCTTTGTCTGTAGCTGCCCCAGTACCCACCAGCAATTGATGTTTCAAAAGTGCTCGGGGAACACGGACAAAATCTGGGCCATGATCTGACGCTAGTCAGAGGGAACCCTGGGACATCACTGTTAGGTCCAGCATTGGACCGTGGCCTTCGGGAAGAGCATTTTATTACACAAATAAGCTCCAACACTCCCCTCCTATACAACTGACCAACAAAATAATTTTGTTCTAAATTATTACTTTTATAGTGCTCATCTTTGTAGAATGTTTACCACGTGATTGGTTTCAAATCTTAGCACCCTTTTAGTTTGACAGCAAGTTGGAGAACCGCCACACCCTAAGAGGGTTTGAAGTTGAGGATCCTTTAGCAACGGATTTGGGTAACTTCACCTTTACCACATAACCCATTTGAACAGAGTCCTTATTGCATCCAAACTCCACATCATCGAACCTCCATTTCACCTGAGTAGTTCATTATCCCTCCATCATTGCACTCGGTCGACTTTGAATCCATCGTCAAACCAGGACAGAAACCTCTGGTTTATTTATTTCAAAATTGAATGGTGCCATCTGATGTGAGTTTCTGATGGACCTACCGTTTTCAGTCACCACCAGATTGTCCATCAAAGTATGGTTACATCTTTCTATGCCATTAGATTTGAGATGCTACACAGCACTTTTGATAAGCTTTGTACCAATTTCTCCAAGGAAAGACCATCACTCCTGGCACCTTATGAACACAAATGTGCATGATTCTCCAAGAAAACCCTTCCTTCAAATCCCTTCTTAGAAATCTGGTTACTGTTTTTGTTGCGCCTTTCCGGATAAGCATTGTTGCATGGTAATTGGAGAACATGACCGAAAGGGCTAGAATACAGAGTGTGCCCATAGTACTGCTTCCTCCCAAGGATCTTGATGGAACTCGTGCTTCCGAAGTGGTTCTCATGTCCTTGAGCTCCTGATCACTTTCAGCACACTTCTTAGTGTTTTAACATGTCTTTCCACCTTTTCAGTACATACTCTGCCACCACTAGCAGGAGCTGAGAATTACCTTTGTTTTATGATGCCCAAACAGCCCTTGCAGCCCAACTGTAACATCTCCATCAAATTCTATTGAAGGTACCACTTTCAACACCACATAACCCAAGTTCATCATGCACCCTCTTGAATTCTTGTATCTCTGGCCACTGCACAGCATCTTTTTTTCTAACCTCTTCCGAAACACTCCCAACAACTTGTGATAGGTCTTTCTCCCTGATTGCATTACGCCACTCTTCCTTACTTACGCTCTGTGTGACAGCATCAATCTGGTCACTTCACACTCAACCTTCACTGTACCTCATTTTAGCTGCAGGCAAGGGATTACAAGACAGGGCATCGCAACACCCTTCCTTCAATGAACTCCATATTAATGTTGAGCTTTTGCATTTCAAGGCACCCCTTTCCACTCTTCAGGAAAGCCCATCTAAATCTTTTCATACAAAGAATCCCTTTAGCAGCTTTTGATGTCTACTTGCTGTTAACCACACTCCCCCTCCCCCCCACCCAGAGCTCCTAAACATCAACCTTGTCCAAAAACCAGTGGAGCTGGGGCCCGGGGAGTGGAGGGTTTGTTCATGGTCATTTTGTGAAGTATTCCCCCATGTTTGCAAAATTGTGTCCTTCACCTCTTTTAAGACTGTGCAAAACCACTGAGACTTGTATGGTTCACTTTATTTAAGATAGGCGGGTATGCTAAGACTGCTGGCCACAAGGTCCCAACAACTGTTGTATCAAATGGTGTTTGAAATATGGACCGTGTTCTGTGGTATGACATATGTGGAATGGACTCTGTTGGTATCCAGTGCTGGACAATGGTCTTCAGTGGACAGTGCATTAGTTCATGCAGACCGGCTTAATCTAGTGGCTCTTTTCTTGCTCTTTTTTGAAATTGCTATTCGTTTGCAAAGTCATCTCGCCTGGATTTTAAATTTTCCTTCTATTTATTATGCTTGGATCATAGGTTACTTAACAATATCAAGATCTTTCCATTACTATATGGGGAAAATGAGTTCCAGTTAATTTATTAAAAATGGTTAGAATATGAAATGGCAATTTCCAGATCCTGAACTAGTCCAAGATGTGAAGGCGCCTCTGTTCTGAGTTAGTTACTAGTATGAGTACCATTTTTCGTCTCCAGCATGGTGATACTCTTCTATTTAGCTCTTTGGTTATGTGAGGCCCAATCCTGGGTAGCCCAGAATGACTTACCATTCCATTCCTTTATTGGGAGGTTGGAGGATCACCTCTGACTCCGTAGAGTATATGCCAGTGCCTACGTCTGCACTTACATACACAGCACAGCACCCCTAATCTTTAAAGGTATCCTCCCTCCGGTTTCTTGAGAACTGAGGAATAAACAACTTCCATGTCAGTATGAAATAGCTTCCATATGCCAACGTATGCCTCATTGTTTTTTCTGTAACTGTGGGACGGGTATGGTATGACACTAAGCCGCCTGTGCCAATGGAAAATGGAAAGGAATTTACTAAGCAAATCTAAGATTTTTTTTGGGATTAGAAAGCATGGCAATTTTTAACTTTCCAAGAATGCTCATCCAAACAACCGCCATTAAGAGAACAGGAAATGGTGGTATTCATCCTCTCCAGTGTGCGGCAGGGAGAAGATTCACATTCTACACACCGCAGCCTCCCAGATCATTTTAAGGGGCCTTGATCTGTGTCATGATCAACATGATTCCCAAGGCTTCTTCCCCATATACTGGTACCACATGCACTTTCAGTCTAACCAAGGCTAGGGGGATAAAAGGAAAGCAAGGCTGGACCACTTTGTGGGTCACCTGGCACATATCCGGGCTGTGTGCATGTTAGTACAGTGTTTTGTGCTGACTTAAAACTTTCCAAGATGGCTGCCGTGAAATTCAGCCAGCTTCTACCATGATGGCTGCCAGTAAAGCCACCAGACCAAGTCTGCATGTACAGGCTAGTGCACATGGGTGGGTATATTACCCACACGCACGGCGGGGGAAGAGTTGGGAGGGATCCTTGCTTCGCGTTACTCTGCAATTGAACCGTGACGCTTACTCTGGCGCACCGTGGGCATGAATTAGGAGGGACGTTACAAGCTCGAACTACAATTGAAAACCACTATACTTACCCGCTGGGTCTCACCGACTCGCCAGCACCCGTCCTCCAAGGTCTTCAGCTCTCTCCAGTGCCGTGCTCGGATGTGGCTTGGCTCCATCCAGTTCCGCTCTGCAACACGCCTCTGTTCCTGGCACCTGTAAAAGAAAACAAGAAAGAGAAAGTAAGCACCCAGCAACATTCCAACACGCACTCTGCCCATTCCAACACGCGCATTGCTAATTCCAACACGTGCTTCCTATTCAAACACGCGCATTGCACAAAACCACCACGTGCAACCTTCCCTCATGCACAGCAGTGATACAGGAGCACAGGGAAGAAACAAGCTGATCAATCAGGGCTAACCATACCCAGGACTTTTAGCACAAACTATAATCGGGGTTAACAAGAACTTGATGGACTTTGGCAAAGACGAAGCTAACAATCATAGTGAACATAACTGTTTTCAAGCAAAGGAAACTAGACACTTACCTCCAACAGTACTAAAAGGAACAATCTCCTCTCCACAAGCCCCAGCAGGTCTGGGCTTAACCGGTTATGCAACTGGACCATTGAGTCGGAGGGACCAGCAAACCAACTCGCCCCTGCTCAATCAGCAGGAAGGGGAGCCACAACAGTACAGCCCACAGGCGAGTCCAGTCAGCCCAGGGAGGGGAATCTGGGGGCCATAGTAGTTTCACAACTGACATCCGTGTTCTTGTCTTGGGAGGAGCCCCAGTCCATGAGAAGCAGTTACACAGCGCAAGACAGCTGAAGGGTCCAGGAAAGCCAGACGCTCCCGCAGGGCCTCGGGTAAGCGTTACAGAACGCAAAGCCCACGTTACCGCCCTCCCTGAGCGTCATGGATTCCTTAGGTGGATCAGTTATTGCAGCTCATAGGTGAGCTCAGGGCAGAAGTTCATGCTGCCCGGTCTGAGACCAATGCCTTACAGCGTCAATTGGTGGTGAACCAGGACTGCACAGAGGAGCTGGCTAGATGGCTATTGCAGGCCCTCCTCACCCCCCATCGTCCCAGCAGCCTCTAAGTAGTGTTCCCAGGAGCAGTCCCTCTAGCCCCTCCTCCATAACGCTTCAGGGGATCCTCACAAGTTTGCGGTTTTTATGAACCAGTGCGACTCCATTTCTTATGTAGACCTGGGGTCTTCTCCACGGATCAGTCCAAGGTGGCCTTTGTTCTCGTACCTGGGAGGGCATGCAGCTAATTGGTCAATCCCGTTGGTAAACCGTGACGATCCGCTCTGACGCACGCAACTACCAAGTCTAAGAGCGTGGGTTGGAAAAGTTGTTGGCTCATCGGACTCGAGGGCAAGTCCTCTACAACGAATTGCTACGTGACGGTAACAGGACCGTCTAGCCTAGGTGGCCACCTTCAACTAGTTGGTGGTGGAATCCAACTGGCCAGAGTAAAAGAGGACTGCGTTGTTCTACCGAGATCTTCGAGGGGAGTTGAAAGAGGTCTTTGCTCAAGTGGTTAACCCCCCCCCTTCCCAACCCTCCCCCCAGACGAATATGCTGAATACATTGACCTGGTGCTGCAGCTGCATCACCGGTTTCAGGACAATAGAACTGACTGCAGTTGTTCAGAGGGACGATCATTGTATGTCTGTACGAAGGAGAGTTCGGTACATGCCCGTGAGAACCACCCTGAGTCCATGCAGTTGGGGAGTATCTGCGGCCCGCTCACCAGAAACGACAGGGAGAAGCGGAGACAACAATTATTTATTTACAAAATTGACTTACAAGTGGTTTTATTTTAAGTTAACAAGATGCATACAGTAATATTTACAAGTTACAATTGATGTGCATGAAGTTACATTTTAACAGAGTACATACAGTAATAAGAAGAGGCTGATTATAGAGCAACGCCAAAAGGGTATAATACAGTGGAGGAGATACAGTTGTGGTGCCGGGCATGGCACTTTTACAGTGCAAATGTCCTAGGTTCCTTACAGGGTCAGTCATCTGGTACTTGGATCCTTATTATTCCTCAGACAATAGTTTTTCATTTTTTTTGGAAGACCCAGTAAGCAGTCTGAGGTCTGATGCCAGAGATTTCCAGAGTTTGGATGCTAGGACTGGGAAACTCAACTCTTACCCTCTGTTTTTTTCTAACGTGTATCTGGGTACTATTATTTGGTTGACCTGGGAGGCTCTAGTAGGTCTGTTAGATTGGTTCTTGATGAACTTAAAATTTTAAGTATGTGTATTGTCGCAAAGCGGGCCATTTTCTTACTGTCTTGTGAAACCGCCTAGGTGGGGGCTATGGAATCGATGGACAAGAGTGACGGTGAGCACCAGTCAGAAAACTCCCCTGCCCAGCAAGTGTAGAGGTCAGCTTGTCGAGCGAGGAAAAGGCACCCCTTAACCTCACACCTGGTCTAACCCATGGTACTCATTTGCCATCAACAGCCTTGGCTGATGCATGCTCTGGTGGCATACATAGACAGCAAAGCAGTGGGAAAATATATGGAACATGACATGGCCCGCAGAATTGGCATCTCTCCTCGGCCCAAGACTGTAACTGAACACATCACCACTGTGGACGGAACCTAAGTATCATCAGGTCCAGTGACGCAATGCACAGAGGAAGTTGTGCTGCTTTGTCAGGACGGGCATCGGGAGAGTATCTCCTTTGATCTGATTGGAGCTCCACAGTTCCAGATCATCCTAGGGATGCCCTTGCTGGCGTCCCACAACCCCAGTATTGATTGGTGTGCCAGGACATTAACCTTTTTCGAGAGATGCAGGCTTGTGTTACAATGAGGGACCTGCCCTCAGGGTCCCCTGGTTGTGCCCGCAAGAAAAGACAGGCTCCACTTTGGGTATGGTAGGCGTGTTGCTGCCAGAGTATTCAGATTATAAAGACGTTTCACAGGGAACAAGCAAATTGTCTTTCACTGCACCGTCCTTATGACTGCCAGATGGATCAAGTGCCCGGCTCCCAAGTACCCTGCAGTTGATTTAACGCATTGACAGAACTGGAAAATGCCCACCTCAAGACCTACATCGACCAGTATTTAGCCAACAGATTCATCAGTCCATCCAAATCACCAGCAGCATCTCGGCTCTTCTTCGTGAAAGGGAACCTAAGGACTTGACTTGCATCGATTATCGAATGTTGAATCAGATCACGATAAATAATGAATACCCGTTGCCATTCATACCTGTGCTTCTGGATCAGGTCAAGGCTGCCTGCATTTTCATCAAACTGGATCTTATGTAGGCATACCACCTGTTGCAGGTTAAAAGCAGGGGCGAATGGAGGACCGCTTTCCGCACCAGGTTCGGCCTCTACGAATACCAGGTGTTGCCCTTTGGACTGCAACGCCCTAGCCACATTCCAGTATTTTATGAACGACGTTCTGCGTGAACTACTGGACGTGTGTGCCATCGTCTATATCGACAACATCTTAATCTACTCTGCCATGCTTCATGACCATGTATCCTATGTACAAAGGGTGCACGGAAAACTACGACCGCGTAAATTGTATGCAGAACTGGAGAAGTGCTCCTTCCACATCTCTGAAGTTGAATTCCTGGGCTCTACATTGACTCCACGAGGCATCCAAATGGATAATCAAAAGGTTGATGTGATCCTCAATTGGCCTTCACACTCGCATCAGTAAAATGAGTTCAGAGCTGTTTGGGGTTTGCAAACTTTTACCGCCGCTTCAGTCGTGGTTTTTCTCATCTGGTTCACCCAATCACAACCTTACTCCGTAAGAACAAGAGATTTGATTGGTCCATGGAAGCAGAGCGGGCGTTTCAAGCATTAAAGCACAAATTCACCACAGCACCTGTCTTGCAACACCCAAAGCCGGATCTTCCTTACGTTGTCGAAACAGATGCTTCCAATGTGGCCCTGGGAGCTGTCTTATCTCGGAGGAATCCAACTTCTGGCCAACTATACCCAGTGGCCTTCTGGTCAAAGAAATGTTCACTTGCGGAGTTGAACTACGCCATTACGGGCAAGGAACTCTTGGCAATCAAAGCAGCCTTTAAAGAATGGAGACACCATCTGTTGGGCACAAGACACCCCATAGCCGTAATCGCAGACCATCGGAATCTACTGTATTTGTGTTCAGCTAAAGCCCAATCCTTGCGTTAACTGAGATGGGCCCTATTCTTTGCAGAGTACGGTTTTGTGATAACTTACAGGCCCGGGGTATGCAAAGGCAAGGCTGATGCCTTATCACATTGGGGGAGGGGGCGAAGGAGACCGTGCTTATGCTGCCCCAGAACCGGTGGCCATCATTCCTGCAGACAAGCTATGTGCCACCAACTCCGCACCCACGCCATTTGATAAGTTACAAAGAGTGGTGAAGCAAGCGATGACCGCAGTCCAGCAAGAAGCCTGGGCAGGGGAGCACACCCAATGGGAGCTCTGAGAAGGCTTACCTTACCATCACGGCCATTTCCCAGAACCAGTACTACAGCCTCAGGTGTTATCCAGCTATCGCAACACGCTTGTGGAAGTACATCCGGGAACCACAAAGACCATGGCCAAGGTATAACATTACTGTTGGCCGACCTTGCGCAAGGATATTGCAACAGTATGTTCAAAGGTGTAGCGTATGTGCGCAGAAGAATTCCCTGAAACAAAAACCTTCAGGCATCCTGGAGCCTCTACCGATGCTGCCAGCGCCTTGGCACACATGGTCATTGGACTTCATCACCTATCTACCCCATTGTAACAGTTTTAACATTATATATTGGTGATAGTGGACCTGTTCTCAAAAATGGCACACTTCATCGCTCTGAGGGCTCCCAAACACCAACACCCTGGCCAAGACCTTTCTGGAAGAAATGGTCAGGCTTCATGGTTTACCATCTCTGGTGATTTCCGATCGTGCTAGTCAGTTTGTGTCTCGGTTCTGGAAAAGGTGTTGTGACCTAGCTCAGATTGATGTACGTTTATCCACTAGTCACCATCCCTAAACAGACTGGCTAACGGAAAGAACAAATCAAACCTTGGAGCAATATCTCTGGTGTATGCTCTGTCAAACTGAGCACGGATGGCTCTGTTGAGATGGATTTCTGAATTCTGACCTGGAGGGGCATAGGTTCAGAAGGCCAGCCTAGTCTCTTGAAACAGGGTACCCGCTTGACAAGCCAGACCAATCAGGGTAGCTATGGCAGGCGGTCTCGACTGTCTCAGGAGGGCTGAGGGTGACTGAAGAACTTCAATGAGCACACAAAGCAAGGACACTTGCAAATTACTCCAGACAGGAGTTATATTAAAAAATATATACACCTTTATTACAAGGCCTTTGTAACATGGACCATAGCAAAAGAATCACAGTACAACCAAGTAAACCAACAAAATGTATATACAAGACCATTGGGGTATAAAGGGGTTAAATGCATGAAATATGTCGACGACCTAGATGGAAAGGAAATGGCAGTGCAGATAGTCTTTAGGCCCCTTCGACATCTACAATACACCCTAGGCAGTCCAAGCCCTAAGAAGAGGAGTCTTGTGCTCAATAGTACTTGCAATGCAAACACACGCGGTTGTTCCAATGGGCAGAATAGGGTCTCCTCAGGGGTCTCTAGCAGCTCGGCAAGGTGGATGAGGCGATGCAGAACAAGTTCCCATTATTCAAGAAGGACCTCTTCTTGAAGGCAGAGGCAGTTCGAGAGTTTGGGATGGGGTCGCTATTTTGCAATAGCAGTGGAAAGGAGAGGGGCACCCAGGGGCCACTTGTGCATAAAAATGGGCCCTTGCACTGGGGGCCACAGGTTGGGGTATTGAGAACCTCACTGGTCCCCGACGCAAGCGGACCCAAACTTCGGCAGGTCAGTCCACTTCGCTTGCAGGTTCGAATGCGGCAAAAAGGACGTCTCAGCACCTTTTTTAGTTCCTGAGATACAGCGATGATTCCCAAACGGGACAGTGGCGATTTCTCCGCTCCGGGTGGATGAATCAAGTCAGTTTCAATGCAGCATGCTTCGGGGGCAAGAGTTTCACAAATGCAGCAGACTTGCAAAGGACGTTGCCGTGGCTGGGCAACACGGTAACCGCGATTGCGCCGGTCCTGGGGCACTCGTCTCACTTCAGACCTGGGAACGCCAAGTGTACTAAATTCGTTGTGAGGGTGCCGTGGACACAAGCTAGCAGTATACCAAGTTTTGAGGGCCTCCTCGCAACGGCTGCGGAGCAAAGCAACTGGGTAAGCTGGTCAGTCCACTGGTTGGCCCAAGAACACTTCAGAGAAAGCTTACTTGCAGGGTTTGAAGGTGCCGAGAATAGTTGGTCCCACTATTCCAATGGGTCGAAGCGTCTTCACAGACCTTCTAGGACGACCAGATGAAGAGGGGTCCCACGGGACGACAGCAGGCTCAGGGTGCCAAACCTTCCAGCGGTTCCTCGACTCAGCTTCGTAGTTGCAGGATACTTGGATCTTATCCTTTGTTCAGTAAGAACTCGGGAGATCGACCTGGTATGGGTGTTTTTGGCCTTCTCTTATCCAAAGTTCCCTTTGCGCCAAAACGAAGAGGACCCAATGGGAGATCTGCTCACAAATGCACACTCCATATGTGGACCAATCGCGGACCACGGTGGACCCAGGCATTCATGGCACTCCAGACTTTTTGGCACCCAGGATGTGTATTGGAACCAGACGTTCCAGCCCACATCCTGGAGCCACACACAAGGCATGCAGAAGCCCGCAAAAGCATTGGGATTCGCGGGAAAGTGCATGACCAAATAACGACTGACCCGGGTCGACTCGACCTGGGGAAGGTGAAGGGGCAAGATGACCAAAGGACAGGACAAAGCATCTCGTGGCATGGCCATTTTGGAGCCAGGCCACCTATTCGTGCCAAACAAGGTTAACGCGGTTAACATGGCACGAAAGGGTTAAAAAGAATGCAAAAAGATAGCTGCCAACAGTCATGTCCACGACACATCTGCATAGTTCCTAAATCCGAGAATTTCTAGGGCCGTAGGAAAATGACTCTAGACCCAAGTGTGCTGAATGGTAAGATACATTGCACACTTGTTACATGTTGCACAAAAGCTGCAACATGAGGAAAGGACTAAGGGGAACAAAGTCTCCAAGTACCGACTGTCTTAAGGGCATGTCGGTTTCCCCATAAAGTGAGCGAAAGCCCAGAAGAGTGCAGCTGAAGGCTGTGCTTCTCTGGCGAAGTCAGGCAATGGTTTCTAAACAGCAGCAAAAAGTTTGGGGGTTGACACATGGACGTAAATTTGCATACAATTATGAAATCTTTCCTAACAGGCTCGATCTTTTTTGGATTGCTGAATATGCATACAATAATTCCAAACATACTTCCACTGGGTACAACCCTTTCTACATGTTACATGGCCGGCATCCTCCTACCACCGCCTATGATCCTCCTGGAACTCTAAATGCCTGCCTGGCTACCCCTGCACTTGGGGACTGTTTCTGTATCCCTTCAGCCCCCTTTCAAGCACTTGTCCGCACTTCCTGCACTTGCCTGTTTTTTTTTAATGTTTTATTTATCTTATTTATTCCACTTCCATGTACTGCACTTCCCCCTCTCCCTTTCCCCCCTTCCCATGCACTTGCGCGATCTGAAGGACACCTGGCCTAATAAGATCGTCACCTGTCCTCCCTTTGTTCCCCCTTGCCTCGTCACGCCTTGAAGCACTTGTGTATAGGTGCGTTATAAATGCCACATCATATATCATAAATGTGAGCAGTCACGGCTTTACATGACATTATTCATCGGACCTTGAAACAAGCGGTAAGACAATTTTCAGCTGCTAAAGAAGCCCATAAGAAATTTGCCGCCCGTGGCCGAAAGGACACCCATTGCTATCGGGTGGGCGATTAAAGTAAGGATAGTTACTAAACGCATCAATCTAAAAAATGACTCTGGAAGTTCCACCCCAAAAATTCCCGGTTGGCAATATGGGCATCTAAGGGCAGTACACCTTAATGAGTTGCAGCTGCAGGGGGATGTCCATGGATGTCCCTCTGAAGGCAAAAGTAATGGCCATAAAGGCAATAACTCCAACTTACAAAAAATGACTTTCTTCCCTGGCAGGATAGTCGGCTACAAGACCAATTAGTTGAAAAGCCTTTTTTATTGATACACAAGGGCAAGGTGGTTTGTGGAAACCATCATAGTCGCCTAAATCTCAAAGTTCATGTCCAACAATCACAAAGACCCATTTTTCAATACAGAAAGATTTACATACCCTAGATGTATGCAAGGTCATATTTTATAGGAACAGGAGTTTTGGGAAGACCAGCCTTATCCGCCCCATCCTCCCTACTTAACGTTGTAAAAACATGCTCTCTACTGCAAAGGTTACAGGTGTAGTACTTGTATTTCAAGTCACTACCACTAGATGCAATATGCAAGGTTGCAACGTGGCGCTCAACACATACTTTCAGAAAATGCTACTGCACTTGAAATGCACAAACCAGATCTCTCTCAAATTGGGCAAGTAGTTTAAAGAAATGCATTCAAAACTGAACCAAGCACACACACCTCTGCCCCACTTCGATCTTCTGAGGAGCAACCTTAAATTTGTAACATTGAGAAAACCCAACTTAAAATAATTATTTTATGTGAAGAAAGCTTCTTTGAATATGGAATCTGGGACAATTTGTTGCTGTTCTGCACATTTGTTTTTATATGCATCATAAAATATACTGATTCACAATTATTAGAACCTGTAGGGGAATGCAAAAAACATTGCAATAGAAACCCAGGAGAAGACTGGCCACTAATCTATGCATGGCATGCAAATCAAAAGCCTTGAAGAACCAACGTTACCAGTAATAAACTTTCCAGTTACTGATATTGCGTGGGAAAGGCAGATAAGGGAGCTGTATACTGACCCTGCAGAGGTGAAGAAACCTACTCAAGTGGTTCTGAGAAAACTGATATAGAGCTCACCGGATCTCAATTTGGAGGAGTTGGAAAATATAATACGAAAGCTAGAGCCCTGGGGCTTGACTGTATTCCAAATATCCTATTAAAAGACAACACACAGCTCTCGGCCAGGATTCTACACTGTCTTTGCTCAATGTATGGCACCAGCTATCTTCCATGGAGAGCTGGCTCCAATCTATATTGGTATCTGTTTTCAAAAAAGGTGACCGAGCGGTTTAGTCTAACGGTAGATTGTTGGCCATGCTCGACATCAGCCAGAAGATCTTTGCGACCTTCCTCCCAAGACGGCTCACAATATGGGCTGAGAGCAATAACATCTTAACAATGTTCCAAACTGGTTTTAGGAAAACGTATGGTACAACTGACAATCTTTCTGTGATGCACTATCCAGCGGTGCAAGCTTCAATTGTCCCAAATGCTAATCTGTAATGCAGTTTTGTTGACTTTAGCAAAGCTTTCGATTTGGTCAAGCGTGATCTTCTGTGGGCAAAGCTAAGGCCTTTGGATATAGAGCTGGATCTATTGCATTATATTGATGTGCTCCATACCAACACTGCTGTTTCAATATGGCTATGCCACTCTAGCATCTTAAGCAAACCATTCAATACTAATTGAGGATAAAAGCTTGCGTGCATTCTTGCACCAACGCTCTACAATGTGTTTGTAGCTGACATGGCACAAGCACTCGGCTCTGCAAGAAATGTTCCCCCAAAAATCTGATATTCCACTGCAATGCATGACTTATGCCGGCGACCCTGATCTTCGACAGGACCCCAGTGGGCCTGCAGAGATCAGTAGATGCCTTGGCTGAATAGGCAAAGGGTAATGGTATGGAGATAATTACTACAAAGACACAGATTGTGTTTAGCCAGCAAATTCCTTCCCCTCCCAAAACCTTCTTTTCCCCGCTATTAAAATGGTGAGCCCCTAGAGATGGGGAAGTCCAAATAGTTATATTGATCTACTATTTAATACAAACCACCAATTCCCCTTTTATGACCGTCTTCACCTTAAAAATCTGGAAAAAAATTGCTGCCAGTTGAACACTATATAGCTAGGCAAGGGGGCCTAAACACTGAAAGCTTACTAGAGATCCTATAGTAAGCTATGAACCACACTTGCTCGATAGGTCTGGCAGGCCTCCCCTCTAACCTCATCACATGGCTTGACAAGAATGAGGGTAGGATACTGCGTAGCATTATCTATGTACCCTCGTCACTCCCTGTCACAGCCCTAAGACTGGAATATGGGCTTACCTGTCTGAAGGCTACATGGCTACAGCAAAGGCTGTTGCTGTATTGCAAACTAATATCACCTCATGTAAACTTCAACCCTGTAATGAAACTGCTAGGGAAACAACTGAAAACAGTAACAAGTTCATAGATGATTTGAGGCAATCTCTGGCAGCCAGTGTTAATGATTTGAACATATCTGAGTCAGACTTCAACTCCCCGGATATAGATAAAATACTTAAGAAAAAGATTAAGACATGGGTAGGACACAGGGAATTGATAACCTTGTTAACAAGCAAAGATACAATGAGTATTCGCATCAAGCTTTTATCCCCAACTTCCCCAGAATATGTCTTTAAAAACCATGCTCAGAAGATCTGAAGCTCTTTAAATTGTATCTGAGGCTAAGGCAAGGCTGCCCGTTGGCAGAGCGTCTATATAGTTGGTGCCATATGGAAATTGAAACCTGGTGGCATTTGTTGATGGGTTGTCTGGCATTAAAACCACAATATCTATCATTGAATTGGACCAATTTTCGGCTACTTTATTTGGAGCAAAATCTTTGGTCATAATTGCTACAGCATATGGCTTTAAAATTAATTGAATAGTTCCAATGAATGTCAGACTGTATTTTACATCTTTATATTTTAACTGTATACATTTTAAGTAATGTTTAGGTTATGATTTTTAACACTTCATGTCATCATTTTCTTAAATGTTTTTTTGTAACTAGTTCTGTGCTTATGGTTGTAAAAACGAACCAAATGCACAATAAAGACAAAAGAAAATATTAAACTTTCGAGTATATCTATAGGTCTGGGAGGTATACCTCTGCGGACACGGTCGGTCTTAAAAGCATGACCATGCAGAGCAACACTGTTTTGAAACCTGTCCCGCACTTCGAGACTGCCGAACCTGTATGGGAACACAAAAAACCATTGGAATAGCCATTTGTAAAATTTTTGTAACATAGCTACTTAAACTCGGATAACCTTAAATTGTACACAAATGCCGAAAATTAGCAATCAAAGGGTGTCTACTTATTGGAACATTGTGGGTACCCTGCACATAGAATACAGGGGTAATGTTCCAGTAACGCTCTTGTCCAGTCTTTTTTGTTTTCCTAAACTAGTTGTAATAATTCAGCGCAATCACTCTAAGGTGGAATATGCACAGCATGTGGCTCTAAAATTGCTACAAGCACCAGAATTATTTACTAGTGAGTAACGTTTGTCATATATTGCATTATACCCTTACAGGTCTTGAGGTGCTGAACTTCAATTATAACCCTGTTTTGGTTTTACTACTTTACTCACTGTATCTAATGCCTTTCTTTTTTTTCTTTTATTTTGTTTTCTGACGCAGAAGCTAGAGGAGAGGTTCAGATTTAACAAGCGAGACCTGATTGAATTTGAATTCACTGTGCTCGTAGGTTTGGAGATGGCCCTCTACCTTCCTGAAAATCAGGTTTTACCTCACTACCGACGCCTAACCCAGCAGCCCTAACCCAGAGGACGTGGATTGGCAACACTGCACATTTGCATATGGCAGGCAGACTTCTGGATGTGTTGAATTATTGGGTGACTTACACTGATGACTTTTGAAAGAATTGAACTTTAAGTTACCCTTCTTCCACTTTTTGGTTTTGGACATAAAAGCACAATGAATCGAAATCGGTTGTTGGTGCAGCTGGCTGCTGTATTCTGTCCTCCATTTTAGGAGGTTCAGAACTGGCTAATCTTTTTTTTTTTTCTCCATAAGATATCGGCTCTCTTTTCTAACTTTTAATTAATTACATGTAAATCATTACTTCCATTCCAAAATGTCTATTGGAATTTTTTTAACAGGAAAAAATTCGTATTTTTTAATGAAAATGTGCCTAAAACTGTCTGGTCTGGTACCAGTGTTTAAGTTATTAAGTTATATTGCATAATTAATTTAAAACATTAAAGTAATTTCTCCTTTTTTAAAAAAGAAATCCATTTGTTGCTCTGCATTTCGTCTAGCCTCTTTCTAAGTGAAAAAACAATGACAGCATGTGGAGGACAATCATCTTTGGCGAACATTTTTAATATATTTATTGTATTTCATGACTTGTTTTTTTGGGGGGGGGGGGTTGGATGTAGTTTTAGGTTTGCGTTGGAGCCAAGTCTTCAGCAGCAGAAAACTGGTTACTCTTCTGCCCTTAACAGACAAGAACTCTGTCAGTTTCTGGCCCAGTTCATGTTGGTTACCTGTACCAAATTGTCTGACTAACTTTTTATATGTGAATTATATATACATACATATATGTATTTGTGAAGTATATCTCTGTATTTTTGGGTGTGCCCTTTTTGGGGATTGATTCATACTGATGTTTTTTTCCATTCTTTTTTTTTTTAGTGTACAGCTATTGTTACCAAAATGAGGCAACAAGTTCAAAAAACCTATGTGTATTCTCAATGCTATTTTTAAGTGATGACCTTTGTTCTTCCAAGCATTGCTGCCACTGATGGTCTGCACAGAGTTAGCATTCGTTACACATGGGGGACTCTCTATGTTAGAGGATACGACTGGGCACCTTTTTGTGCTACTCGTCAATGCTTATGCAAGGTTTGTGACAGTTGTTCCTTACATGTGGCCTGCAAACTTTGTTGTAGAAGAGAAACTACTCCTGTCGCTCCTAGTGGGATTTCTCATCATTCAAAACCTGGTCTGGTGGCTTCTATGTTCATAGATATTTATGGTGTGTCTGTATAAACGCACCCAACTCCTCACTCTTAATCTGTTTCTCCAAAACCTTCTCGGAACATCCTCGTTATAAATTTGTGCCTCCTGAATGCCTGCATTACACTACACGCTCCCGCTCTCTACAGGTGGGTCCCCTAAGACTTCGTAGTACAACCTCTCTGCACTCCGACTGCACCTCCTCAACCCTTGCTTGTACTACCTCTTCCATCTATAGCTACACCTGTGATCCTTTGTGGGGTTGTTTTGCCACATGACATTTTGCTAACTTTTTTTGCAGATTTTTTTTACTAGACTCTTACCCTTCTAAATACCTTACCCAAACCTATGCTCTACAAATTTGCAGCAAAAAAACCTAAACTGTGCCAAAATTATTTGAAACTAATTCAGAAACTGCAATACGCTTGCATAACATCCTCCTGCTAACCCTTGGGCTGAGCTTCTGTGGTCTTTGCTAAAATCTACAGATGTGCCGCCACAACAGTTTCAGTACATTACCCCTCCCCACCCCCCCCCCCCCCCCGCTTTCCCGGTTCAGCGGAGCCCCAGAACACACTCTGCATCTGTGCACAAGAGCCTTTGCAGTACATCACTCTCCCAACTACAACTGTTCCCCGTCATTGCAGTACAGCCTCCTAACTACAGCCATGCCACCTGAATCCTTGCAGTACATCTTCCTCGCCCTACAGATCTGCTCACGGTGCACTCTTGCCCGAATGGTTACGCCCCTGCTGTACGCCTTTAGTCCACTAGTCCATTGTAGTACATGCTCCTGTTCCTCCAGAGCAGCACCTCTAAACCTTTGCGATACATACTTTGTCATGCCACCTGTAACCCCTGAAACTTGGAACCGGTCAAGTTACTGTGCCATAAAGGACTGAGTAGACATTTTGTCCTCATTTAAGTTTTCTTTGTCGTGATAGTTTGGGAAGACTAAAGTGCCAAGTGGTGTCATTTCTTTTCAGAATCTTCAAAGCCTCTCCTAATTTTGAAATAAGGTGCTGTGAAGAATTGTAAATTCCAGTGTTCATCTTTCGTCAGGCTGTCGCATCCCAGTAACCATCAGTGTTCTAGAGTTTTGTCCTTGTGTGACAGTGTTGCTGCAAACTCACTTTTATGAAATTAGCAGTTTTTGTGAATTGGTTTCACACGAACTGTGCGACTCAAACCTCTACTCCCTCATATTCTTTTCCTAAATGTAATTGTTCTATCACTCCTACTTTTTTGCTTTGTAGGATTGTAAAAAATAAAACGAGCATCCCTTTAATGTTCCGCCATTGATTAAACTCTTGAATAATGAAAATTGAATCAGCCTTATCTGGATTCCAACCTGTGACTTGCAATTTGGAAAGTGATTGACACAGTGAGTGCTTAACTCTCAGACACAGCATGTTGATGTGTGATGTACTAGTGGACACTTATGGACCCCCTCCCTGGCAGGTAGATCAGAATAAACCAAGATTTACCATTAAGCATGAGATAGAAATGTCTTAACATTACAACTTGTTACTGGCATGCTTGTGACACTTGCAGTGCAGCCCAATTTTGAAGTACTCTTGCTTAGCAGTGCATGACCTTTTTTGTAATCCCTTAAAGAGGTAACAATGTAATGAAAGGGTTCTCATCACTGGTGTGGCATGCAAAGTGGTCTTGTGAAACCGAAAGGGCCCAGGTATGAACCTGCTCACCTTTTGATACTCCCAAGTGAAGTAGACTCCTATGGGTGCTATGCTCCAGGCTGTAAATGCAGGTCTCATGCCCTTTGGAGCGAGAGCTGCCCTGGTCCCACCTTCTCATTCTGTGGTAAAGAAGAGTTTTGTTGGCTGCTTCCTTGAGTGCTTACCAGACAAGGTCTGCTGTTCTGAACCTTGTTTGGGATACTCCGGGAACTGAACCCTGTTGCTTGATTGAGTTGCCTAGGATGTATAACTTCTGAATACAAGGGTAGGCAACTAGATTATCGGATGTATGTTAAGAGCTCTCTAAGAAGAATAAACATTCTGTCCATCGTAGTGGTTTGGAGGGTGTCTTTGAAGAAACCAATTGTTATGGCATTTGATGTACAGGCAAACATTGGATTCAAGAAGCAGCTATACCAGATTTCTTCACCCCTTTTAGCCCCTACTTTTCACTCTAGGATTCAGTTCATATACCAGTTGTAACCATGTTTTTATTTTGCTTAAACTCGTCTTGTAGCATTAAACTATAATTATTGTTCAAGAACAATTGTTAACCCTAAAGTCGCTCTGTTCTCAAAGTTAAGTGGAAAATGAATCCCTATGCAGTAGAATGACCCTGCAGCATGTGGCTTTCCAGGTTTTCAAAAACTTGGCAAGTCTGTTTTTATCCTGGCACCACAACCAATCACGTAGCAGTGTTTAGAGCTAAAGTGCTTTGTGCTCACCTATCCTGGTACCATTTTACTGGTGTGGATCACCCATTGTAACATTTTAATGGCAAACCTTTGTTTTTTTTTCTTTTTTTTTTTTTTTACTAGCTGGGTAGGTCTAGTAAATTGTATTATCTCTGAGTAGGTCACTCACTGATTCATTTTACTGAGGTGGTATGGTCATTTCTGTTCATTGAAAACCTGCTACTAAGCTCTGTTTAACTTGAAGATCATGTTTTCAGATGCCATGCACCAATTAAAGTTCCCAAAAGTTAGGGAACTCCTGTCCCCTGCCCTCTTAACACTAGCGTATAAGAAAGTCTAACAATTGAGGTTACTTTAGTATGCAATTTGTGAAAATGTATTTCGAGAGGTGAATGTAAATTGGTTCTACATTGGAGAGATGAATTACCTTTTTATTGATCATTCTTTAGATCAATCATTACTTGAAGACCCCTGATGAAGAGCGTTTAGCTCGAAATGCGTTGTCACAATTTTCTTTTGAATTAAAGGTTTTGTGAAAAACAAATTGTTAAACGCATGTCTGGTATATTTATACAAACCAGTTTTCTCGCAAAATAATCCTACATTTTTACAAATTGCATACTAAAGTATCCTCAATTGTTTGGCTTTCTTATAAGCTAGTGATAGAGTGCAGGGGACGGGAGTTTGTTGCAATGCATCTTATCAGTCGCTATCGCGTCACTGCTCGCACCTACCCAATGCACCACAACTGTCTTACTCTGAAGGAACAGCATGCATCCTGTACAGTACATTTATCCGCAAGATAATCTTTTTGCCTGGCTGTGTGAAGCATAGAACATTTATCCTGGAAACAGTACAATTACATATAATATATATATATTTATTTGGGGGCAAAGGAGACCACCTTCTGTTATATTTGCCACGTTATGAGTTTTTATTTGAGCCCAACAAAGTATATATGGCTGGTATGCCTGCTTTTTAATCAATGTTGGACCTCTCAGATGTATCCTCATCTCCTGTTGACATGTGAAGTGATGAAACTGATCTCTAATGATCCCCTTCGTATGCTACTATGTTTAATTGCCTGAAATAAAAGAACGTGCCAACAAGGACAGCCATAAAAAGGCAGGGCTCCTATTCTTTTTGCAAACCTTTCTCTACGTGTTGGCTGCTAGCTTGCTTCCTCTCAGGCTTGGGTAGTGAAAGGTTTCCACTTTTCTCCTGAGCTTGGTCTCACAATGATGGCTTTTTAACTACTAGGTGGTCTCCCAAGTTTCCTTTTATCAGAATCTTTGCCCCTTGATCAAGGCATTAGGGTTAGAATCATCACAGCTTGTATGCCTGTCCTAGTATTCTTGTTTCATGGTCCCACGGTTCTCTTCAGACATCCTGTTAATCTGCCTGGAAAAGCCTGAGGTCTAGATGACCATTTGTTTGGCTCACCCCCACCAGTTTTCCTGTCTACCTCCCAGGAAAATGATGGGTGCTGGATAAATGTGTACCTTTCTCACATAGAGTAAATGAGTCTCACCAAGGTTACTACTTTCTTGCAAAGCATTGCATCCGGTTCCATAGGTTTGGTATGCCTTTTCTCCTGTATGGCCCTCTTCGTAACCAGTTTTTCTTTTTTACTGAGGGAAGTGTTGATCAATAGCTTTCACACAGTGACTGAAGATGACTGGTCCTAGTCTTGATGCCTCTCCTACCTCTGCATAGGCATAAAGAGCATGTATTCTGTATGATTTTTGGCTTGGAAACGCCTGTACTGTGATCACTTCACACACATGACCTCTTAGGGAAAACAGTTTAAGCACATTTCTTACTAGTTAGGGTGAGTGCACTGCACGGGAAGAAGCATTTATTTAAGAAACCTTGACTCAGTTGCCCTGTTCACTACAGGTATCCTCAATACACTTCACAGACAATATTGAGGGTAGGGTATAATTTGTCTTAACCCGGGCTGCAGGAGCATTAAAAGATGACTGCCTCTTCCCTGCTGCCAGCATGTTCCTAGCATCTCCTATATAACACCTTTTTAAGAATGGATGTTATTTGACTGCACAAATGTTGTGTACATGAACCACTAAACAAGAATGGGATGATGGTTAATGGGGAATCTAGGTCCTTTGGTTTAAGCATATAACTTCCTGGAAGTGGTCTGTTTGGTAGAAGTGGCTGAAAACCACAGTTAAAGTTCTAGTTGTAGAATTCGTTTTCCCACTGTAAAACATGTCTCAATTCCCTGCTATGGAGGTTCTGGGGATCCAGAAATGAAATGTGGACACAGGACCTATAGTTTGGGTTATAAACCTTTATTCAAAACAAAGGGGTTGGAAAATGCCTTGCTATCCCTAATCTAGCCGGTATTTCCCTACCTCAACCAAAAACAAATGTATCTGTCCTTTGTCAAGATGTCAAAGCAAAATACATCCTGTGTCTGAAATCCTATTGTTACTCAAGCTCTACAACTGATTCTAAGGTGCAAAAGGGTGTTTTTGGATCTCAATGTGCACAAATGTTTGACTTCAGTACAAAGATGAGAAATCCAACCAAAAGTTCCAAGTGGACAATGTTCACTGTTCCTCAGGATGGCTCACTTCACCAGGTTTCACAACAACCAAACATTCCAACAAAGAATAATCAAACTCCTTGACAGTTGTGAGGAATAACCCCCTTCCCCCAGGTTTCTCCTTATGTTTCAAACTATTCAAAAATCCTACGGGCATCTGACTTCCTATGGGATTCTCTTCTTTTTGGTACTTCAACTTGAAGTTTTGGTACTTCAGTCCCAGGTTTGCAGGGCTTTTGATATTAACCTGTCGGGCTCTTTCTCACACTTAAACACTCCAGTCTCAAGGGCATGGATCTTCCTTAATCTCCTTTTCCACGCATTGTATTGTGCCTGGTACACTCTCCTGCCAGGACATTCACACATTGACTGTTAAATCAAGCATTGATCTTCACCTCGTGTCCTCTCCTACCAGGGTTTTCATCTAAAGACTTTCCTTTCACCCATGAAACAATAGTTGCCCAATATTGTTCCTTGCTTAACGATGTCTGTTTCTTTAATAGTTCTCTCCTTCATGTAATGGGCGTTGGCCCCTCTTCCTAGTTTGTTTGCCTTTCTTGCTTCATTCTGACAGTTTTGGAATATGGGCTCTGACCCCTATGTGGTAAATCTTACAAGTAGGTTAGCCTCTTCATGTGTATCTTGTCTCGCAGCGGTGCACACTTTCAGGCCAACCGGTAACCCTTCAGACTTCTCTAGCCTTACTGGGTGCTTTTAGTGTTCTACGCACTTCTCAACTTTCATTTCCTTCTGGTTGCTGGCTCGGCGGGCATCCTATCAACTGATTTGCCTCTTCTGTGTCTTTCGGTTCCTGCTGCCTTGCGCTCTCGGGCAGTGAGTCTTCTACACTCGGGTTTCCTCTTCTGCTTCCTGGATCCGCTGGGATACTGTCTCCTGTGGCGTCCCATTCCTCAGCGTGCTGGTCGGTATCCGTGTCGGTTGCTGTGCAGCCCTTTCTGCAGCTCACTCTCCTTACTGTCAGCTGCGCTGCTTTTAAAGTTCCCGGCAAGATTGATTAACTTCTAAGGACTAGACCGCTGTGTAGGCTTACCGGTCTTAGTAATCATGATTGTTCTTTCCCTCTTTCTCGTCTCAGTAGTTGATGTATTCACCTTTGTGTTAGGTTGGGGAATACTAAGAGTAGGTCTGGCAAGGGTTTCAGGAAGAGTCTTACAGTCTGGTTTTAAGGCATGCGAAATGGAGGCAACCTCTGCAAAGGGGATTGGAGGGTATGTGACTTTCCCTAATTTCATGGAATTCCTCCCAGGTGGTCCTTCCCTCATATAGCAGGCGATAGGGTCAGCATCAGGTAGCAGCTGGTGTGCCCATCATTTGATGTTAAAGGGAAAAGGTCCCCCCACCCCGCCTTGCCTGTATGCCCTCTTTTGGGCTAGCTATTTCACCTCTGTTTTGGCGCAGTGTGTTTGGTGCACTTCTCCGTTTGGTGCAGCTTGTTGGCCATGGCCAGCTGGGCGCAGGGCCCTCTGGGCACTGGCAACTTTCTGCGCGATAAAGTTAACTAAGTGGGTAGGATGACACTATATGTTAGGGATACAGTGAGCGCCCCGAAAATGAAGCAGTACTTTAAATGAACAGCACTACTTCATTTTCTGAGCGTGCACTGTGTATGCATTACATCTATTGTCATCCTACCCACTTCATTTCAGAGCACCGAAGTTACCAGGGCTCTGCGCACAGCTGGCTGTGGCAAACAAGCTGTGCCAAAAGAAATGCAGTAAAGTGTCCCGCTGTGAAATGGCAGTGCCAAAATGTCCTGATCTCAGGTATGTGGTGGCATTCAACATATAAATGTTGCCACATCTGAAGCACAGATAAGTGTGGAAGGCCTATTTAAACATAGAATGTGTGCTGTGGCGAGGTAGTTCAGTTGTTTGTAAAGGGCTGTGAAATATGTACTCTTAAACTGTATGGAGAACAGTTGCCAAAGCAAATGCAAAGTACATTATTATTTGTCGGGTAGAGTAAACTGTGCACTTATTTCTCGGGTAGAGTAAACTGCATCTCGTCAGCCAAATTTGTGTCATTCCTGGATCCCTAACATATCTACACCCAATTCCTTTTCCACCTCCCTGGGGCATCCTACGGCTAGACTCTACAAAGCAACTTACCATTTGATTAGCTCATTCACTTAGCTGGACCTCTGTCTCTAGCGGTAGCCTCGTTGCCAACACTGAGTCAGTTCTTTATGTATTTTAGGCTTGTGTGTGCCTCTCATGGCAAACACACAAATATGATCATGTACAGGTGAAAATAAAGCTGCCAGTACAGCTAGGTTCAGCAAATGCTGCTGTCTGTGGCAACTCAAGGAATGAGTATTAGAAAAGCATCAAAAGCAGAGGGAGATTTATTCAGCACTCCCCTGGAAGCTACTGAGGGGAATGCTCCAGCCTTGTCCTGAGTTTCTTCTGGATTAGCCCAGATTCATGCAGGGCTTTGTCAATAGGCTCGCCCTTTTGACTTCTAATTCCCTGAGCCAGCTGCCCTTCTTTCAACTAGTAGTCCTGGTTGGTTTCCAGTTATATTTTGCATTGTTAAAATTGCTTGTGCCCACTATTTCCTAGTTTCCATGCTTCTCAGTGAGTTGGGGTACCATTAAGTAGTATTACTTAAACAATTACTATTGCGCAACTTGCGCAATCTATACATGTTAACCAATTTTCTTCAACAAACATCACTAAACGCACAACTGACACGTGATTTGCTTCCGATGAAGGTCTGTTTTAGATTCAGTGCAAGATTAAAGAGAGAGGACATTAAAATGTTGAAACATCTTATAGTTTTAAGCACATTAGGAGCCATCTGCAGTAGTTTTGCAAGATTGGATGCAAAGTAATTGTAAGCAAGTCATCTGTAGAGGTCTCTAACCAGACTAGAGCCGTTAAACTGTCCATTTATTCTCTCTGCAAAGTCCTTTTCAATTGCTTTTCATGTTTGCCCGTTGCTACACTATTGCTCCCAAAGGCGACCACTGAAGGTGATTTTCATAACCGTCACTGTTTCCAGCGTAGGTTGTTTTAGACAAAGTAACTGGAGTCAAATGATGCTAATATGGGGGGGGTAGCCTTGACTCCCCAATATAAAGTAGTTTTATGTTTCTATATTTGCTAGTGATCCATTGAGTTATAAAGCGCTTTATTTTTAGTTTTTGGAGATATTGCAGATTTGTTTTGCATGTTTGAAGCTATAGTTTTGCCACTCCTACATTTCTCCATCGGTTCTTTTTGCAGGACATTGGCATCATGTTTGCTTCGGCATATTGTATGGTTTTAAATCGGAGGAATATCTGACCTGGCTAATGTACAAATTGCAAGGTTTTGTTGGACAGGATTAGACTGTTGGGTGTCTATGTTGATCTTCAGGATATTTTGCGGGAATTGTTTATTCCAGCTGTTCCTGGTGGTAATTGCAGATGGAAGTTCGAACCATTGGGCTGCTCTGGTCAACAGCATCACCATGTAAATGATCAGCAAACCTTTGAGAATGATGGTGCCTTACTTTTAGGGAGTTCTCATTTCTAATGAATTTCTGTAGAATGCAACCCTTGGATTTCAAAATTAATGAATTTCTGGTTGCATAACAGTACACAGTAAATGGATCCTTGGTAGTAACTATGTTCATGGATTTCACTTTGACCCACAGAGGTTTGAGAGTTAGTAACATCATTCCGGCTAATGTCTGTCTCATGTTCACAAGCACTTTTTTTTTTAGATCCGACCATTTACATTTAACAAGCGGCAGATAATAATTGTTCAAATTTTACCCACTCCATTGAACACACAATCTACTATTATTAGTTAATACATACTGTTGCAATTTTTTTAAATTCAAACAGCGATATTTACTGCACACTCCTTAATTTGTTATGACTTTTAAGACCACAACATTGTATTTTGAACTGCAGTTCAAGGGGCAATCTGATCTTGCCGTATTTAAACCTTTTTGTTAGGCCAGCTGCCTCAAATGCAGTTCCAGTGATCCACATGCAGCTGCACAAGAACTTATTGGAATAGTGTGCTTGGAGTGCACAATTGGTGTCTTGCAATTTAGTAGTACATGTTCCAAGGTGGTGCTGCTGCAGTAATCACTAGCATGGGGCCACATCTTCCCTCACCCCTTACTCCACCTTGCCCCTCTTTTCACCTCACCAATAAACATTCACTTTGCTATAAGTCCAAGTTTGTTGTCAGAAGTTAATCTATGCAACAAGCATAGTTTCCTCCCCAAGTCAAGGAAGTATTTTATTTTTTACATTTTATTGTTGCTCAGATTTAATTTGTGCATTTAAATGTAATTGTGACTTATGTAATACTCCAAAAATTACCAGTTTCCATTGTTGTGACTGCTCTTATTGTGGTGATTAAATCGCATGAACATGAAAGCAAAAATGTTTTACACGTGTTTTATATTCTAAAAAAAAGAAACCTGTATCTGAAATGTGGGTGCTTGTGGCACCAATGATTTCACATTTGAGGGAAATCCATTTTGAGATTGTGATCAATCGTTATGAGGTTTTGTTTTTACTTGTTCGCATTGAGTGTTGTGTTCTCTGTAGATGATGCTCTGGTGTTGTTGCAAAACATGTGAATAAAATCCTATTTTAATACAAATTTTATAACTGAGCTATTTTAGGAACCCAAATGTGTTCTGTGATTTTATTTTAATAAACATTTGAACTTTTCATACATTTGATTGCCAGCTCACTCTGTGAATGAATCATGTCCATATGTGATGTGTAAGGTTTATGCTTTGGGGATGTCACGTTATCCTAAATTGGACACATTATATTTGCGTTACAGGGATGTATTGCACCAATGACTAATTTTTGTGTCCACTTAAAGCATTGATTTTTCAACTAGGTTACATTTCAGGCAGAGATTTCCGTATGCAGCTGCACTTTTACCACGTTTAGAGCTATACATTTTTGGACAAACCTACTCCATTTAGGAATCTTCCAAAAGATTTTTTTGGTTGGGGGGGGGGGCAGGGTGGCAGTAGAAATAAGATGAAGAATAACTAAAGGCGCTTGTTCCTGCCACCAGATATTTCAATAAACTCAACTGTTATGCAATAACCAAACCTGTGAATGTAAACACTACTCAACATTCCAGTACAGCATAAACCATGCATGAAAATATTTATTTTAGCATTTAATGATTTTCCTGTAAGGTTAATACAATAGAGTGATATTTGTTGTGGGTTTATTGTTGCCTTGACTGCATATCAAGTCCTAGGTGGTACACCAAGATTAAGTGCTGTCTCAAGAGTGAAAGAATTGAGATACAGCAAAAAAGGAAGCCTGGATGTATTGGCCTTTCACTGTAAACCAACCGACACTAACATAATTAAAAACATTAAGTGCAACGCAACACCTGGTACACATTTGCATACTGCCAAACATAGGAGAAGCAGTGGCAGACTCCTTAATCCAAAACCAGCTACTCAATCATGCAACTAATGAAGACCGAACTGATGGCAACATGTTGGTGTAAAAACAACCTTTAATCCGTTCTCACGACTGCACCAGCATCAATCCCATGGCATGGCTGAAGTTTTAGATTTATCAATTCCAAGTGTACTTTTTCAGTGATTAACATGTTTTTATAATGTGTGTGGAATTGGGGCAATATATATATTTCATTTTTTTCCATTTTTTTTCCCCTCTGAGGCTTGTGGAATCTGCTTAGATCACATGCTGTGCATAGGCCGACATCTAGTGGAAGTTGCAGAGTATTAGTTTGTTTTTCAAAACTTGAAAATGGGTGTCGACACAGGGCATGCCAGTAATACTATCCCTAGTGTGACGTCCACTGTACCCATGATACCTCACGCGTGTAGGACCCTCAGATTGTTTTTTTCTACCATACTGGTCGGAAGCATTCAGCGGAGTTCCCTGGCATTAGCCATACTTTGAAAAATATTGTTATATTTCACCCTTTTTTCTCCTCCCTAACGTCGAGCCACCGAAATTCAACACTCGACGCTGAACCGGAGAAGAAGGCGACCGTCGAGAACTTCACGACGGAGTGGGCCTAGGAAGGCCTCTGGCCTCGGTCCGGGCCTCGGAAGGCCTCTGGCCTCGGCCCTACAAGTAGGGAGAGTGGGGGGTGGACATACTCTACACTCTTATATATTCTCATATATATTCCTACACTTACCAGCCCGCTGCCTCAATGTGCGTATGGAGGGTAACCCTTTCCAATTTTGTCCAAAGTGCAACCGCAAGTATCCTTGGGTTGACAGACACGCCACATGCAATCTCTGCTTGCCAAGGGATCACCCCGAGGCAAATTGCAGAGCGTGTAGTAGGTTCAACCTAAAAGACCGTTCCACCAAGCGTTGGGCCCACCACGCCAGGCGTCAAGAGGCCATGGCCGCGGAGGGTGCCTACAGCGACGCCGTACTTTCGGACGGCGAGGGCAACAGTGTCGAAAGACAGCCAGGCGCAGGTCCCCAACCTCGGAAGGTTGTCCAGCAGGGCGGCTATGGGGAAGACCGCCGGCGACGTAAGCGCAACCCACAGCACTTCTAAACACACAGTCCCACCGAGACTCAACGAGCTCTCAGAAAGAGGCACATAGGGAACGGTCCGAATCGGCGTCCTCTGGGCGTTCGCGATCTAGATCACCGCATGACGCCAGGCAATCATCCACTATTGCCAAAAGTGCCTGGCTCCACAAGGTAACTGAGGTTCGATCGTCGGAAGACTAAAGCGACCTCTATCCCCAGACCGCACTCTAGGAGTCGGCGTCAGTACAAGTAACGCCCATTCCCGAATCCCAACCTACACGGTCGAAGGATAGTACCACCACTACCGAAGCTCGACGCCAGGCGTCGAAAAGCTCTGAAGGCCCAAAGAAGCAGGGCAAACACTCTTCCAGCCACGGGGAGGGGGGAAAACAGAGGAAGCAGTCTCAGCCTACTTCCACACCGCAGAAACATTCCACTCAGACAGGTCTCACACCTCTATTATAGATGAGTCGGGGAAACTCCCCCCAGGCAAAGTCATTCCCAGTTCAAGAGAGTGGTCCAGTGAGGACATAGTCATGTCAAGAATGTCATCATTGGCAGATTTCTATTCTAAAAATCCCGAACATTTTCTCACTTATAACACCGACGGGTCAGCACCCTCAGGCTCCAAGGATCCTATCCCCAAGTAAAAAGTCCCGGTTCGAAACAACACGGTCTTCAGATCCCTTCCACATTCACCCTTATTCTCAGGAACAAGAAGATCCTTCCCTTTGTGAGGAAACAGATTTGGGCATGTTGGAAGAACAGACTGGGACAAGCTACTATGGGGACGATGAGGAACAAGAGGAGGAAGAGGACGACCAAGAAATATACAGGGTAGATTCCCCGGTAGATAAAGAACCACCGGTTACCGACTCCCCTGTCGACAACCAGCCCCTCCTAAATGAGGTCCTATCTAGAGCAGCAAACCACTTCCACATTGACACCCAGGGTGCTCAAGAGGAAAGAGATTTTGCTGAAGAGTTGGTGGGAGAAAGGAGACCTGTTGCGCAGGCCATCCCTATCCTTAAATCCATCCAAAGAAGAATAGACCCTTCACTGGTAAACCCCAATCTCACCAGGGCAGTCAATCCCAGGATTGGGAAGCTATTCAGGGCAGCCCAATCAGACCCACTGTATATAAGAGGGCATTTGAAACCGGACTCCCTAGTCGTTACAAACAGCCGCAAGAGGACAGGAACACCCTTATCAGAAGCTCCTCCTGACAAGGAGAGCAAGAAAATCTATGGGTTCAGCAGAAAGGTTGTCTCCACTGCCGCCTACCAAGCAAGAATCGCCAACTCCACCACCCTACTGGCGCGTTATAACTGCCACCAGTGGGAGGAAGTCGCAGCACTCATAGATTCTGCCGCAGAGCCCCTAAAGAGCCAATTGGCACGAGTCTCAGCAGAAGGGAGAGCCGTATCGGTTGCATTTTAAAGGCAACCTTTGATGCCGCAGATGATGCCGGTAGATTGATAGCAGAGGGTACTGTTATCAAGAGACACGCTTGGTTACGGCAGTCTGGATTCAAGGCCGAAACGCAAGCATCATTGTTAGACAAACCGGTGGAGCCAGATCTATTGTTCGGTAAGGCGGTCGAGGACGCGCTGGAAAATGCCAAGAACGAGTATGAAACACTCGTCCCTAGGTCAACTAACCACCAAACCCCCTAATCAAAGGGGTAATGGCAATTTTCGCCGCACACGCGGACAAAATTCCCAAAGAGGGTCAAACTATTCCCAGGGCCAGGGTATGCAGTGGAACAATGACCAACAGTCTACCCCAGGTTATAGTAGAGGGAATAAAAGAGGACGGGGTAAAGGTAGAGGCAGCCCCAGTAGAGGCGGCGGCACGCCTCCACCAAAACAGTGACGCTCCGTTCAGGGTCCCTTCTCACGCATCCCCAGTAGGACGCATTTCCAACTTCACCCAAGCTTGGGAAGGGATCACATCAGACAGATGGGTGCTGTCCAGTGTCCGCAGGATACTGCATAAAAACCTTAGAGCATCCCCAAAACCACCTCCACGACAAAACACATTCTCTAGACCACCAAAGAATCCTTCTCGAGGAGATCGTCAATCTGCTAGCAAAGTACACGATCGAACTCGTCCCGGGACACCAGGTAAACAAGGGTATTTATTCAACTTACTTCCTTGTACCAAAGAAAGATTTAACAATGCGCCCAGTATTAGACTTATGGCCTGCAAACAAATGTGTCAAACCCCAAAAGTTTCGCATGACTACTCTCCAAGAGGTAATCCCCCTCCTAAAAAAGGAGACTACATGGCAACATTGGACATGAAAGATGCCTATTTTCATATTTCCATGTTCCCAGCGCACAGAAAGTACTTGCACTTCAAGGTGGATAGTCGGCACTACCAGTTCAAGGTACTGCCCTTCAGAATAGCCTCGGCTCCAAGGGTATTCACCAAGGTACTGGTGGTGGCGGCAGCACACCTACGCAGGGAGGCAATCCCGGTGTACCCTTACCTGGACGACTGGCTCATCACGGGGGAAACCCCAGCGATTTGCAGAACGAACGTTCAAAGAACAATCTACCTCTTCGAATTGGGTTTCTCAAACGAGAAAGTCACGTCTGGTGCTAAGCACCTCCAAACAGTTCCTAGGAGCTATCCTAGACACACAAAAGGGGTTGACCTTTCCATCAGAGGAGAGAATTCGGAATATACTACTGCAAATTCCTCTATCAGGCCGGTCATCAGATAACGGTACGCAAAGCAATGTGTTTGCTAGGCATGATGGCGTCATGTATTTACCTGGTCCCCACGTGTGCCTGCGCATGCGTCCCATGCAGGAATGGTTGGCGAAACAGTGGTCTCAGGCAAGTGGGACGATCTAGGGGTTGTTTCGCCAACACTGGTACAAAGCCTTCACTGGTGGACAAGAGAAAATCTGTCCAAGGGGAAACCCTTTTACGATCCCGAGATGCAGGCGGTAGTCTCAACCGGTGCATGCCTAACAGGGTGGGGAGCTCACCTCCTCCACCACACAGCTCAGGGGCTCTGGTCTCACGCAGTGGCCAAGAATCACATCAACCTGCTAGAGCTTCTGGCAGTATTCAGAGCGCTTCAAGCGTTCAAACCCTACCTGCTGAATCTGTCAGTGCAGATCCGGACGGACAGCACTACAGCCATGTTTTACATAAACAAGCAGGGAGGGACTCGTTCACCAAATCTGTCCAAACTTGCCCAGAAAATTTGGACATGGGCACTCAAACGGAACATCTTCCTGTCATCGCAACATGTTCCAGGGGGATCTCAATTTTCTAGCAGATGCACCAAGCCGAGATCCCCCTCCCAGAGGAGCACAAATGGTGTCTACACAGAAATCATAGAAGATCTCTTCTCTCAGTGGCGTTACCCCACCATAGACCTATTCGCCACAAGTGAAAACAGACGATGCCCAAGATTCGCGTCCAGATTCCCACAACCAGGATCCCAGGGGAACGCCCTGTGGATGAATTAGTCAGGAATGTTTGCATACGCTTTTCCACCAACTCCTCATCAGGAAGGTGGTGAACAAGATGAACAGGGAATCGATGACGCTCGTCCTAGTTGCTCCCATGTGGGCGAGACAACCGTGGTTCCCACACCTACGCAGACTAGCGACGTGTGACCCTATCAAACTCCCGGGCTGGTACAACCTACTGTCCCAGCATCAAGGTGAAACCGTACATCCTCTACCCAGCTCAATGAACCTAGCAGCATGGCTCCTGAGGTCATAGGGTTTGGACATCTCAATTTACCTCAAAGATGTATGGACATCCTAAAAGAATCTAGGAAGCCTAACACGAGGCACTGCTACTTTGACAAGTGGAAGAGATTCGTTATCTGGTGCCAGAATAGACCGATCAACCCAGTTGATTGCACTCCTTCAACGATTGTTACATATATGCTCCACCTGCTGGATGCAGGACTGGTTTTTAACTCACTGAAGGTGCATCTGGCAGCTCTGTCAGCATACACCACCTCGCATAACAAGGTGTCGTGGTGGAAAGTTCCAGTGGTTAAAGCCTTCATGGAAGGAGTAAAGAGACTTCACCCTCCTGTTTCAAACCCACCACCAGGGTGGGACCTTAATGTGGTGTTAGCTAAACTCATGGGCCCCCCCATTCGAACCCAGGCATAAAAGCAGTCTCAAACACCTGACTTCTAAGACAGCCTTCTTAGTAGCTATTACATCCATAAGAAGGGTTAGTGAAATTGAGGCTCTGTCAGTGCAAGATCCTTTCTTTACAGTTCACAAGGATAAACTGGTTTTGCGTACACACCCTAGATTCTCACCTAAGTTTATTTCCAAATTCCACTTGAACCAGTCCATCGAGCTTCCGGCTTTCTTCCAAAACCCACAAAGCTCGGCTGAGGTGAAACTACACACCCTAGATGTGCGTAGGGTGGTCCTCTACTATGTAAACAAGACCAGACCGCTAAGAAAAACAGACCAACTGTTTGTCTCCGTAACTACAGGCAGAGAGGGGGATTGCGTCTCTTAAGGTGCCATCTCGAAGTGGATTATTAACTGTATCCAGCTGTGTTACTCCCTTTCTGAAAAAACTCTGCCTTTCACGCCAAGAGCCCACTCTACAAGAGGCATTGGGGCCACTCTTGCTTTCATTGCAAATGTACCCCTTGACACCATTTGCAAAGCAGCTACTTGGAGCTCTATTCACACTTTTACTACTGCATTGACACACATTCCAAGACAGATGCACAAGTGGGACAAGCGGTTCTAAGACATTTATTTGCTCATGACCCTTCTCACATCCCACCTCCTTCAGGTACTGCTCGCTAGTCTATGCACAGAATGTGATCTAAGCAGATTCCACAAGCCTCAGAAGGGATACATTACTCACCGTAATAGTATTTCTGATGCTTGTATCTGCTTAGATTCACATGCGACCCACCCTTCCTCCCCTCTGAGAGAAGGCGCATGGATGCTTGTAGTCTTACCTTTCTTTCTATCTGCTTGGATTATCTGTACTCGTGCTACTCCTCATGCTACCTCATGTCAGAAAAAAAATACAATCTGAGGGTCCTACACGCGTGAGGGATCATGGGTACAGTGGATGTCACACTAGGGATAGTATTACTGGCACGCCCTGTGTCGACGCCCATTTTCGAGCTTCGAAAAACAAACTGTAATACTCTGCAACTTCCACTAGATGTCGGCCTATGCAAAGCATGTGAATCTAAGCAGATACAAGCATCAGAAATACGATTACGGTGAGTAATGTATTTTTTATATATATATATATATATATATAATTTTCATTCTTATTCTAGCCAAATAGTACTGAAAATTGTGCTTACAAAGAAATGTTTTAATCCCTGTTTAGAAGCCACAAAAACCTTCACTCACCTAATGGTATCAGTGATTGAGGAATTCATTCTAGCTTTCAGCAGGAATATAGGATCTCATCATTACTTTGAATAAAGTAATTACTACATTTGTTTTGTAAAATGTAGGTGAGGGTATCTACCCAGCCTAATTTCTGTCTAGAAAAGCTTTACCTTATCAGGGTGCATTAACTGCAAGACCCATGATCACCTGGCGTCCAAGAGCAGTTTAACATAACGGTCCTGGGGCACTGCAGGACTAATAGTGTCTCTACCCCCAATTAGTGTATTTAATGGAAGCCAATGGAACAGTCTAAGACTTCTGGTTGTCAGAGCAGGCTGATGCTGTGTGGTCCCCAATAAGTATAGGACCAATGATAAGACCTTGTGGCTGCTCTGGTTACTTTTTGGAGGGGGATAGTGGACAATAGCTTTCAAGTGTACTGGTCAAGACAAGGGTGGAGGTTAGCAGCTGTGGGTTTGTTATTGGGGTTCTATAGGTGTGGTGAGGAAACTGATGATGAGGATCTAGACACAGATTGTGAAAAAGAACTGCAGCAGCTGTGGTGTAGTTCAGGTAGGAAAGGGACTCCATGGGGAGCCTATGGTCACTCAGCATCTGTAAAATGTGGCTTCTAAAGATACAGCTATGCCAATCAATGCAATCTGTCCTTTACACTCTTCTCTTTTTAGGTTCCACAGCAAAGGAACGGGCATCTGAAGGTCATGTGACTTGGCTGGCCCTGCCAGGTCAAAGGAATTGAGCATCACACTGGCCTCAGTTTGGTAGAGGACAGATGAGGTCCATCATAATGATCATGAAACCGTTGCAAGTTGAATCATGGCTTCCTTAGTAACTTCTGGGGTTTGGGGGCTTGTTCCTAGGTTCTACAAGGTAAGGGGATTGGACCCTCTGTATTTATGGGAATTGGAGATTTTAAATAAACAGTGCACCAATTGCAGGGTTTCAGCCATTCAAAAAATCTTGTGGAACCCTACAATGTGTGGGAGCTGCCCACTGCCAGCCCCTTATCAAGCTTTCTCCCTGTAGTGCAGGGCAATCAGCCCTGCTGGGATTCAAGCTTGCAAAGCTCCAGACAGGCCCATGTTGGATATATATTAAGAAGCTAGCTTGGTTAAGATGCATTGTCTAAGGGGTTTCAGAAAATAGCTGTTACCTATAATGGTTGAACCCTTTCAAACAAAATGTTGCTGCTGTACCTTTTCGTGGCACCCCCACCAGGAAACCTTTTGCTTTTTACATAGATGCTGTACTTTTATTTTAAATTTAAAAAAATGTAATCCTGCTTAGAACACTGTTTTACCATAGGGAAGAGGTTTTCAGCCCACAGAACTCCAAAATGTCTACTTCGTGTGAGCGAACATATTGACAAGTTTGGGGTCTCCTGAACACAATTTGAAGAAGAAATAAAATCCTGTGAGAAGAGTCTCTTGATTTATGGTCCAATCAAGACCACTGTTGGTGAACCTCGTGCATACTCTTGACGTACAGAAACCAGTTTGTGGATTGGGACCAGACCGTCCCATCCCACTTCCTCCGAACACACATGGCCATGCACTAGCCTGCTTTCCGTGACAGCGCATGTCCATAAAAAGAATTTTCTGTCCTGACAAGGCAGGAAGAAGGTAATAGGACAAGATGGCCAAGGAACAAACGAAAAACCTTGTGGCACGACCATGTTGGGATACTAGCCAATGTTAGTAACCAAATGTGGTGAACTCGGTAAGGCTAACAAAAAGTACTGTAGAAATTATCAAAGTAACTGCTGCCACCCGTTTGTCATTAGGCACATCTAAAGTAACAAAATGAATCCCTTGAGTTTAGTCAAAGGTCATGTTATTATATATATATATATATATCAGTGCGTAAAGCCCAGATGCATCTGGGTGCTAGTTATAGGTCAAATACCAAAAGTTCAGTGGAGGGAAAAGTCAGTTGAATAGGAGTTTTGAGGTGCTTTCTGAAGACATTGTAGGAAGGTTCTCTGTGTAGATGTAGGCGTAGCTTGTTCCAATGAGACGGTGCCCGGACTGGGAAACTGGAGCCTCCTCCTTTCGATCGTTTGAAGTGTGGTGTGACGATTGACTAGGGCAGTTCTGGTTGGTCTTACTGAGGCGCATTTTGTGACATTGTAGCCAGGTGCATAGTTAGAGAGACAATGGTGGGTGAGTGATAGAATTTTGAAGATAATTCTATCCTTGACAGGGAGCCAGTGTGTGGAAATTCTGGCATCTAAGATGTGGTCCCGTTTGCTGATGTCAGAGTGGCCCTGAGCGCATTGTTCTGGGTTGTTCATAGTTGGTGCTGTTTTTTTCCAAGGGGTTGCAATAGTCAACTTTAGAGCAGATAAGTGCTCGTGCAGCTTCCAGACAGTGGTAGAAAGGAATGGTTTGCTGGCATTGATTAGTTTGATTGCATACCCTGATGTGGAGGCAATGTGGTTGACCGGGCGTGAAATGGAGAGAGAAGAGTCAAGATGGACCCTGAGGATCTGCGAGGATGCAACAGCAATCTTGTGGCAGTCTATGACGAAGGAGATGTATTCCTGGGAGGGGTGGGATGGGGGGGGGGGAGTACAGGTGGGCAGAGGGTCCTGCAATAAGATGTTTGGTATTTTCGTCATTTGGTATTTTCGTCAGGCAAAGGCTATGTGCGGTCATCCAGGTTTCGATAGTTCCATAGATCTTGTTCATCCTGGTGGTATCATTCAGGTAGTTGCTAGAGAGGCGATGAGGATTTGGGTATCATCTGCATAATTGGCCTAAAGGATAGCCCGGGCTTCGAGAAGGTCGAATAAGGGATTGGTATATACATTGTACAGCGTGGGTGAAATGCAAGAGCCTTCGAGAACCCCACAGGAGTTGGGTGTTGGGGGCCTCAACAGAGAATACTCTGAAGGATCTATTAGCCAAAAAGGAGGCGATCCAGCTGGAGGTTTCAAGTGAGAAGTGGGCGGTAGTGGTGAGAGCTTGGCAGAGGATCTTGTCAACGAGGTCAAAAGCTGCTAATGGGTCTAGAAGGAAAAGCAGTGACAAAGATCCCGTCATTGGCACTGTTGAGCTGTTTTTTAGGTTGAGAAGGGTTGTTTCGAGGGGATTGGGTCCTCCGACGTATTCCATATCTATGACCGTAATCACCACAGCTGTGCTGTTTCGGAAAATCTTTCGGCGCCTGCGTCGATACGCCGCCCTTGACGACCCCCTCCGACGGCTGATGTCACTGGATGTTATAAGTAGGACGCCCGTAGCCTCAGTTCTGTTTTTTTCCGCAAACGTGTTCGCTTCGGGAATCTCGGTGCGCCTCGACTCTTTGGAGTTTGTTGCTTTCTCAGTTCTTCGAACCGGTTTGTGAAATATTTCTCCAAGAAGATGTCTACCTCGTCTTCCACACTGCGTCCGGGCTTTAAGAAGTGTGGAGACTGTGGGTCCAAAATGTCGGTCAGACTCGCATGACGCCTACCTCTGGTGCCTCGGGGAGGCCCATGACACGGATGACTGTGTCGACTGTCAGTCGCTAACGTCGAAAGCCTTGCGGGAACGCAAGAAGTTATCGGTAGGTAAGGTGTCCAAGCCCCGGAAGTCGAGGTCTGCTGGGCTTTTGATGGACGACTCGAGGGGCGAGACTCCGCGTCGTCGTCGGAAGTCCAGTGGGTCTCGGTCCCGGAGTCGGTCTCGCCACTCCTCTGCCTCTTCGAGGGACTCCCGGAAGGGCCATCATCGGTCGCCTTCCCCGTCCTCATCCGAGGACTCCGCCCGTCAGCGGTTTGCTTACCCCACCAATCATGCGACACCGGAGCAATGGGCTTCCTTCAGGAAGAAAATGTTGGCGATTCTCGAATCACAATTCGCGGGAAAGGTCCTGCGCAGACAAGGGGAATCGTTCTCGGCATTCCCGGTCCTCGACGTGCTCGAGACCGCGTGAACCTGTGAAGTCTTCGAGGAAGACATTGACACCTGTGGCGCTGAGGTCGTTGACGGACGCTCTTGAGGCTCCGCCTCCGAGGAAGTCGTCAACGCCTTCGGCACCCAGGAAGTCGAGGGACGCGCTCGGGGCTCCGCCTTCGAGGCCTGTGTCGACGCCATCGGCGCCGCGTCTGTCATCAATGCCGATTCTCTTGATGCCTTTCAGGGCTGTGTCGACGGGGGTACCCCGTGGCTCGGGGGGAACCACCTAGGAAGGCTCTGGCCAAGGTCCAGCATGGCTTTGGTTCCAGTTCTGTGCCTTATTACCGCCATCTGGAGTTCATTTCAGAGGTGGATGAGGGCTCTGATGATGGCATGGTGCCTGACACGGTGCCTGAGGAGATTCTCTCGGGCCATAGCCAGTTTGAGGACCTGAGGCAGTCCCTGCATGATGCTAGTGGGCTGGACACCTCTCCAGAGGTGGAGATTTGTAGGCCTGAGCCTGGCACTCATGCCGATTATTCGTACCCGCGCCTTATGTCACGGGTCACCAAGTACTTAGGATGCTCTGCTCCCCCAGGGGAGTTTGTTCAGGATGACCTTAAGGATATCCTCAACATTGGTCCACCAACTGACCCGGTACTGCCGTTGCATATGGTTCTACAGAGGAGGGTGGCGGCGCCTTGGACTGCTCTGGAGAATCTCCCGGCAGTGAGCAAGTCTTTTCCGCGAAAATACCGCCCAGCCAGTAGTGACCCCTGCTACTTGTCCAAGCACCCTACTCCGGAGAGTTTGGTGCAGGCGGCTACGGCCCGGCAAAGCAGGCATCGTACCCTACCATCCCTCCTGATAGGGATGACAAGCGTTTTGACGGCTGGGCGAAGAAAGTGTTTTCTGCAGGGGTTATGGCGCTTCAGGCGGCCAACTCGATTTGTGCCTTGTCTCGTTTCACGCCCACTCTGTGGAACTGTTTCCTTGGCGGCTGAACATCATCCCGAAGGGGATGAACGGGATGGTTTCCTTGCCATGGTTCAGGATGGAAAGGATGCTATGTGTGAGGCCGTTCAGTCGGGTTTGGACATGGCAGATTGCGTCAGCCGGTCGATGACGGCGAGCACTGATACGCAGGTTTGCTCCCGATGTGCAGGCCTGGCTCCTCAACATGCCCTTTGACGGGGAACATCTTTTTGGCAGCAAGGCTGACGAGAGCCTTGAGAGGTTGCACACCTCAAAAGCTGCAGCGAAGTCGTTGGGCGCTGCAGTTCGGCAACCTCCGCCTTTTTGTCCTAGGGGACAGTAATGGAGGGGAGGTTCCTTTCGTTATTAATCATCCTTTGGTAAAGCGAGAGGAGCTGCCAGTCAAAGGGGCCACCGTAGGAGTGCCAGAGGTGGAAAACAAGATACTTGAGGTGCCAAGGCCGCTCGGGCTGTTGCCTCTTTGCCCTCGGGCAACGCCGCAGCCACTTCAGCTCAGTCATGAGGCCATGTCCCATGGTTCGCCGGTTGGGGGAAGGCTGGCGCAGCATCTTGCAGAGTGGCGCACCATTACTTCAGATGTGTGGGTTCTGGAGATCATAACCCACGGCTACTGTCTTCCTTTCCGGCAGAGGCCTCAAGACAGTCCACTGGGGAATCTCTCTTTGAAGAGTCCGGATCCGCTCCTTGCGCAGGAAAATCAATCCCTGCTGGAGAAAGGCGCCATAGAACTGGTGCCTGTAGCGGAGAGGAACAAGGAATGGTATTCCCCTTATTTTTTGATTTCCAAGAAAGACTGGGGATTGAGACCCATCATGGACTTGCGCGGTTTGAACAAACTCCTCAGGAAGGACAAGTTCAAGATGGTTACTCTTACTCAAGTCCTCCAGGCCCTTCAACTTCAGGACTGGTTGGTGTCTCTCGACCTCAAGGATGCTTATTTTCATGGGCCGATCCATCCGAAGCACAAGAAGTACCTGAGGTTTGCGGTTGGCGACTCGTACTTTCAGTTTCGGGTCCTGCCGTTCGGATTGACCTCCGCCCGAGGGTCTTCACCCAGCTCATGGTAGTGGTGGCAGCGCACCTCAGGAAAGGGGGATTCCAGTCTACCTCTACCTGGACGATTGGTTGATCAGGGTGCGCTCTCCCGAGCAAGTCCTGGATCATCTGTCAGTCTCCTGCCACTCCCTCCACAAGCTGGGCTTCTCCCTCAACTTAAAGAAGTCCCATTTGACACCTACTCGGAGGCTCCAGTACATCGGAGCGGTGCTAGACACGTCCCTGGGGCAGTGTTGCCTTCCCAGGTGAGGGCTCATCACATTCTGCAGATGGTGCCCAGACTCTCCCAGCATTCGAGTTCTTGAGACTGCTCGGCCTCATGGCATCCTGCATTCTTCTGGTGCCAGAGGCCAGGTTGCGGATGAGATCTTTGCAATGGGCACTCCAGTGGTCTCAGTCCTCCGGCAGGATGTCGGACCCTGTTCAGGTGCCGTCTTCGGTCGCCCGGGACCTTCTGTGGTGGGCCGACGAAGGCAATCTGATGAGGTGACTATCGTGACGGACGCATCCATCATGGGATGCGGAGCTCATGCCAACGATTTGACAGTCAGCGGTCGTTGGTCTCCATCGGAGTCCAGACTCCATATCAGTCTGTTGGAGCTGAGGGCTGTCAGGCTAGCCCTGAAGGCTTTTCTGCCGACTGTGCGACGAAAGAAAGTCCTGATCCTGACGGACAACACGGTGGCCATGCACTACCTCAACAAAAAAGGGGGGGCAGAGTCACTTCCTCTGTGCAGGGAGGCGATGCAGCTGTGGTTCTGGGCAATCCAGCAGGAAGTTTCGATCTCGGCAGTTCATCTGGCAGGAGACGAAAACGAGACGGCGGACGCTCTGAGCAGGCAGTGCGATCTCTCATGAGTGGGAGTTGGCTCAGGAGATTCTCCTGGAGATCTTCGCCCTTTGGGGGTCCCCTCAAGTGGATCTCTTCGCCTCCAGTGTCAACCGGATGTGCGAGAGGTTCTGCTCGAGGGAATTTCCTCCAAACGGAGCCTTAGGAGACGCGTTCGTGGTGGAGTGGTCATTCCCACTGCTGTACGCGTTTCCTCCAGTCCCTGTCATCCCGCAAGTACTGCGGAGGTTACGGAGGTTCGGTTCCCGGATGATCCTCATTGCTCTGGCGTGGGCCCGGAGGACGGGGTATCGGACCTTCTCGACTTGTCCATCTGCCCTCCATGTCGTCTTCCCTACTGAGATGATCTGCTCTCATGGGAGGAGGGGGTCAGGTTCTTCATTCAGAGATCAGGTCCCTCAACCTTCACGCTTGGTTTCTGAAAGGTTGAGGTATAAGGATTGGGACCTCCCTGAAGACGTGATGGAGGTGTTGCTTTCGGCCAGAAGGGCCGCAACAAAGTCCCTGTACCGTTGCCGTTGGAGAAAGTTCTGCGACTGGTGCAGGGTTAAGAATGTGGATCCTTTTGCATGTGAAATTCCCATGGTTCTGTCTTTTTTGCTTTCTTTGGCCCACAGGGGCCTTCAAGTGGGTACCATTTAAAGGTTACCTGGCGGCGCTGTCCATATTTAAGCGCTCGTCTGAAGAGTGTTCCTATTTTAAAATTCCTTTTAACTTCTTTTTTATGAAAGGGCTCACTAATGTGTTCCCTCCGTCACCTTTCCAGGTGCCTGGTTGGGATTTGAACCTTGTTCTCAACTGAAAACTCTCTTTTTAGTTGCGGTCACTTCCGCTCGCAGAGTGAGTGAGTTACAGGCACTTTCAGTTAAGCCACCCTTCACTGTGTTTCATACGGACAGGGTTGTCCTTGGAGTTTGTCCTTCTTTTCTTCCGAAGGTGGTGTCGGAATTTCATTTGGGCCAGAAGGTTGTTCTTCCAGCATTTTATCCTCCTCCACATCCTGGTAAGGAAGAGGAGAGGCTCCATAGGCTTGATCCTAGGAGAGCATTGAGCTTTTATATTTCACGCATGTCCCGGGTCAGAGTGGACGATCAGCTCTTTATTGGTTACGCTGGAAAGCGTTTGGGACAGGCTGTGACGAAACAGACTGTCTCGCTGGATTATTTTGGCTATCTGACTGTTACCGCTTGGCTGGTAAGGACCCACCGGTCGGTTTGCAGGCCCATTCTACCAGGGGTATGGCTGTCTCTACTGCCCTGCAGAGGGGTGTTCCTAATCACAACATCTGTTATGCAGCCACCTGGGCTTCAGTACATACTTTTGTACATCACTATTCCCTCGATTCCATCCGGGGGCAGGATCTGGCCTTTGGCAAGGCGTTCCTTTACTCCGCAATTTGATTGGGCATGCTAAATTTCTGTTTTCTGAATTCTTTTCCCACCTCCTTGCATTGGTACTGCTTTGGGAGTCTGTGATAGATATGGAATACGTCGGAGGACCCAATCCCTTCGAAGAACAAGTTACTCTTACCTGGTAACGTTCTTTTGATGGGATGGTCCGACAACGTATTCCATATCGCTCCCTCCCTGCCTTCCCCGCTACAGAATTTCATATGCGATTGCAGCTTACGTTTCCGCAAGGCTTTGTGTGGTCAGACTGGCAGAAGACTGGTGCGACACGTTCTGGGAAAAAACTACAACTGAGGCTACGGGCATCGTGCGTCCTACTTATAACATCCAGTGCCGTCGGAGGAGGTCCTCAAGGGCGGCTCATCGACGCAGGACGCAGAAAGATTTTCCGAAGCAGCACAGCTGTGGTGATTACTGTCATAGATATGGAATAATTTCACATCCTGCACCACCAATTTTCACTATCCTTCACACACTTGTCCTCCTTCAAGCCGCAGAGCACCACTGTGTAACCTTTCGACCTTCCCTTGTGCACTCCACAAATGCACTCCTTTTGCCTCATGCACCAACTCCCCCCGCCAATTTTGAACTGTTTGCCTTTCTTCCAATCCTTCAATTTCACCCCAGACTACTTAACCCTGCTCTTTCCTTCACGTCTCCGCCACATCAATCACCACAGTCTGACTCTTCTTCTCCCACATTACTACTGTATCTCCTTTTCTTCCTCTCAACTTGAAAGGCACTCTTCCCATCACAGCATGAAGATGGTTGCAATTGCTTCTCCACAACCACCCCTAATCCATCCCACAAACATACACTGTGTGTATAGCTTACATGATTGTCAAGGCGAAGTCCGTCCCAACGCAGAAGTAGCAAGAACTCCTACCTCCCCTTGACGGTCTTGGCGCCTGGATTGGTTTAAACTCAGGTCACCGTGACCCTCACGGGGAAAGAGGGTTGGGGTCCACGGATTGGATGGGTTTCGGGGTTGTAGGGTCACCGGATCGAGGGTTAGGGAGAGGTTATGGATAGGATAGGGGTTATTGGGGTTAAAGTGCTTCTCTCAGCTTTCTTGAGTCTGAGCTTTTTTCCTTTTGATTAGCAGATTTTAACATTTGGGCTTTCATTCATGCGTTCATATCTCATGCATGCAATTCCTTTTGATTAGCAGCTGTTTTGCATTTGGGCTTTCATTCATGCGTTCATATCTCATGCATGCATTACCCCTTAGACTGGAGTCCAACACTCTGTTTTTGTCCTCATTCACAAAGTTTGCCCCAACCTTGGGTTTCTTTAGACACAGTATTCTGTTTTGAGTTCAATATTCAGATTCTACTTGACATTAGTATTTACCCCCTTTCATATACTAGATTCATTACAAGATTCACAACATTAACTCTAATACAATGCTTTGGTCACATTAATGCACTTAGCTCCAGTCTTCCCAAGTGCTTCTTCCGCCCGCCGACTCCGCTGACTGTGAGCTGGGAAATCAGGTCTCTGAAGGTGGCGGTAAACTCCTGACAAAAAAGGAGATAATTAGCTTTGCCCCTTTTACACCTTCTGGCTTTTCATGAGTACTCGTAATAGCGAATACGAATTGAACTGCCCGCAACAGGCGAGCACCAAGTTACGTTGACATTCGCAACAGGCAAGTGCACATCACATGCAGTTTAGTGGGTTAATGATTAGTTCCGAACCTTCGGACCCATTCACGTGTCTCCCCCGAAATTCAAGAGATTCCCAATTGTTATTGGTAACCGGAACCTTTTTCCGACTTTAATATCCCTTTAGCAAGCGTTAAATAGCTGACAATGTACTTATCTTTGAGGTCGCGGGGCCTGGAACTGTATCCGGCAGCGAGGGCGGCCCCGCGAGAAGCTTTGCTGGAGCTCGGTCAAATGCGTCCTCTTGGTAGCTGAATCGAGCACGGACAAACTTTCGGGTGCTGCGCATGCGCGATAGCCTCCTCGCGCATGTGCGTTCTGTCGGGCGTTGTCCTCGGCGTTTCCTGGGCCGGCTGGGCTGTAGTCCTGTCATGATGCCTACCTCCAAGGTGCCAGACAAGACCCAGCTACCCCAGAGGCAGACATCATGTCTTCAAGGGAAGTCACAACAGCCTCAAGTAGGGGCTCTTTGGCGCCAGGCTCATATCGGGCCACAGTCCTGGCGCCGTAGGCGCCAGGCTCATAAAAGGGGACTTTGTGTTAAAGGTGCTTAGTGTTAACTTACCTGATGCAGACCATGCTGCAACATCCAGGCCTTCTGAGGCCTAAATGGGACTACTTTATCTTTGGAACTACTTAACCACACGGGTGTGGTCAGGGGAGGAATACATACCTGAGAGGAAGGATACATACCTGGAACTACTTTGAAGGCTATTTAAGCCACGCCCAAGCAGCAACTCACGCTTCGCGTTGTTCTGCATCTAGCAGCTGGACGCTCACCGTGTTTGCTCCTGCATTCTGTCTTCTGCCACTCCTGCCAGCATCCTGGAACACCTGCAAAGAGAGAAGAGGAGAAAAGGGTAAAGAAGAGTCCTTACCTGCTAAACCCGCATTCCGGAGACATCTCGCCGACGGTCCTGAAAAGGAAGACATCCATTTAAAAGCACATCGCATCGATCGCTGCAGCGCCGCATCTCACTCACCTGTACAAGGTACCACCACGTTCTACGGCGACATCTGGACTCGCAGCCACATCACCGCGCCTAGGGAGAAAAAGACAAGAATAAAGGTGAGAGGGGAAAGAAAACAAGGAAACCTTAATTTCCATTACAAAGCTTACCTGTTGGGTTATTCCAACTTCATTTCGGGTCGGTGCCGCATCCAGACATTTCCGGACCCCGGCCCCTATGGGGAAAAAGACATCAGCGTTAGTGAGCGCATTGATACAAGGACACAGAACTCTCATCAAGCTCACCAGAGTCTCATTCTTCGGTTCCACAGCTCTTCTCGGAATAGTTTCCGCACCTGAAAAAGAGACAACGAACAATTATTATTGCGGAATCATACTCATTAACAGAATCCTTACGGTACTATACCGGGAAAACAGAACTTGAACCCTCTACAATCAAAATCCCAGTGAAGTAACTGGATACAACGCGCCCCTGCATGAGAAGCAGGATGGAGAGCTCAACCTTTCAAACCCTAAGGTGAGACTTCACGTGGGGGTCGCAGGAGGGTTTCGTAGAGGGGTGAGAAGGGAGCAGGAGGCTTATACTTTCTCCCGCAGATTGTTAATACTCCCTTTTCACATACAGAAAGATATTCCTGCAAGCCAGACAAGCCAGATTCGAAGGTCCGGTCCAGTCCATCTTCTGGGTCCTGCGCTTCACCATCGAAGAAGCAACAACACTCCAAACCAGACCTGCACCTCCGTGGGAGTCAGGTGAGCGTAACAGAACGCAAAGCCAACCTACAATTTCCCACCCGGGCGCTATGGAAACTTCCGAGACAGACCAGCTGGCTCAGATTTTGGGGGAATTGAGGGCAGAAGTGCACTCCGCCCGCCAGGAAACTAATGCTCTCAAAAGAGAATTACTCTTATCCAAGGAAAGAACTGATGACCTGGCCAAGCGATTGTTGCAGGATCAAGCAGGACAAACTCCTTTACCTAGTTCTGGGGGTAATGCCTCGTCAATGGTTTCGAATAACCCGGTACAAATCAATCTACCTGGAAACATGCCTTTGGCCCCGCCTGAACGTTTTGCGGGGGACCCCAAGAAATATGCCGTTTTTATGAACCAATGTCGCCTACACTTTCTATGCAGACCTGGGGCTTTCCCTAATGATCAAACCAAGGTAGCCTTTGTATTATCTTATCTCAGTGGCTGTGCTGCTGATTGGTCTGTTCCGTTGGTAAGTCAGGATGACCCAATTCTCCAGGATTTTCAAAGCTTCCAGGCGAGCATGGAAAGATTATTTGCGCGACACTCTCGGACAGGCCCTTGACAACGAACTACTATCCTTACGACAAGGTAACCAAGATCTCTTATCTTATATTGCCACCTTTAATAGGCTGGTTGTAGAAACGGGGTGGCCCGAAAATAAAAGGATCACACTATTTCATCGAGGCCTGCGCAGAGAACTTAAGGATGTTCTAGCTCAAATAGTAAATCCACCTCAAGCCTGCGCAGAATACATAGACTTAGTGGTCCAACTTGACCACAGACTGCAAACTAGAAAAGCAGATCGGTCCAAGTTCGAAACTTGAGTGCTGATCAAAACTCACGCTAATCCTAAGAGTACTGACGTTTCAGAACCTATGCAGATCGGCGGTGTTAAAGGACCATTGACGCAGAAGGAACGAGAGAGAAGACGGCAAAAGCAACTATGTCTCTATTGCGGGGCTTCTGGTCACTTTGTACGAGACTGCCTGGTAAAGCCACCTAAAAAGGTGGTTGGAGCCACGGACAACAATTTAATAGAACCTGATTCGGGAAACGGTCAAGCCCGACAAGCGTAGAGGTCCGCTTGCCGAGCTTGAAAACAGACTCTTTGACCTCGCATTTTGTCATGCCAATGGTGCTCGTGGACCCGAAACAGCCTCAGCGGTTGCATGCTATAAAAGCATACATCGACAGTGGAGCTATTGGAAACTACGTAGATCGTGAATTGGCCTCCAGGATTAATCTTCCTCTCCGTCCGAAAGTTAACAAGGATGTCATTACTACAGTAGATGGAACCGAAATAGCCTCAGGGCCGGTAACACATTCCACTACAGAAATGACACTAGTGGGACAGGATGGACATCGGGAAGCAATTGTGTTCGATGTAATCAAGGCCCCACAATTTCAGGTAATTCTAGGAATCCCTTGGTTAGAAACACATAATCCTCGAATTGACTGGCGAGCAAAGAGAATAACCTTTCCTGATTGTGAACTGACTTGTTATCCAAGAAATCCAGAGATGGGTCTGGCCACAGTAACTTCCACCACGATACAACTACCGGTTGAATACCTTGAGTTCCAAGACGATTTTTTAAAAAGAACAGGCGAACACGTTGCCTCCCCACCGGTCGTACGATTGTCAAATCGACCTGGTACCCAATGCTCAACCGCCCTGTAGTAGGATTTATGCTCTTACTGAACCTGAGAACGTTCATTTGCCTCAGTATTTAGATCAGTATCTTGCCAACGATTTTATTTGCCCGTCAAAGTCTCCTGTTTCCTCAGCTCTGTTCTTCGTGCCGAAAAAAGAAGGCGACCTTAGAACATGTATTGACTACCGCGCCCTAAATCAAATAACGATTAAGAATTGTTATCCTCTGCCTCTGATCCCTGAACTTCTTGACAAGGTAAAAGATGCTTGTATATACACCAAGTTAGATCTCCGAGGAGCTTATCACCTGGTACGTATAAAAGAAAGCGACGAATGGAAGACTGCATTCCGCACCAAATATGGGCTCTTTGAATATCAGGTGATGCCCTCCGGATTATGCAACGCACCTGCCGCCTTTCAATACTTTATGAATGATGTTCTTCGGGAACTTATCGATGTTTGTGTCATCGTATAAATCAATGACATCCTGGTATACTCCTCCTCGAAATCCGAACACAGAAAACATGTCAGGGCAGTTCTTGAGAAATTGCGCCAGCACAACCTGTTTGCGAAACTCGAAAAATGCGTTTTTCATACCACAGAGGTAGAGTTTCTCGGATTCATCCTGACACCTAAAGGAGTCCGAATGGACTTGCGAAAGGTGGACGCCATCCTCAAATGGCCATCTCCTAACTCTGTTAAGGGGGTTCAGAGTATGCTTGGCTTTGCCAATTTCTATCGAAGATTCATCCCGGAATTTTCTCGAGTGGTTCAACCCATAACAGCCCTCTTACGGAAGAATAAACGTTTTGAATGGACTCCTGAGGCAGGACAGGCCTTTCAAGACCTAAAGACCAAATTCACCTCCGCCCCTGTATTGAAGCATCCGCGCCCAGATCTCCCTTACGTTGTTGAAACCGACGCTTCCAGTTTGGCCATGGGTGCTGTCTTGTCTCAAAGGGATCCAGAAACTAACCAGATGCACCCTGTAGCCATTTGGTCCAGGAAATTCACGGCTCTTGAAATCAATTACGCAATCACCGACAAAGAATTACTAGCTATTAAGTCCGCCTTCAAGGCTTGGCGTCATTACCTCCTCGGCGCAAGACACACCATTACGGTGATTACAGATCACAGGAATTTGCAATATCTAAAAACGGCCAAAGCCCAATCATCCCGCTAACTCCGATGGGCTTTATTCTTTGCAGAATTTGATTTCATAATCACCTACCGCCCTGGTTGCAAGAATGGCAAAGCGGACGCTTTATCCCGGATTGGAATGGATGAAACAAATTCAAACTTAGAACCAGTACCAATTATACCCGAACAAAGAATTTTAGGCTTCACCTCTTTACAAACTATAGAGGACGTTCAAACTCGAGTTAAACAACTTTTAAATTCCACAGCCTTGCAAGAATGGACTCAAAATGGGTCACACTTTTCCGTTAATGATTTACCGTACTTCCAGGGGCGGTTATTTCTGCCCAACAAAGAACTGCAAGAATTGGTCATTGCTCACTATCATGATACATTAATGGAAGGACATCCTGGTATCGCAAAAACTGAGGAAAAGATCAAACGACAATTCTGGTGGCCATCCTGGAGAAAAGACATAAAATCTTTTGTGATGTCTTGCGGAGTTTGCGCCCAAAATAAAGGTCAAAAGAAGAGACCAGCCGGTCTCCTACAACCCTTGGATATTCCACCGGCCCCTTGGCACACCTTGTCAATGGACTTTATTACCGACCTGCCTCCTTGCTATGGATATAACACTATCTTGGGAATCATGGATCTGTTCTCCAAGATGGCCCACTTTATCCCTTTAAAAGGGGTACCTTGAGCCTCCATCTTGGCCAAGGAATTTCTGGAAAACATAGTTCGTATGCATGGTTTTCCATCCATATTAATCTCAGACCGAGGAAGCCAATTTATTTCCCATTTTTGGAGGAAATGTTGCCCACTGGCACAAATTGATGTACGCTTATCCACTAGTCACCACCCCCAGACCGATGGTCAAACCGAGAGGACTAACCAAACCCTTGAACAATATCTTCAGTGCATGTTGCATCAATCTGAAAACAGCTGGAAAGATATTCTATGGATCGCAGAGTATGCATATAACAATTCTGTACATTCTGGAACAGGACAAACCCCTTTTTACACCTTGTATGGTCGTCATCCTAGAACCTCAGACCTAGACCCTCCTCAAAACCTGGAAATGCCTGCAGTTGATCATTTGCATTCTACTATAAGCCGAGCCTTCAAGGAAGCTACAACTCATTTGCAACAAGCCAAGAAAAAATACAAAGAAAATGCTGATCTACATCGGAGTGAAGCACCTTCGTACCAGATTGGAGACCAGGTGTGGCTGGCAACCAAGCATTTGCTTCTCAAAGGACCGCAGACTTTTAATCCCAGATACATTGGACCCTATCCCATCAAAGCTATAATTAACCCGGTGGCCTTTAAACTCGATCTACCAGCCAACATGCAAATTCATCCCGTTTTTCATGCATCACTGTTAAAACCGGTGCAGCCTGGAACCAGACTAAGCAAACCACCTGAACCAATTCAAATCGATGGGGAATTAGAATTTGAAGTTAAGGACATATTGGATTCCAAAATGTTAAAATCAAAACTCTTCTATCTAGTTGATTGGAAGGGGTACGGACCTCAGGAAAGATCTTGGGAACCAAGTGACCATGTACACGCCCCGCGATTAGTGCAAAGATTCCACCGAAAATTCCCAAGCAAGCCGAAACCCCCGGAAAGGATGACCTTGGGAGGGGCCTTGGGAGGGGGTACTGTCATGATGCCTACCTCCAAGGTGCCAGACAAGACCCAGCTACCCCAGAGGCAGACATCATGTCTTCAAGGGAAGTCACAACAGCCTCAAGTAGGGGCTCTTTGGCGCCAGGCTCATATCGGGCCACAGTCCTGGCGGCGCCAGGCTCATAAAAGGGGACTTTGTGTTAAAGGTGCTTAGTGTTAACTTACCTGATGCAGACCATGCTGCAACATCCAGGCCTTCTGAGGCCTAAATGGGACTACTTTATCTTTGGAACTACTTAACCACATGGGTGTGGTCAGGGGAGGAATACATACCTGAGAGGAAGGATACATACCTGGAACTACTTTGAAGGCTATTTAAGCCACGCCCAAGCAGCAACTCGCGCTTCGCGTTGTTCTGCATCTAGCAGCTGGACGCTCACCGTGTTTGCTCCTGCATTCTGTCTTCTGCCACTCCTGCCAGCATCCTGGAACACCTGCAAAGAGAGAAGAGAAGAGAAGAGAAAAGGGTAAAGAAGAGTCCTTACCTGCTAAACCCGCATTCCGGAGACATCTCACCGACGGTCCTGAAAAGGAAGACATCCATTTAAAAGCACATCGCATCGATCGCTGCAGCGCCGCATCTCACTCACCTGTACAAGGTACCACCACGTTCTACGGCAACATCTGGACTCGCAGCCACATCACCGCGCCTAGGGAGAAAAAGACAAGAATAAAGGTGAGAGGGGAAAGAAAACAAGGAAACCTTAATTTCCATTACAAAGCTTACCTGTTGGGTTATTCCAACTTCATTTCGGGTCGGTGCCGCATCCTGGCATTTCCGGACCCCGGCCCCTATGGGGAAAAAAGACATCAGCGTTAGTGGGCGCATGAAAAGACATTACCCAAACGCCCATTAAAGACTTACCTGATTTCTTCTGGATTGAGCCTCGTTTCGGGTCGGTGCCGCATCCAGGCATTTCCGGACCCCGGCCCCTATGGGGAAAAAGACATCGGCGTTAGTGAGGAAAACAGAACTTGAACCCTCTACAATCAAAATCCCAGTGAAGTAACTGGATACAACGCGCCCCTGCATGAGAAGCAGGATGGAGAGCTCAACCTTTCAAACCCTAAGGTGAGACTTCAGGTGGGGGTCGCAGGAGGGTTTCGTAGAGGGGTGAGAGGGGAGCGGGAGGCTTATACTTTCTCCCGCAGATTGTTAATACTCCCTTTTCACATACAGAAAGATATTCCTGCAAGCCAGACAAGCCAGATTCGAAGGTCCGGTCCAGTCCATCTTCTGGGTCCTGCGCTTCACCATAGAAGAAGCAACAACACTCCAAACCAGACCTGCGCCTCCGTGGGAGTCAGGTGAGCGTAACAAGTCCATGGCCCGAGGCTGCTGGGAAGCGTAGTCTTCCTTGGGTTCTGCCTCCTGCACACCTTTTACCCCCACACCTGGAGCACCTACACTAGGGACAAAGGTGACGGCGACTTAAGGAGGTTCCTCCCACTACCCCTGCAACCGCCTTACCCTTGTTTTGGCCTCGGGGACGTGGTTTGGACCAGGGGTTTATGACAATGATGCACCTGATCACCCTTTTCACCACTCCTTTTGTCTCAGGATTATATAGTGCCATCCTCTTGTGCATGATCATACTTTGATTAAAAACTCTCACCCCACCCAGAAATTGAGTACCATTGATTAGGAAGATGCTGATGGGATGTCCCTCCCAAACTAAGACTTCCTCCAAGAACTATTGCCCTGTCTGCACTGGTGACTTTCATAATTTAGTTTTGATTCATCTTGACAACAAATCCACAAGAACTACAAATTACCATCTTCCACTCCCCAGACACATAGAGCCCAAGATATCTATGCCAAGTTCCTCCCACACCGCTAATGTAGGTTCTACCACTGCCATGGGAGATGCTTGCTCACTCAGAACCTTTCCGATGTCTTGTATTCCACACAAACCTTACCCTTCAACTTCACCATGCCATTGAAATCGGGCTAACGATAGTCTTGAAGTGCACTGCCTTAGTGTTATACCAATATGTCCCCTCTGAATGAATTCAACCAACCATTCCTGTAACTCCATGGGCAACCCTATGTGTCCCAACCTGTATAATCGTTGACCTTCCACACTCAACTCGACTTCCAATAGCATCTCAACTCTCCCTTTTGTGGGCCACCTATCACACATCTTTTTACCTGACAAATAGGCACAGCTCTCCTCACTACCTCTAACCATTCATCACATCCAATGATTCCTTCATGCTTCACAAAGTTGCTCACTGATTCTCTATCTTCTTCTGTACTGAATAGCCTAGAAGTGATCCGCCAACACATTCATTCCTGCCACAACTTCCATAATAGTGACATTGCATTCTGGATACCGAGCTAGCTATACGGCGAGAAACTTTATCCAGATCTTTAGATTCAAACATCAATTTTAAGGATTTGTGGCCGGTACTCATTATGAATTTAGCCCCCCCACCCCCCCACACAACGTGTGAAACCTTTAAACTCCCCAATGGCATGCAAAATCCTTTACCCAATAGCTTCCTTTCAACAGAGGCATGTGCAGGCACAACCTCTTCTCCACTTGAATTCCCAGAAACTTCTCATGTTATACACCCTAGCTGCAAAATTACAAACTTTTGATAAAACTCAGTAATGGCCAAGAATGACTTCAGTTCACCTTGCACCATGGTACTGTTACTTTCCTTTACTCTTCCACCAGCTCCTTCTTGGGCGTCACCCCCGGACTGGATACTTTGTTGCCCAAATACTCCACACTACTTTCAGAATACACATTTTTCATTTTCTATCATCATGCCTCTTGTTCCAGAATGTTCGAAACCCTTTCCGATACCTCATCCTGATATGTGCAGAGACCGCTGAAGAGCATGATATCATCCTGCAAGCAATCAACTTGCTTGTACATTTTCTGAAACACAGACAAAGCTGATGTTAGCCCAAAAGTTATACACCTAAATCGACAAGCACCTTCTTTTTTTTATTTGTATTGGTTTGTTACAAACCCTTAAACAGAAACAAGAAGACACATAGTTACTTATGTTATCAAAAAAGAAGTGGAACAAAAGAGATGAAAGAAAAAGCGAGAACATGAGCATCGAGAAAGTTATCCTTCCATCACTTTTGTCCCCTTTTTATGTGTAGTGAGGAGTCAAAAAGCTCCTTTATTTCTGGCTTTGGATAGAACTTCAACATTTGTCAGTTTCTTTACTACTTTTCTAGAAAGAAATTTAATTCAATAGTCAGCTTTCGATCAGAGTCATTGAACAGTTCACGCCACCAGTCATCGACATCTAAGGATGGTCTTGCAACGAAGAAACCTCCTAGATGCTGGTTACGTTCTTTTGTCGGGTCCAGACAAAGTAATGTTAAGTGCTTCAATGTCTCATGAGATTTTCCACACAAGCGGCATGTTAGTGCTGTTAATTCCTCCTTTGTCCAGAAGTTTAAGGTTTCTCTTGATGGTAATTGGTTTAAGCGGAATTTTATGCAAGCTCTTCCAGGAAGCTTCTCCAGGTACCGCTGAACCGTATTGTACCTCTTTGTTTCACTCGGAACCATACTCCTGGCTCTATATTTGCACCGGATGTCTCCAGTGTCAATCCAATCTTGGATCCATAACGTGGTTTTAGCTTTGTTTGGGTTGTTTTGCAATCTCCTGCTGTCAGAACCTATGTCGGCTAATATTTCTTCACAACGTTGTGCCCACAATGTTGTACACTCTCACTATTACCACTCACTGGATCTTTCAGGATTGCGTATGAGGGGCCACCTGCTTTGAGGTCATTTTGCAATACTCATTAAGGGTGTTCCACGTTATTCTTGTATTAATGGATAGCAAGCCTAGTTCATGTCTTAAGCATGGGGTTGGTACACCCTTTGGAAACCACGAAACTTTTGACCTGAATGAGTGTTCAAGAGAGGACCAAAATTCTGCAGTACAACCAAGCGCACTTTCGGCACTATGTATTGGGGCAGGGACGGCCTTTTGCTTATAAAAGTTCAACACTGGCGTTAATGAAAAAATTTACCAAATTATTTGTTCAGAATGCAAGCTTGAGCTGTGAGTTGCTTACATTTGGCCTTAGTTCTTTCTACCCACGGGGCATAGTTGAGACTAGTTGAGACATGCCTAAATAAACAGTTTGTTTTACCAATTCAATGGTTTCATTTCCCAGTTTCCAGGTAAACTTTTTGTTCTTATTTGCTTCTCTGGTCTTTTGCAGATTTTGTAGAACTAGGATTTCAGATTTTTTTTGTTAAAACACCATTCATTTTGATGAATGTGTTGTTGTAGGATGTTTAGTTTGCGCTGGAGGCCTATGGGTGTCAAGTCCAAGAGGACCAGATTGTCCGTGTACAGTATTCAATTTACTTAATTGCCGTTGATCTTTGGAGGTAACACCTTGGCTGCTACATAGGCCTCACCGGTGTCAGAAATAAACAGGTTGAATATAATTGATGCCAATGGGCATCCCTGTTTTACACCTCAACATGTTTGTATGGGTTCCGATAGTGTACCCTGTTGGTCCATTCTCACCCTTATCTCTGTGTCCGTGTGCAAGTCTTTTATTGCCATTAGAAGACTATCAGGACAATTCCATGCGATCATTTCTGACCATAGCAGCTCTCTGTCGATGCTATCAAAAGCCTGCGACAGGTCAACGAACGCAAGATATATCTTCTTGTCTGTTCTGATTGCTCCCATTTTTAGTAAATTAAGGATCATCCGATTTAGCCCGCAGCCTACTACCTTCACAAAGCCAGTCTGCCGGCAGTCCAGATGGCCGCTTGGTGTTATCCACTTCATTAGTTGTTTTTGCAGCTGTATGGCATATAGCTTGCCTAGGACATCCAAAAGTGTGATGGGTCTATAATCTTTTGGCTGAGCTTGATTGCCTATTTTGAAGATCAGGACCACTATCGCAGTTTTACAGGTCGCTAGAGTTATTCCTTTATTGGCGAACAGGTTTGCACAGAAGGCTGCCCACTCTTTTGGATTTTGTTTTAGAATATGATTTGTTAGTCCATTGGGACCCGGAGCCCGTGACAAACTACACCGTTGAATACTTTGCAAGATGTCTTCTACATCAAATTGAAGGTCCCATTTGGCTAACTCTGGAAACTTGGGTTCAGGCGAAAAACCTTTCTTTTCATACACTTTTCCAAAGTGACGGACCCACTGGGCTTCAGTGACCATGTATGTTTGTATGGCTTGCTGTAGACAGCTGTTAATTAATTTCCAGAAGTTCTGCAAGTTTTTATTAGCCAGGCTAGACATCATAACCTCTGCATCTCGTTGTTGGAGAATTACCCTGTGAGAGATCAGCCAGTTGTCATATTTTTGCCTACTCACTTTTTTCGCTACTTGTTGCTCACTGCTACTTAATATGGCATGTTGTCTAAGTTCTTTACGCAGTTGTCGTTTTCTTTTCAAGGTTTCTTTGTCATACAGGTGTTTTGGTTTGAAGGAGCCTCTTTTCAAACCTTGATCTTGGTACGTGTACTGCTGCAACAGATGAATGTACTCCACTTTATTTTCCAGGGGACCACTCGAGCGCTTGGAATGGGCTTCTGTAATTGATTTCACCTCATGTGGATTTATTTTCAATCGTGTTCGATTTGGTTCCACTGAGACACTCTGCTCCCACCTCCCGGCCTTGATTCTCTCCAGATAGAGGACTGACAATTTCAGTTGACTATGGTCGCTCAGAGGGGACTTGGTTGTTTGCAGTGAAGCTACTCGCTGATTCAATTTTACAAATACGTAGAAATAATCTATGATCGAAGACTGCTCCTTATAGCTCCAAGTTGTTTGCGCAGGAATGACTGTTGGTGTCACCATTTAGCTGCCATTTTTTTTGTAGACCTTTTTCGGCTCCATCGCCGGTCTTAGCCACTTTTGTGCAATCCAAGTTAGTCACCAACTGTTCGGTACTTCCTGGGCACTATTGATATCAATCAGTTCGCAGACCATGTTTATGAATTTGGTTGTTCCTGCCATTTTGTGATGCCAGTAAACGTTGATTAAATCAAGATGATTTTTATTCTCTTATACTGCATTTTGATTCCACCACAGAGTGCTGTATAAAGGCAGTATAGTTAAACTCATGATTTTCAAGCCCGAATTTTTCCTAATTAGTGTCAAAAGTCCAGCAGAAGGCCGGCCCTTTTTTCCCGTTATAGCTGGATTCATTACCAGATGAAAATCATCCGAAATAGGGCAGCTGGCCATCCACGTTTCTTGTAAGCATATGATGGTGAGTCCCTCTGTCCATCTCAAGGATTCCTTAAACAAGTGACTAAAACCTCTTGTGTTCCAGGATACGATGTTGAGGCCTTCACGCCCTTGTCATTAGCTTTTTTTGGCCTCCTAAGACTCCAGCTAACCAATTCCAATTCATTGGCGTGTCCATTGCGTTAGCACTATCCCTTGCGTCATTGGTTCCTCCCTTGACCTTTGGTTTACATATGAAGGTGATTTTTGATTTTCTCTCCCAGAATTGCTTCTCTTTGGCTATCATCATTTTTGATCACACCAGGTCGCTCTCTGCAAACCTCATTTTTTTGTCGCCTCCCAGGAATTGTGCTCTGCTATTATCAATTTATCGGGGTTTATTTTAGCAAAATTAATTAACTTTGGTTTGTAGGATTTTCATCCTTGAGCTGTTTATTTTCCTTGGGATCATTAAATTCAAATCATAGTGATAGAATGAAAGGTACAGCATTTAGTAAAAGATCACATATTAAGAAAGCGAGCTCTGTCGTTATGAAGTTCATCAAAAAAATTCAACTGTTTGTATATTGCTAGACTCAAATGATTTTAACCCAGGGATATGATGTAATAATCGCAGCACATTGTTTCGGTTCAAGGTCAGACCATCTTTGGAGGTTAGAATTTGTTCAAGAACCAATTGGTATTTTGCCGTTTTGCACTGATGTTGAACTGTTTTATTCCCCGAAGGGGCCATTCTCCATCTGCTTCGTTCATCGCTTGGGCCCTTCTTTTTATGGGTATTGATCGACTGATTTTGTTGGATACTAGCTGTGATGTTGGAAATATTCTTTGCACCATTTGCAAATGGTAGCACCAAGTCTTGACCATTGCAGTCCTGTCTCATTTCACTTGGGCCCTTTAGAATATCATTTGAGTTGTTTATCGCCGCCAAATGCTTCCTTTTGGCATCCATAGTTAAGAAGTTAGTCTTGATTGGCGATTTTTGTCATTTTAGGGCACTCAGGTGGCAGCATCAGTTGGCAGACTCTGCCAGACACTTCAGTATCAAACTCAGGGACACCTGTATGTGCAAAAGGCTGCAGACATGTCATTCTTGCTGAAAGTTCAATATTTTCATCTTCACAAGTTCCTTTATTAGCATCTAAATACTCATCGTCCTACGTAGACATGTTCATTAATTTGTTTGAAGAAGTTTCTGCAATTGAGTCCGAGTCCACAGGTCGACTGGCCTGTGACTCAACATTTTGGTTTACTGCTTGTCCATCTTTTTTGGGCTTAGCATTTGGCTGCTCAGATTTGACCAATACATTCACAGATTTTAAATTTGAGGAATTTCCTTGAGCCCAAATTATTTTGGTTTTCTTTTGCTTTTTTGATTTTTCAGTTTTTTTCTTTCCTGTGATGGGTTGCCCAGAGTAATGCTGTTCTTCTGAAATATCGCATACGTTTTATCTTTCTCACCTACCATTTGGCGTTCACTCACATCCGGATTACCAACTAAGCCCTCCCCATTCGCCGATGTTGAGGGTCGAGGATGGCTCACATCTGTCATGGATGCATCATTCCGAATCTCTCCACTTGTACTCCCGCCAGGGCCATTTGGTAAAGACTGATCGCAATGATCTGGCTGAGTTTCATTACTCAATTCTAGGTCAATTACTTCACATCTAGTAGGATGACAAAGGGTGTTATTGCAAGACACCTGCTGTGCTGTTGATACAGGTGGTGTTCTATCCATCTGTACGGCTTTTGTAGATTGTATAGGGTCCGTCCGGGATTTCCAGGAACCTCATGGACACTCCCATCAATCATCAGATTCACTGAGTTTGCACTTAGGTTGTTCTCCAATTGTTGGGAGTTTGCAGAGGGTTTTACCTTGTCTTCCTTGTGCACATTTGGATTATGTTTTAGGAGGCCCAGAGCTTCTCTTGCCACTTCTGCCAGTAATCTCTTGTCTTCGCTATTATTTCTTTTTTGGTCCACAAGCTCTTTAAGGGATACATCTATTCTTATAATGTTATCTCATATTTTAGACTTCGAGGAAGCATTATCTAGCTCGCCACTTGCCAATTTAGAGTTCATTAGTGCTGGGAGTGCTGACAGGTCTTCTATATTTTCGTTAATTTGCTCAGACAATTTCATCATAGGTGCGATTGATACGGACAATGAAGACCTTATGTAGGGCCTGAGGTCATTTAACACGTCCTTGACCAGGTTCTGAATGCTATTCTCCTTAATAGCTTGGTGTCTGTTGGCTTTATACTGTGATCGTCTTATTTTTGGATATTGGCGTTCCATGATGGAGGACTCTGGGGAGGTTTCATCTGTTGAGGAAGAACAACTCCGGTCCCCTTTGCCAGGTTCTTGTACTTCTTCATTATTAACATCCAGCCTAATGGGGCTCATGGAGTTTATATATTCTTTAGGAATAGCTGTTTTTTTTCCGAGAGTTGTTCTGTGAACAATAGATTGATGGCAACATACTCTATTCAACACGTCGTCGTTTCCTGGCTCCTGCTGGCCATTTAGTAACGGGACTATTCATGGTTGCATTGGTGGTAAGTGGCAAAGAAATGTCCAACTGCTCTTTGTCTTTGACCTGTTTGTCAACTACCCAATCAATTGTTGTAGCTTTTAAATTTAAATCACCATTCATTTTAGTTAGATCCTGCAAGAGTTTGTTTACTACGGCCAAGGAATCGCGCTGCTTCCTCGGACTTAGGCTCTTGTTACATATATTATTGATCAACTCGTTGTTTTGAAACAAAGAAACAGCGTTGTCCTGAAAAACGATGTTGTGCTCCTTATGTTCTAGCATAGTTATCTCGTTCTGGAACTGCACTTCATTCGCATCTGTCTCAGGCATTGTTGCTTGATGAGGCGTTTGGGTAGTGCAAAGTGATGCATTGCACTCACGCTGTGTCTGGTTGGACACTAGCGATTGCTGCGGGGGCTGCACTACTACTACTGTTTTTGTTGGATAACTGGCACTTTCAATCCATGCGGCAGTACTTTCAGAAGTCGGGCGCTACATCCAACTAGCGCGCTTACTCTCTAGCAGCATCATAGTCCTGTTAACATTTATCAGTTCTCCCCAGGCTAAAGCGTGCAAAGATGGTACGAGGGTCGTACCCCTTAGTGCTTTTATTTCTGCAACAGTTGGCAAAGTAAGCTTTTGCAACACACCGCCGGTTAGCATATTAAGATACGTTGGCGGCATATCACGTAAGGGAGATAGTGCCCCACCGAGTTCTAAACTTCGTGGTGTCGATGTGCAGTGTACTATTGCACGAGTATTGGCGGCAGATGCTTCACATATGTTACTGTCACCATCACATTCTCGATCATTTTGACAAGTGTGCTTCAAACTCTTTGGATACGTGCGGCAGTTTAGTTTATTCACAGTATTTGTTACAATGTTCAAAGCAGAAGTAGCCAGGGCTGGGGTAAAGCCAAAGGGTATAACTTGCATTTGGATGCTCGAAGCTTCCAACTGGCTCATGTGCAGAGCAGCATTACCAAGGCCACCTTCACCCTCACGCCATAGTTGGAGATGGGTGAGCGGCTGGCGCTGCTTCCGAACGGGTTCTTTATCACGTTCCATAAGGTTGATTCAGTAGCAGCTCAAGCCTCGCAAGCCTCCAGAGACTCACAAGACTCTGCTCCGACTTTGTGCCGCTCCGCGGGCTGCAGGGGTTTTTAACAAGGCACTCCTCCCAACTTTCAATGGGAATAGAAAGGGGACTGACAGCAGCACAATCTAAACAGCAAACAGGATAGCCAGAGACTCACGAGACTCTGCTCCGACTCCACCAAAAAGCACCTTCATTGGAGGCACAAACATGGTATGATATCTAGATTCCCAGTGTAACGCCACCTGGTGACCTGCTGATGCCTGGTCTAAAACTTTACCAAGCATAACATCTCAGATGTATTAGGAAAAGGGTGCCTTTCAACAGCCACACATTTATTGAGCACTCTTACATCCACACACCGCTAAATTACAATGTTGGGTTTTCACTCGACAGGGCGTTGTGATGACTTAGGTTTGAGGTGCCACTTGAAGAGGTGGGTCTTGAGTTCTTTTCTGAATTGTAGGAGCGTGGAGGCAAGATTGATGCGGACGGGCAGAAGGTTCCATAGTCTTTGGGTGTAGGCACAGATGGCTTGTTTTCTGGTCCTTTCCTTTGTGCAGCGGCGGATCTCAAGTCGAGGCTTCTGGTGGTGTGCTTTGTGATAGGTTAATTATAACATGTTTAATACCCAGGGTTTTCTAAGTGCAGACCCAGGGATCGAACCTGTGGTGCTCTGTGACGTCTTGCTTCCAAGGCGAGCACGTTGCCCTTGAGATATCCTCCCGAGACAGATACAAGAGATGCAGAGTTTCTCTGCGAGGTAGCTGGGTGACTGAATTATTCTAGATGATGCAGCAAGACTTGAAGGTGATTCGTGAATGCTTGTGCGTGCAATGAGAGCCAGTGAAGGTCAAGGAGGGCTGGGTCGTATCTGCATAGACCCTTGATGAGGTGTGCGGCTGTATGTAGGACACTTCTCAGGGGCACAAGGGAGGATGACTGGAGGCCTGAGTGCATTGCCCCCATACCGGTAGGCTAGGACCAGTGCTTGAACAGTGAATGTAAAGCTGTCCGCAGGGCGGAAGGGCTTGCCTTTTAGCAGGAGGGAGAGCTGATCCCAAGCTGCCGGAGTTTTCTTAGCTATGTGTGTCTTGAAGGAGAGGTGTTTGTCGATGTTGAACCGAAGGGATTTGGTGCAAAGGGTGAACTTGGGTGTGAAGCCCTCAGAGTTCATGGTTGATAGCCACGTCTGTATGGCTGGGTGTTCGATGTTGGTGAGGAGTAGGAATAGGTCTTGAGTTTCAAGCATGCACTGGACATCCAAGACTAGATCAGCAAGAGGCAGGTTTTGAGCCTATGGATATCCTTGATGGAGTCGATCTTGAGGTATAGCTGTGTGTCATCAGTGTATTGGTGGGTGTTGTGTGTGGCTAGGAGGGCTTCCAGTGGCTCCATATATAGATTGAAGATTACTGAGAGGATGGAACCCTGCGGGACTCCACAGGTGATGGGTAGCATTGGCGATCTAGAGGAGTCTATCTGAACAAACTGCTTGCAGGTGCCGAGGCAGGAGATCGTAAAACAAGGTATCTGATACCCATGCGCTTATGTAGGGTGTCCGTAAGTGCCTGGTGGTCTGTGTCGAAAGTGGCTGAGGGGTCAAGTAAAACCAGGAGGCAGGGGTGGCTGTCATCAAGGATGTTGAGGGCATTGTCGACCACATGTATGGTTTCTCTCTCCATGCTGCATCTGGGTCTGAATCTGGATTGGTAAGTTTAGAGGAGATTGTTGGTGTTGATGTTTTTCTGCAGTTGTGTAGCTACAGCTTTCTTGATCTTCCCTAGGAAGGGAAGATGGGTGATGGGGTGATTAATCACCCAGGTTGTCGGGATCCAGTGTGTTTCTTTAGTAGAGGGAGGATGTGTCCTCTTTTTACAGTCGATTGGGGGGGAGGGGGGAGTGCCTTGAGTTGGGGAGCTGTTGAGGATCTCCAGGTAGGGAAGTAGAGCCTCTGAGGGGAGGGTCTTGTGGATAGATGCTGGGAGGGTCTCATCTGTATATGATGTGGCTTTGAGGCTGGCCAGGGTTTCTACCAGGTCCTCTGTCAAGAGTGTCTTGATGGTGTTGATGGCGGCAGTGGATTTTTTGATGGAGTGTGGTATGGCAGGGTCAGCTAGTGGTTTGATGCAGTGCTTAACCGCAGGGGATCTCCTGTACATTCACACATACTTGCAACTCACCCATGTGCACAGACTTAATGAAACAACGTGAAGATATACGCAAGTCTGATTTTGTCTATACTAGCATTAAAAAGAAGTGTTCTGTATGTACATATTAGAGAGACATGTACATAAAGTTGTGCATTATGTTTGAATACATTGTAATGTGTCCACAACTTCCATGTGTCCCCTACAGATGAATGGGGCAAGCCTACTACATCCATCTATGTATATGGTAATTCCACTAGCACATATAAACAAACCTGTACATAATAGGAAAAAATGTTTTGAAAATCATAGCTAAATGCTGAACTGGAAACAGGTTTGCAAACTAATTACATAAATGTGTATTGTAACGTGTTGCAAAACTAAGGGGCACACTGTCATTTATGTAAACATTAAATAACTCATACACTGGTTTAAAATGTACTAGCACAATTTCAGTTCAACAACTCATGTCCTGCACACTTGTGTGATTATTAAACTATTTTATTTAAATGTACAACTTGGTCAGACATTTCTCATATAGCAATGCCAGTTAAGACAATCCATAGGTAAAATATTGACTTTCCATAAACTATTTCCATATTGGTGTAGTAATTATTATAATGCATATTTTTATAAATTATTAGATGTTATATATTCTGTCATTACCTAAATGGAGGACAAATAATGGAGGATAAGTAGACAATATACCTTCTACCATTATTGAAGAGTCGGTGCCAATAAAGGCAACATGTGAAAAACGCAAGAAAAAACATAAAAATCACACATGTAAGTAATTTTGTCTAGTTATAAAAAATAAACTAAAACGTAAATTAACATTTTACAGTTTGTTTTTGCACATTCAGCTTCAAAGCATAATCAGGCAAAACAGAAAAGAGAAACTGCATAAAAACATAATAACCAGAAACAACATACTCCATAAGAGAAAACATAAAAGGTTAAATAATATGCTCTCTACACCAGAGAACAAAACAGCTGACAAAAAACCATCAGTTGAGTTAAGATGCCACCCACCCCACTCACCCTCCAGGATGCATACATGCTGGAATTGTAAAGTAATTCCAGAAATCTTTGAAGGTTGATAAGTACGTCAGATACAAAATAATGAAACCAAAGATTTAAAATGCATATTACCAAATTTGCACAAATGTTTAGTGTATTCATATTAGAACACATGTTTTCTCTTAGTACTGTACAACTAATACATTAATTTATAACTTTACCATTAGTAACACTTGGGTTACAACATGAATAAATGTTAAATATATTTTTTTCCTACCACATTTACATAAAATGTGCTGTAGTGTGCTGTTTGTTTGCCTGCATTTCCAGAAGTATGCCAATAAACCAAGGACAAGAAATTGTCCTCAGTTACAGAAAAAGTTGTAAAAGCATCCAAACCTCATTTCATTAGCCAAAATGCAGAACACACCACAAAGGTACCAACTCTAAACTTATACATTAAAACAAAGGGTTACAATTTGCTATACCAGACAATCGGAAAGTAAGAAATAGCTTTAGCTCTTCACCAGCTGTTATGTTGCCTCTTAGCCATTTCTCCCTGTTGCACCTGTGAGTACCTGAAGCGTCCTAATTACTGTTCCTCCACACTGTGCTACTAACCTATACGCTCCTGTGCCTCCTATGCTTTCTCCAATTGCGCTACAATGGCCTCCTTTCCTATCCCTATTATAAAACTCACAACTCCCACTACTCCATCTCTTTTCCAGCAAACAAAGTGGCCAAGCTAACCATACATCCTCTGACACCTATCCACCTTGCCCCTCTGAGACTCAACTTCTCTCCTCTTCCTTACTTTATGAACTGAACATTGCACTCTGGAATACTCAGTCTGTATGCAACAAAATGTATTTTAGCACTGACTACTATCGCTTTGACTTTCCTCCCCTAATCCTTCTTGCTATTACTGAAACCTGGATTTCTCCATCTGACACTGCCACTCTGGCAGCCCTACATGACTCCAAACTATCCTTCATTCATGCTCCTCGACTGACTGGCATAGGTGGAGGCAGACACCTACTCTTGTCCCACCTTAATGCCTCACAAATCTCCAATGCCATGTCCTCTCATACCCCTTTTGAATTCACCACCTCTACTATTGCTCTTCCTCACTCGGTTCACAGCATCTTCGTTTATCGCCCTCCTGGTCCCCCTGGACTGCCCTTTGATGATCTTGTGCAGCTCCTTGATTCTCTTTCCACTAAACATCCTCATTCTCTTGGGTGACTTTAATCGTCACTAGCCAACCACTTTTAATCTGACCTTCAGTTTTTTTTTTTAGTGACCTCACTCTCCACTCTTTCCATAACCTACCCACCCACATGGGGTTAACTCTTCGGATCACTTAGTCATCTCCACCCCTCTATATCAGTCACTAATACTACTGTCCCACCATCCATATCTGATCACTAAATTGTTTCCACCATCTAACCTTTCCTCGCCAATTATTTCACCTATTTCTAAAAGGAAATGTGAAACTTCTGCCATTTCCCTCACCCCCCTCCTTTTTCTCTCTGACCTATGGTTCTCCCTATCCTCCTTCACACCCAAAACCTCTTCCACCAACACTGCCTTCTCCGGGTTCCAATCCCTACTATATGACTCATTCTCCTTTCCACTGATTACTTTTACCCCTAAATCTCAGCTTCTTCAACCATGGGTCACCCTGTTCATACGCTCTCTGCACACACGCGTCAGCTGCTGTGCAAATGGTGGTGTATCCACTCACACGAGGACCTGTAACTCTACCTCTCTACCCTGAACACTCTCAAGCCCACTCTTGATGGAGTTAAAAGGGAATTCTACCCAACCCTCATTGAGTCTCACTCCAACCATCCTCTGTGTCATGATTCCTGCCCCTCTTGTCCCCAGCCCTCCAAGATGTCAGGCTGGAGCCAGGCCACGATCACCTACATGGCCCTCAAGGACCTCTTCATCCCTCCAAAAACCCACTTGGAGTCAGACTTGGCGCTTGTGGCACCAGACTTGCTCACTCCCATAGGATAACATTGGGGATTGGACTTGTAGTGCATTGATGGGGACACGATGGATGCCCCCACATATTTCGGTTCCCAGAACTGCATGTGCAGTCTAGTCTTTTGGGTGTGGTTCAGCCCAGAGACACCTGAGCTACCCAGAGACTATTTAAGCCACGCCCAGGCTGAGAAACATACTTTGTGTTTTCTGCACCTGCAGCGTGACGCTCACTGTGTTTGGATCGGTCTCCAGTAGGCCTGCATCTTTCTTCTGCGCTCAGCTCCTGCAAGAACACCGTTAGGAACAGCCTTACCTTGCAGCGCTTCTGCCCATCATTCATCGCTGCGTCTGTTCTGCGGGCATCTTCGGCAGTGTCATTCTCATCCCGGCACGCCGCTTCCTAGGGAAAAGAACAGAAAAAAGGCATTAGTAAGCATTCAGAAAATCTTCGCTTATTTTTAAAGACTGTACAAGCTTCAAACGCTTACCTGAATCCCAGCCGCTCTGGGGGAACTCTGTCTCCGGAACTTCTCATCCATCTGCAAGAGGGAAAAGACACTCCAGGTTAGCGTGGAAACATCTAGAGCCGCTGCATACCGCGCTTACTCACCGCATTTCTTCTTCATAACCGACATCCACGCTGAAAACGTCGCAGCACCTAAAAGATACAGAAAAAGAACTCCATACGAATACGAAAGGATCGCATCGCGCTCTCGCTCACCTTCAGCGCTACTCATCTCAGCAGCACGTCGCCATCCCCAGACGCCGGCCATCATCTAAGGAAGGAAAGGAACGAAGTTGGAGAACTGTTCAAAAGACTCATTATACTTACCTGTCGGACTCGGACTCTTGCCAGTGAAGTAACTAGGCAACAACGAGCCCGCATCAATCAACGCGCCCCTGCGCTGAAAGCATGATGGAGAGCACACTTTCCAAGAAAACTAGGCCAAGTCTCCAGTCGAGTAGACTCCAGGGAAGGGTTTGAGGTCGTAAGAGGTCAGAACATGCTGAGTGATGTCCCAGTGGATACCAGGTGAGCTTTACAGAACACAAAGCCTCACATCAAAATCCACCTAGGCGTCATGGAAACGTCAGAAACCGACCAATTAGCCCACATGTTGGCGCAGCTACGTTCCGAAGTACATGCAGCCAGGCAGGAGACCAACACCCTGAGGAAAGAGCTGATAGTAGCCAAAGAACGCACTGATGAATTAAGCCAGCAACTTCTCCAGTCACAAGCAGGGCATGCACCATTGCCGGGAAGTGTGCCCTCGATGCCAGCACCATCAGGCAATCCCGTTCAGATAACCCTTCCTGGGACAGTTCCCTTGGCCCCGCCCGAACGATTTATGGGGGATCCCAAGAGGTTTGCAACGTTCATGAACCAGTGCCGCCTGCACTTCCTTTGTAGACCAGGGGCCTTTCTGAATGACCAATCACGGGTTGCTATTGTGCTATCTACCTGAGTGGTAGCGCCGCAGACTGGTCTGTAACCTTTGTGGGCCAAGACGATCCTTTGCTGCATGACTTCAGGGGCTTTCAGCAGGAGATGGAAAAGCTGTTCGGCTGTCGTACTCATGGGCAGGCATTAGACAACGAACCTCTGTCCCTACGCCAAGGGAATCGAGACCTATTAACATACATAGCCACGTTCAATAGACTTGTAGTTGAAGCAGAATGGCCAGTGCAGAAGAGATCAAAGGAGACAGTACCAGGGACCTGGTACTGAGGAGTTGCTTACCCCTCACTACTCTATATCAGAGCAAGGTTGGATATAATCCTAGTCACACATACATATAATTATCTAACAGTAGTCATTCGTGTCAGCCAGACAAAAGACCGAGGGTAGAGAGAGGAGGCATACCTGAGAATAATTTTAATTCAAAATTCAGAACATTAAAAAGCTACAAAATACGACATGTGTACAGATATAAAACAGATACAAGTGGTGTGAAAAACAAAACATATAAGGCAAGGCTTCGGGGGGCAGAGAGCCTTGGAGAGAAACAAAAACAGGTGAAATGACTTGATACACCTTCATTTTCTAATACAGAAATGTTGCAAAATGGCAAAATTTAGCATTTGCTGAGATATAAAGTGTCGACATGTTTCGGCCAATCGTCATATGGGACATTTTCTCAAGTGTCCATACAGAATCTAGTTGTAGTGGCCATCATCAGGACAAGACATTTCTTCAAATACAGCCTTATAAGTGATTCGATGTGGGTATCACGCACATCAGTAGCTACTGAATAGAGTGTGATCAGTGAAAAAACCATCCATGGCTCTTGTACAGACGAAAGTATAGCACGATCTACTTGCTACAATGGTCGTCCAGAGGATTCAAAGTACACTCTTTGATATTCCAGAACACAGTCGCCAGCGGTTTTCTAATGGGCTACGGGCACGGTTGTGTCAACGTTATGCAGCCAAGTGGAATTTATACCACGCAAGTCCGAGACAGTTAAACGGTTAGTTCGCAGAAAATCTTAATATCCTGCAAGGGCCTACGGGTCCTCTTGTCCTCACCGCTGTGTACCAAGTGGTCAGACAACTGCAGAAGAGAACCATGTTATTTCATCAGGGGTTGCGGGGGGAGCTCAAGGATGTTCTCGCACAAGTAGTGAAACCCCCCCCGACTGCTCAGAATTCATTGACCTTGTTGTTCAACTGGATCATAGGTTGCAGGACTGAAGAGCAGATCGAACCAGACTGGACCCTTGCCCTATGTATGTGCGTTCAAAGGACAATATTGCCCGCACAACGGAAGGTTCAGGAGAACCAATGCAAATCGGGGGGGGGGGGGTCAGATCCCCCTGGACTAAAGTGGAAAGGGATAAAAGGAGGCGGCAGCAGTTATGTCTGTACTGTGGCAGGGCAGGTCAGGTTATTGCCTTAAAGAGTACCCTGTGAAGCCACAGAGGAGGTCAGTAGGGGCCACGGACAAGGAAGATACCATCAAGGAATCGGAAAATTCCCCAGCCCGGCAAGTGTAGGGGTCCACTTGTCGAACGAAGAAGGTGAACTACAGACCTCCCATTTTACACTATCTGTGGTCTTGATCAATCACCAACAACCATCTCGGATACACGCAGTAAGAGCATACATTGACAGTGGAGCCGTTGGGAATTACATCGACCAGGATCTTGCAGCAAAGATGGGGCTTCCGTTACGCCCTAAATCAACCACCGACACTGTTACCACTGTCGACGGCACAGAAATAGCTTCTGGTCCAGTATCCCAATGCACTGCAGCTTTAACCCTTCTGTGCCAGGATGGACACCAAAAATCTATCGTTTTCGACCTCATTAAGGCACCACAGTTCCGGTTGATTTTGGGAATGCCATGGTTGGTAGCTCACAATCCTCGAATTGATTGGCGAGCAAAAGAATTGGCCTTTCCCGAGACTTGCACCCACACATGTTATCGCCAAGAGAAACAACCAATAGACACCAGAACCTCCATGCTTGCGACTGTGGCAATCGGCACCCTACCGAGTGAATACCTGGACTTTCAAGATGTCTTTCAGAAAGAACAGGCTAATACACTGCCACTGCATAGACCATACGATTGCCAAATTGACCTGATAGGCGCACAAATCCCTTGTGGGTGAATTTACGCACTCACGGAACCAGAAAACCAGCACCTGAAGGCCTATCTTGACCAATACCTGGCCAATGGGTTCATCCGTCCCTCGAAGTCTCCAGCAGCCAGTCCTCGATTCTTCGTACCGAAAAAGGAGGTGGACTTGAGAACGTGCATCGACTATCGCGCACTTAACCAGATTATCATAAAAAAAAAGCTACCCCCTGCCACTGATCCCTGAATTGCTTGATCAAGTCAAAGATTCCCAAATATACACAACTAGACCTGAGGGGGGCATATCACCTTGTTCGCGTAAAACAGGGGGACGAATGGAAAACTGCTTTTCGCACCAAATACGGCTTGTACGAATATCAAGTAATGCCCTTTGGCCTTTGCAACGCGCCTGCAGCATTTCAATACTTAATGAACGATGTCCTACGGGAATTGATTGATGTCTGTGCTCTAGTGTACATCGACAATATTCTAGTATATTCCGCATCAAAGCAGGACGACGTTAAACACGTCCGATCCGTATTGGAGAAACTCTGTCAACACCAGCTCTACGCCAAGCTCAAAGTGCTCATTCCACATCTCCGAGGTGGAATTCCTGGGCTTTATTCTCAGCCCAAATGGAATCCGAATGGATGTACACAAGGTAGATGCTATCCTGAACTGGCCATCCCCAAATTCATTCAATTGAGTTCAAAGTATGCTGGGTTTTGCAAACTTCTACCGCCGGTTCATCCCAGGATTTTTGCAAATCGTGCATCCCATCACGTCATTGTTAAGGAAAAGCAACAAAAAGTTCCAGTGGACAACAGAAGCCGAGGAAGCTTTCCAGGAACTCAAAGCAAGATTCACATCTGCCCCAATCTTGCGCCACCCTCGCCCCGATCTCCCATACCTGGTGGAAACGGACGCCTCAAGCATGGCTATGGGAGCCGTCCTCACAAAAGGACCCCGAAACGGGCCCGTTACACCCTGCTGCCTTCTGGTCACGTAAATTCACACCCCCTGAACACAAATACGCTATCACAGACAAAACTCCTGGCCATTAAGTCAGCCTTTAAGGCATGGCGGCACTACCTCTTGGGCGCCAGACACACAATCACCGTAATAACTGACAACCGGAACCTCCAGTACCTAAAAATGGCAAAGGCCCAATCCTCCTGACAACTACGTTGGGTTTTTTTTTTGCTGAATATGACTACGTGATTACATTTCGAGCAGGGGTGAAAACGGGAAGGCCGATGCCCTTTCCCGTATGGGGGTGGAAGAGCAAGAGTATCGGACCCCTGATCCAAAACCTGATGAGTCCGGAGCAATTATAAGCGTGGAGTGCACAAGGGGAACATTACATGATAAAAGATGGGTTGCCCTACTTCAGGAATCATTTATTCTTACCAAACCAAGAACTACGAGAACTAGTCATGTCCGGTTATCATGATTCCTTGATCGAAGGCCATCCCGGAATCGCTAAAACCCTAGCCAAGGTAAAACGAAATTATTGGTGGCCCACGTGGTGTAAAGACATTATCCAATTCATCCTATCTTGTGGAGTGTGTGCTCAAAACAAGTCATCCAAGCAGAAACCGGCTGGGCTACTACAACCATTGGAAATCCCACCAGCACCCTGGCACACGTTGTCCCTCGATTTTATTACCGACTTACCACCCAGTCAAGGGTTTAACACTATTCTTGTGGTCGTGGACCTATTTTCAAAAATGGCAATTTCCTTCCTCTTAAGGGGCTCCCAAATGCTTCCACTCTGGCAAAGGTATTTCTTGAAGGCATCGTACGGCTCCGTGGGTTTCCTTCAGTTTTGGTTCAGACCGAGGTACTCAATTCGTATCTAACTTCTGGAGAAAATGCTGCGCTATGGAACAAATCGACATCCGGCTATCCAACAGTCACTATCCCCAAACGGATGGTCAAACTGAGAGGACAAATCAGACGCTCGAGCAGTATCTGCGTTGCATGTTACACCAAGCTGAAGGAAGCTGGTTCGACCTATTATGGATAGCTGAATAGGCTTATAATTCCCTACACACAGCACTGGGCAGACACCCTTTTATACCATGTATGGCAGGCACCCACGTACTTATGAGTTGGACGTTCCTACAACTCTGGAAATGCCAGCAGTCAAAACCTTGCACACAACCATTTCTCAAACCTTTAAAAGGGCAGCTGAACACCTACTCCAAGCTAAGAATCTCCAAAAGAAGTTTGCTGATCAACACCGAGCAAAGGCCCCCAACTACCAAGTGGGAGACCAAGTCTAAACACGTGTCCATTAAAGGAACACAAACTTTCTGTCCAAGATACCTGGGTCCATTCACCGTCACCTCCGTGATAAATCCTGTGGTGGTCAGACTAGCTCTGCCATCAAACATGCAGATTGCTCCTGTGTTCCACGTGTCTCTCCTTAAACCTGTTCAACCTGGGAGCCTGGTAGCAACGCCACCGCAGCCAGTAGTAGTCGCCGGGGAGCCAGAATTCGAAGTCCAGGACATCCTGGATTCAAAGTATGTCAGATCCAAATTATACTACTTAGTAGACTGGAAGGGGTATGGTCCACAAGACAGGACATGGGAGTCTTGTGAGTACATCCATGTACCTCGCTTGCTTAGTCAATTTCATCAAAACCATCCAAACAAACCAGGACCAGACAGAAGAGCCACCTTGAGAGGGGCCTTGGGGTGGAGTGCTGTCATGATTCCTGCCCCTTTTGTCCCCAGCCCTCCAAGATGTCAGGCTGGAGCCAGGCCACGATTTCCTACATGGCCCTCAAGGGCCTCTCCATCCCTCCAAAAACCCACTTGGAGTCAGACTTGGCGCTTGTGGCACCATACTCACTCACTCCCATAGGATAAAATTGGGGATTGGACTTGTAGTGCATTGATGGGGACAAGATGGATGCCCCACATATTTCGGTTCCCAGAACTTCATGTGCAGTCTAGTCTTTTGGGTGTGGTTCAGCCCAAACCTGGGATACCCAGAGACTATTTAAGCCATGCCCAGGCTGAGAAACGACTTTGTGTTTTCTGTACCTGCAGTGTGACACCGTGTTTGGATCGGTCTCCAGTAGGCCTGCATCTTTCTTCTGCGCTCAGCTCCTGCAAGAACACTGTTAGGAACAGCCTTACTTTGTGGTGCTTCTGCCCATCATTCATCGCTCCTTCTGTTCTGCGGGCATCTTCAGCGGTGTCCTTCCCATCCCAGCACGCCGCTTCCTAAGGGAAAAGAACAGAAAAAAGGCATTAGTAAGCATTCAGCAAATCTTACGAGCTTCAAACGCTTACCTGAATCCCAGCCGCTCTGGGGGAACTCTGTCTCTGGAACTTCTCATCCATCTGCAAGAGGGAAAAGACACTCCAGGTTAGCGTGGAAACATCTAGAGGCGCCGCATACTGTGCTTACTCACCGCATTTTTCTTCCTAACCGACATCCACGCTGAAAACGTCGCGGCACCTAAAAGACACAGAAAAAGAACTCGGTTCAATACAAATACAAAAGGGTCGCATCGTGCTCTCACTCACCTTCACTGCTACTCATCTCAGCAGCACGTCGCCATCCCCGGATGCCGGCCATCATTTAAGGAAGGAAAGGAACGAAGTTAGAGAACTGTTCAAAAGACTCATTATACTTACCTCTCGGACTCTTGCCAGTGAAGTAACTAGGCAGCAACGAGCCTGCATCAATCAATGTGCCCCTGCGCTGAAAGCAGGACGGAGAGCACACTTTCCAAGAAAACAAGGCCCAGTCTCCAGTCGAGTAGACTCCAGGGAAGGGTTCGAGGTCGTAAGAGGTCAGCAGAGGCTGAGTGACGTCCCCGTGGATACCATGTGAGCGTTGCACTCTGGCTAGAGGGCACCCTAAACTCACTACTCCTAAATCGATGACTATAAACTCCACCCTCACAGCTAGTGACCTAGCTGAATACTTCGCTGCACATGTATTTCGAAGTAACACGCCATCAGTCTACATCCTGAACATTGTAAATGGTAAATTGTGCCAACCTTATGCTTAGATTAATAAAGAAAGACATTGACTCTGCCTGAGAGCATAACCTACTTAAGTACTGCTCCAAAGTGACGCCCTGGAAAAGGATCATAAAGGTGTGTTCAATTCGTATAGGCATTAACCATGTACACTTTATTTCCATTTGTGGGGTGGGGGGGGGGGGTGACTGAGTGGTGGACATGTGTCAATGGTGGTGGAGATAAATACTAATTTAATAGACTATGTGGTGTGTGATTTGGACCAAAGACTTGTCTTTGTTGTAGCAGATTAACAAGACTGAGGCATGAAGCTTTTTGGTTTTCTTGTCTTATCCCTTTCTCTTGTAACATATGCTGGGATTTTGCTCCTTGTAAACAATGAGGGACATACCTGTTCATATGGATTGACAATCCTGTGGTAGGAAAGTTGAATCTGGGTGTTTTGCATTGCTGCTGTGTTTAAAAAAAAAAACAAAAAAAACTTGGCCTCCCCCACCCCCTCCTCCTTCTAGGAAAGTTGCATAGGAGCAGTTTCTTACCTGTAACTCTGTTTCTCCAGCATTGGTATCTTGCATGGATTCACATGCTGTGAATATTCCCTGTTGTCAGGCTGTGAATCCCTGGTTACTTTGACTTAGTAATTTTCCTATGGAAAAACTTTGACACCTTGAGTGTCTCATTGATGTCGTCGTGGGTGCTTTTGGTACCCACCAATGGGACGTCGAGTGTATAGCTCTGCCCCAACAGCTTCCCCTCAGATTTTAACCACTCCAGCTGGAGGATATCCCCCTGCAGAGGATGCTTGCCTGTAGGGCGTAGGCTGGAGGGTGCATGTGAATCCATGAAAGATACCAACGCTGGAGAAATGGAATGACGGGTAAGAAACTACTCCCTTCTCCAGCATTGGCTCTTTCATGGATTCACATGCTGTGAATAGATTTTGTAGCAGGACACATGTTAGGAGGTGATAAACCAGGCAAATACAGATTAGATACTTTAACATTACCTGTGTTAATGTGAGAAGAATACGTAAGCAAGTAGAGAAAGTAGACAACCCTGGAGCTCCAGGGCTTACTTTACTGGAACAGCCGTTGAAGGACTGATCGTCCCCACCTCCACGTCCTCCGCGTGTTGCTGATGTAAGCAGTAGTGCCTGGTAAATGCGTGAGGCACTGGCTATGTTTCCGCTTGGCAAATGTCTCTGATGGGTACACCAGACCAGAGAGCCGCTGAGGCAGCTGTGGCTCTAGTGGAGTGCGCACTGGGCACTGTTTGCAACAGCCTAGTGGCCTTCGAATAGCAGAAGGAGATTGTAGATGAAACTGATGTTGAAATGCCCTGTTTTGATATGCGTTTTCCCTTGTTGGATGGACCAAAGGCAACAAACATCTGCTTAGTCGATCTGAAAGATTTTTTGCAATCTAAATATTTCAATGCCCTTTTGACATCCAGAGAGTGCAGTGCCATCTACAATGGTGAAGTAGCATTTTGAAAAAATGTGGGCAGAGTTGTGGTTGCTTTCTTATGAACCTCTGAAGGTACTTCAAGGGTGAAATGAGGATTAGTGGAAAGCACCACTTTGTCTTTCATGAACCGTAGGTATGGAGGGTCTACAACCAAAGTTTGCAGCTCTGAAACATGTCTAGAGGATGTAATGGCAACTAAAAAAAAAATCCACCTTCCACTTGAGAAATTTGATGTGTGTTGTCGTCAAAGGATTGAATGGAGGCTTCATGAGCCCTGCCAGGATCAGGCTTTGGCTCCATACAGGTGGAATCCTTTTCTTTAGTGGAAAGGTACGAAAAAGCCATTTTAGTAAGTGCTTGATTAGCCTGTCACTGTAGAGAGGGGATGATCTTCTTTTCCGTGTGAATCTAGAGCTTGCTGATAAGTGTACTTTGATGGAAGAGATTGCTAGACCTTATTGTAGCTACCTTGAGCAGATAAGGAAGGATCTGATGAAGTGTTGTAGCTAGCAACTGCATGTTAGGCTGTTCTGCACACCATGCACAGAATCTTTTCCATTTTCGGCTATAGGAAATGTTGGTAGAAGGAGCTCTTGCTGCTGCTAGAATGTGCCAACAGTCTTGAGGAATATTCAAATGACCAAATTTGGAGTGGTCAGGAGCCACGCTGTTAACTTGAGAGAGCCTGGATTGTAATGAATGATCATCATGTTCTGGGATAGAAGATTGGCATAAGATCCTAGATGGATTGGATCATCCACTACACAACAAAAGGGACTAGTGGCGAGTATTTATCCCTAACAACACACCCAATATTTTTCACACAAATGGTGTTGGGGCACTAATTCATTACTTTACCTAATTTGAGTTACCCTACATGTAACTGCTTGCCCTCCAACATTCTATCTGTTCTATAGTGTGTTGACTTGCCCTAGACCGTGCTAGTGAGCCACTTATCTAGGGTTAGGGGGATAAAAAAAGAGACTTGCCTTAAACCTATCTGGGCATAATCACTGTTGTATTTGGAGCACATATAAAAAGCACAACCATTGGCAGTCTAACCTATGTATGTACATCAAGCCAATCGGGTGAAGTAAACTTATGTATTCTTCTTCCGATGGGGGCCACATTTGCACCAAGTCTGGCTATTTTGTATGTGTCAGATTTTGAAGCACTGACTATCGACAGTGACAACAATCCTTTCACTGAGAAGATTAAATAATGCTCTAGGTACATTGACGACGTACTGATGATCTTCAATGGAAACGAGGAGGAACTTGGTGAATTCATGTAATGGCTGAATGAACAGAACAGATTCTTGACATTTAGTGACACCCATAGTAGAGAAGGCATCTGCTTCTTGGATTTCAGCTTAAAAGCCAAAGAAGGCTGTCTGGCTAGTGTGGTATTTAACAAACCCACAGACCGCAATTCCCTACTAGCGATCATCCATCAAGTTTGAGGAATAACCTCCCGTTTGGCCAATTCTTCAGGTACAGAAGAAACTGTTCAAATGTAAGTGATTATGAGAAACCATCGAAGAATTTGACAGACCAATTATCCAGCTGAGGTTATCCAAAACGGGTCATTAGACAAGCTAGGAAGAGAGCCAAAAACATCCCAAGAGATTACGTTGGAACAACATGGCAGAAGAACGGGGAATGATGAAATATCACAGCATTATTCAGTTACTCCCCATTGGTGAACAAAATAAAGAAGGAAGTATTAAAGTTATGGCCCATACTGAATGTAAGGCAATCTAGGGTGGAAACCCCCCAGATTTGCGATGAAAAAGAGATGCTACTTGCGGGACTCCTTGGTACAGACATATAAAGAACACAAGGAAGTAGTATTGAACGCTTTATGGAATCAACCCTCACCAATAGGACACTCCATATGGCCAATGCAGCGTATGTCCCAATACATTGAGATCTACATCAATAGATATTGGGTGGAGATACCCGTGGAAACAAAAGATCCTAACAACAAACTGCAACAGCAGCAATGTTATATACCTCATTACATGTCCCTGCAATATGAGATATGTAGGAATGACTTTCCACCCAATTAAAACCAGGCTGGGCGAACATCGGTCCTGCATTAGAACCAAAACACTGACTGCCTCTATGGTGGAACACTTTATTCAACAAGAGCATAGTCCAACAGATTTCACGTGGACAGTTTTGGAAAACATTATGGTACCATGCAGAGTTGGCAACATACATAACCTCCTATTTAGGAGAGAGCAACTGTGGATTTTCCGCTTGGGGACAGACAAGGTAGGCCTCAACGAACGCACCAGTTGGCAGACATTGGCCAATCTCTAAACAAGGGGTGTTTGTCAGAAAATCCGACACATGTTAAAAAGGTCAGACGAAGAATGTTTACAGTAAGGTTGATGGTGGACTTGGGTATAAGACTATGTACTCATCTGCTAGTTTTAAAACGCCACTATAAACAAACTTGAGCAGAGGAGGACCGTAGCCTTTTTCACAAAGTTCTGCGGCATTCGCAGGACCACAATGCATTAGGAGACTGAGCTTTTGAGAATCCAATGTGATTGAAGCAGCAGGCAATGTGAGCATGTAGCAGAGGCTGCAGCGATGCCTCGCCCTGACAATGCGCACTTGATTGTAAAATTTCATGGATCCTACCAATGAGACTGAACCAGTTAGCACTGTTTGAAAGAACAAAGATTAGGGGCCTCATTACGACCCAGGCGGTAAGTTACCGCCTGGGTCGTACCTTTACCACCATGGTGGTTGGCGGACTTACCGCCCCATTCCGAGGTCGGTGGGGCGGTAAGTCCCCAATCCCCATTTACCCTTCCCCATTCCCATTTTTGCCCCATAGGGCATAATGGGAGTGGGGAAGGCGTTAATTACGCCACCGTAAATTACGGTGGCGTAATTAACAACATGGTCCCTTAGCGCCATGGATTTTAACACCTGCTAAAAGCAGGTGTTAAATCCGCCATGGCGCTAAGGGACCTCGGAATCAGGCGGTAAGGGTCGGCGCTGTTTACGCTGCCGTAAACCCCTTACCGCCTGAGTCGTAATGAGGCCCTAGATCTTATTTAGTGCGTGTATACGCAACAAGCCACATATAGATGGCGGTTGTGGCCTGTTGTTCAGCAATGGACCAGTCTTTTTGGAACGTGAGCCGCGCATGCGTAGACATATGCAGTAACGATTACGGAAGTAATAGTAAATGTGGACCCGACACCGGAGGTGCAGACACCAGCAACTGCATACACACGGAGCTGCTTGCGACACAAGGAAGATAATGGCAGGACCGTAATGAGGTAAGCTCTTGTTTGCACCCTTACGGTCACAACGGATTTGGGAATTCTCAGATCCTAGATATAGGCAACCCCAGACAAGAGTGTGCTGACAACTGTCAGCCCTCTGAGATATTCTCTGCTAAGAAAAATATATAAGCTTTAAACAAGTAGCCCTTCAGTACGTAACGGATTCACAATAGAAACGTTGTGCTCCTTTTACAGGTCATTATGGGACGGTTAAAAGTACATCGCCTGACTTGAGCAACTCAAAAAGAATAAAAGAGGAAAATAAATATTTGTATTCCTCTCCATTGGGCTGTGCATCCGAGAAGGGTAATTAGAGAAAAAGAGGATTCTTGAATCATGAAGGGGTAATGAGAACATAAACTCACAACCAGACACATAGGAGAAAACAATCCTTGTACTCTCCCACCTCCACCTCTATCCCCCACCGCGCTTTTTCCAAGTACAGGTGCGCTATGATGCACAGTCAACACTTTCAAATTGCTTTTGTGAACAGCACCATGCGAGTGCTGTGGCCCTGAAGAAAGTGGTTTATCAATCACACCACTGAAATCGGTAGGCCTATTTATTTATTTTTTATATTTTTGACCTCTTAACAACAAAGGATAACCTGCGCCTTCGAGAGGTTGTCACCAGTGATTATCATTCTGCAGCTTGGGTAGTGTTCCACCGCACACTAGTTGGGATACTACGAAAGAAGTTTGCAGACATTAATTGCATTATTGCCATGTTTTATTCCATTTTAATAGCCTATGTAGGGCAGACGAATAAATAAGTTTACTTCACCTGATAGGCTTGATGTGCATACCTAGGTTAGACTGCCAAAGGTTGTGCTTTTTTTATACGATCCAAATAGAACAGTGATTATGCCCAGATAGGTATAGGGCAAGTCTCTTTAGGATCGTCCACTGCCAGTAGGAGGTCCAAGAACCAGGTCTGCCTGGGCCAGTACGGAGCTACCAAGATTACTCTGCAACAACCTTTGTGTATTATCTGTATTTTCCTGATGAGGAAATGCGTATGTGAACACTCTGTTCCAAGGGAACAAAAAAAGTGTCCCCTTGAGTGTCGGGATGAGGTATCCTGCTGGATAATTGTTTGTTTTTGTTTTTATTTTACAGTAACAAAAAAAACACCGCATTATTTCCAATAAGTTTGCATATTAGTAATATCTCTCCCAGTCCCACCCTCCCGTATGAACCAAGACCACAAAGATATGCCACAGTCAATATGCGGTGGGGTTGTTAGTGTGGGCCGACCGGGTCTCCTTCGGAGGAGCTATCCACATTCGCATAGAACAGGGTCGCCGTGAGGGCCACCGACTGCAACAGATCGTCTGCGTTGTCTGTTTTGCTGTCGTTGTGCCAGTTCCCAGGCCCCTGTTTCGGCCATGGACCATCTTCGTAGATCCTCCCACCATGATGCAATGTTGGGGGGCCTTGGGGCTTTTCCAGGCCATGGCGATGCGCCTTTTTGCTAGGATGTACATCAGGTCTTTAAGTCTGTTTAGAGGCCTGTTCTTCTTACTTTTAGGATATGAGCCCAAGATGCAAGCTTTGGGCGACTGCACGTCCAATGTGATGTCAGCGTTGGCTGCCTTCGCCTGGATTTTAGACACCCCCAGAACATGTGGGCCATTCCAGCCGAGGTTGCCTGGCATTTGGGGCACTTCACGGCGCCCGTGTTGCAGAATTTGGAGATAATGTCCGGAGTGAGCTACGCCCTGTGAATGATGTAGAATTGAATGAGCTGAAAGCGGGCGTTTCTGGATACCTTTTTGTAGTAGCATGTTATAACGTCCCATTCTTTGTCTTCAAACGACGCGCCCAGCTCGAGTTCCCATTTAGCTCTGCTCTTCAGCTCTTGTTGCGAAGCGCAACTGAGCAGGGTCTCGTATAACCTCGAAGTTTCATGTCCTCCTTCTGCTGCGCACAGCAAGTTCTCTATGGTCTCATGTCCGGTGCTGAGGGTTTCTGTCTCTGGCCATCGTTTCATGAGTCTGTTTACCACTGCACCGTGTAGGAGGAATTGACCTGGCGATATTCCTGTAGACTCCTGTAGTTCAGTGAACAGGAGGATGCCCTGATCATTCACTAGGTCACCTAGGGTGGCAATGCCGAAGGGTTCCAACACACTCCTGATCACTTTCTGACCTTCAGGTCTGCCCGACATGATTGCAGCTATCGGGATCTGCAGGGAGAAAGGGTCAACCTTAGGTATGTGTTTCCAATTTGCTTGCTAGGACCTTTTAGCAAGTAGCTCATAGGCTCATTCTGTTTTTGATGGTTAACTGGTAGGTCCAAGGCCGATTTGTATTTCGCGGCGTCTTCAAGTGTTTTGATCCAGTCCATTTCCTTAAATTTTTTGGCAGTTTTGTTTGGATTACATTCCCATTCTTCCCATGAGCTACCTATTTCGGCAAGTGTTTCCGTGTTTCTTTGCTCCCAAGTGCAAAGGATGGTGTTTGAGCCTTTGTTTAGCTCTTTGTTTAATACCTTAAAGATCTTCTCAGAGGATAATCTGATTTTCCGATGCAGCATCAGTGTTTAAATTGACTCTTCCCTTTAGTGAAAGAACATTGATTTCTCTACGAATCGACGCCATTGGTGTTGATTGTGGGAGCATCAAAAGTTTCCTCCAAAATAGGCCTTCCAGTTTTATCCAGATTCTCTCATAGGCATCGCCTCTGCCCCATAGGAAATAGCAGGCACTGCTTTAGCTGTGTAAAAATGAAGAGCTGGTTTCAAGGAGAATTTTCCGAATTTTTTGTCCATGAGTCGTGCTTGTGTCATCATGATTTGTTTTTGCGATCATGGATTCCTGCATGGGGATTTCAAAGCGGTTTGAATTGATCGTGACTCCCAGGTATCTGAATGATTTTATTTTTTCCAGTCTCTCTCCTGCCAGAGACCATTTCGATTTTTCTTTTCGTGTTGTTGTTTTTTCCAATGTCATTTTTGTTTTTGTTAAGTTTAGAATCAGGTCATTGGCTTGGAGGTATTCTGAGAGTGAGTTGAGTTTGCGTTGTAGACCTGTGGCAGTTTGGTCCAGTAATAGAATGTCGTCAGCGTAGAGTAGTCTGCCAACGTTCTCGTCTCCAATGTTCGGTGGAAATGTTCTGGCTGTTGGGTCCCAGTTTTGGTAATCACCAGTAAAGGCATTTTACAGTGCGGTGGCCAGTGGGCACCCTTGCTTTACGCCTCTATGGGTGTTAATCTCCTCTGAGAGTTGGCCTATTGCATTGAGTCTGACCCTCATGGAGGTTCCTGAGTACAGCTCGATAATTGGGTTCAGGATTGATGGAGGACAGTTCCAGGTCCTCAGTTTCCTCCAGAGTCGGTCTCTGTTGACTGTGTCAAAAGCGTGAGAGAGATCTATGAATGCCAGATGTATCTTTGGACGTCCCTCTATAACCTTGGCTTTGAGTATACCTAATAGCATTATGTTGGCCATTGTTCCAATGTTTTTTTACAAAGCCTGTTTGGAAATCGTCATGAGCTTCAGAGGTGACTGCCCAGATCTTGAATTTATCCAAAAGGAAGGTACCGAACAGTTTCCCAATGGTGTCCAAAAAGGCGATTGGTTGATAGTTTGATGGGTTCCCTTTGTCGCCTTTCTTGAAAATTGGGACCACGTTTGCTGTTTTCCAAGATTTCGGGATAGAGCGGGTGTCTGCGCATTGTCGGAATATTCAGGCTATTAGGGCTCCCTATGATTCTGTGTTATTTTTGAGGTCAGCATTGGAGATTCCGGTCCGGGTGCCCGGGAGTTGTTCAGTTTCCGGATTTTCCCACAGATTTCCGTTTCGTCACATTCTATGTCCCGTCGGTCTTTTTGGGCCCGTGGAATTTCGTGAGTAATGCTCATAGGTGGGGCAAACATATTCGAGAAGAAAGAGATCCAGTGCGTCTCTCCAATTGAATTAGCTAAGGCGTCCTTGGAATTGTTTCCTTTCGGGTCGATCAGTGCCCAGAAAGCTTTGGGTTGCTTCCCACTTAGAGTCCTTAGCATGTTCTCTCAGTCCTCCTGGTATAGTAAGGCGCAATGGGATTTCAGCCAATTTTTGTAAGACTTTTTTGAGAACGATGCTGCCTCAGCTGTTAGTTTTGAGGGGCGAGATTTTGCTTTACGTAAAGTTCTTCTCATTTCTCTTCTTTTTTCCATCAGTTGCTTATTGCTCATGTGTTTCGGATTCTTTGCAAATGCTTGTAGTTTCCTTTGTTGTTGGTAGGGGGTAATAATCAGATGTTAGTGACCCCGCTGGTTCGCCAATTGTTCTTTCGTAGTTCTTTGTGATTGCTCTTATTGCCTCGCTGGTGAGTCTTAGTCTTGTCCCTGCACCGTTGATGACAATTGACAGAGTCATTTTCTTTCTTTTTCCATCCGATTTTGGATCTGGGGCTTACCATGTGGCCATCAGAAGATTGTGGTCACTTTTTTTGGTTCTTATCACTTCGAATGCAGTTGTCTTTGAGAGCAAATATCTGGATACGTATATATGGTCCAGAAAGGCTTTGAGGGTTCCTTGTTCCCAGGTGGGGATGGGGTTCGGTGTGGGAGAAGTCAAGTAATGAAGGTTATGAAGATCAAGTTCGTCCATGAGTGTTTCCCAACTCTTGCCTCTCTGATCCGATTCTCGGATTGTCGAAGGATCTTGGGTTACCGATCCAGGGTTTGGGTAGCCCTTTTTTGTATTCTGGCCAATGTTAGCTAGAGTCAGATTTAAGTCCCAGCATATTATGATGTAATCGATGGCCATCGTGTTTAGACTAGACTCTATCGTTTGACCAATGGTTGCCAGAAGAACTGCTTCTTTCAAAGCTTTTGGATTCCAATATATGTTTATCACTAGGTATGATATTGGCTTGTCCAAGTTTTCGCCTGCTGCGGTCTTCTGCCTGGAAACCAAGGAAGCCAAAATGAAAGTGCTACTTAACAGTGTTTGTTTTAGTTGCAGGCCGCTACAGATTCTGACAGCTGTCAAGAGCCCTGAGCTAGGCCTGCCTGTTGTTCCTTGTGTTGCTGGTGAGAAATCAATTTCGAAGCCGTCAATTGTTGGCTTCTTGAGGAGCCACGTCTCCTGTAAGCAGAGAAGGTCGAATGTTCCCAATTTCACGTCTGATTTGGATGTCAGATGGGTGAAGCCTCTTGTGTTCCACGAACCCATTATTAATCTACTCGGGGTCTGGAGTGGACTTCTGGGATCTTCATCTTCTCCAGTCACGGTTGTTCGTGGCTATCTTCTTGTTTCTGTTGAGGGTCTTTCCGGGGTCCAGGCCCATCTAGTTTTTTCGTTATCTTTACGGGAGTGTCGCGAGTAGTTATGTAGTTCACTTGTCCTCCTTCTACGGGGGTCCTGATCAATTGTTAACTTCCGATTCGGCAAGGGGCCCTTTGGGAAACGGTCTGGCTCCATGTTACTCAGTTTTTGCTTATGTCGAATCGTGGTGTTACTTGTGGGACTTTTGTGCCATTGTTGAGTTTTAGTTGGTTTTTATGGTGAGTCCCGTCGGTCCTTGTGGCTGGAGGTTCTTCTCTCATCCCTAGTAGGTTCCTTTCCATAATGGTTACCGGTTGGCCTCCTTTCCTCAGAGTCCTGTGTTCTGGTTTCGGAATGAGTTTTATGAGGTCTATAGTGTGGAACTCTGTGACGCAGAGGGCCATCCGGATTGTCCTTGAGTGATCTCCTATCGTTCAGATCTTGAGCTCCGACTCCTGAGTGTGTTAAGGGGTGTGTAGTATGAAGCTCGGAATCTCAAAGAGGTGTCTATCTTGTCAGAGGGAGCATGTCCTTTGCTTGGTATGTGATCTCTCACTTTTGATCTGGCTGGTGCTGGGCGAGAGTTCTGCTTGTCACTGCTTATTTCTTCCAGGTAGTAGCCTAGGTCTCGAAGGGCTCTGGACTCGCCCTTGAGCTTACCTCTCGTGCTTGATGAAGATATATGGATATATACACGGTCTATGCAGCAGGGACCTGAAAATTCAATGACGTCAAGGTGGTCTGATGTTACTGCTCTTAAAGACGGAACTTGATGGAATAGGTCCATTATTACGGCTCTGTTTAGAACCTGATTGGACTTTGATTTGTAACTGGGTTGCAAGAAGAAAGAGCGGGTATTAGTTCTATTGAGTCTCGTTAGACGAGTACGTTTCCAATCTCTATCCAAGTGCTTCGGTGGCGTCAAACAGTTCCGTTCTCTTTGTTGGTGGTAGTCTCTGGGTTGTCTTTTTTGTTGCATGTGCACTCTGGATTTCCATCTGTTGGGAGTGTGAGTTTTTTTCTGATTGTTGGATTCATCCCGTTTTTTGGTGCTAGAAGGATGTCTTTGTTTAGACCAAGTTGAAGACTTTCGTTTCGCGTCTTCAGCCGTGTGTAGCGGTGTGGTTTTTGGCTCTAAAAGTCTTTTTTTTTGTTTTTTGTTTTTTTGGAGGTGTACCATTGTCATGGTTCCGATCAAAGGAGACAGTTTTTCTTTTAGGCTCACGGTTGTTATCAGATTTTGGGTCTTTTGCCAGCCATTGAGAAGAGAGTTCCAGGGTGTTTCCCATTAAATCGCTTTCAGTGGGTGAGGGAGATCTATTGCTATTCAGTCTAGCGTGGTTATTTTGAGTAGTGTTTGGAGTCGATAGTTTCGTTGAAATTTTGATGTACTTTCGCTTGATTGAAAGTGAAGATTTTTTTCGTGGCCTTAGGGTGTTCCGTTGCCATTTTGGGTTGGGCAGTTGTCCCTGCCTTTGGTTTCGTTACTGGTGCTGAGGGTGTGGATGGACCATCAGCAGAGACTCTGAGCTCTTGTTCTTTCTCGTTGATTATGCAGCCGTTTAGTGCCTTTGTCTTGCTCGTTGGTAGTATTGAGAAATTGAGAGTGGTTTGATATCCGTGAGTTTGGCCTTTGTGGGTTTTCTTTGTCAAATCAGATGTGAGACTTAGAAGAGAAAGTCTTGCGTTCTGATTATCCGGCGCCGTAGTCATTAGGAGGTTCTTGCCTGATACAGCTGAACAAGGGTTGCTGCTCTTGTCGGCGGTTCCTGCTTTGAAATGGAAGATTTTCACTGGTGGGAAGTCAACCTGGGACTGAACAGATATTGTTTCTAGGTGTGGTTGGTCCCTTGTTTGTGTGCTGACTTCTTTAGTGGTGTTCCTGTTTTCTATTTTTGAGGTGATGAATCCTTCTAAGAAAATTAGTTTTGCCTGTGCAGAGGCTGCCAGCGTTACTTGATCCTTTACAGAGTCATTGAGTGATTTGTACAGTTTTCTGAACGGAGCTAGGGCTATAGTGATAGCTGACATTATCGTTAGTAGATCCGTTTTTATGTTTGCTGTTTCTTTGCCAGAGTTTCCCATGATTTCACTTTGTCTCCTGTTCTTTGGCGGTGTGCTTGGCGTGAGCTGATTCAGAGTTTGAGCTTCTTCCGGTCGGTTGATCATTAGCGTTTTAGTCATTATCAAATGATCCTGATGTGGGATAGCCTGCGTTAATTTTGCAGACAAGGGTTGCGTTATGAGTCTCTCAGATTTTGAGTTTGTTGAGTCCAGTTTCTTGGTTGTTGGGCCGGGGTTTTGTGATTTAGTCGATATGGCTGTTGGCTCTGGCGCTCCACCATGTAACAGATTTTCTTTAGGCATGTTTGGTTTATTGTGGCTGTGTGATGGAGCAGAGCGCTGTGAAGGATTTCCTGGTGGGTTAAATTCTGTATTCCTTGCTGGCGGTTTCCCAAAGTGCCATCTTTTGTTGGTAGGTGGTTGAGGGCTTGAAGCGTTGGAGTTGGGAGAGTTTGTGTTGAAGTTTAGTCTCATCGGAATGATGGGGGAGTCGGTGTGATCATTTTCTTCGGAATTCCCCTCCAGGAGTTCTGCATCAGAAATCTCACATTTCCCTATGAAGACTTTTTTCCCTTGTTTGCTGAAGAATTTATCAAGGGTGCCCACTGATAGAATCTGGGCCTCTTTGTTCCGATTTGATGGGGCAGGATGCAAGTTGTTTTTTGGTGGTCTGCACGTAAGAGGTTTGGTTTTATTTGTTTTGCCTGGCTTTGTTCTGTTTCCCTTCATAAGCGAGTGTTTGGCCTTCGTTGGGGTTGAATCTTTAGGTGACGTTTTGTTAGTGTTGAGTGAAGGCTCCTTTTCACAGGTCCTAGTGTTGTCTTTGAGGTGGTTAAAGGGGGCATTGTGTTGTGGTTTATGGAGCTATCACTTTCTGAATCCTCAATTGTTGAGTATGAGCAGTCGCCTGACCAAACAGTTTTCAAGTTTCCCATACTGGATAGGGGACTGGCTAAGTCCTCCCTGGCCAACACCGGATGAATCCCAATGTCAATTTTTATTTTGTTTCCCCCATGGCTGGGGGCGTCAATGTTGCTCACTTTTATGGAGTCGTTGGCCTCGTTGGAGGTGTGTATGGTGGAGCATATGAGATTCCCAAAGAAGTCTCTAGAGGTCGCTGTATCTGGCGCGGCACCCTCTCCTTCCGATCCAGGGAGAAGTGCTCCGGGTCCCGCTCCTGCCAGGCAGAGCAGTGCCGGTGAGCACCTGCCCACTCCCACTCCGCTTGCGACTCCCGGTCCCGTAGGGCTGCGAGGGGGCAGAACGCCCTCGCGAGGAGGCTCCTCTCCCTCGGCTGCCCCTCCCCCCCGAGAGGAACCCCGCCCACGTTTGCCTCAGGCAGCAAGAGTCCAGAGCGCCCGCCCCAACAACATCCGAGGGAGGTCGAGGCAGAGCTCCCAGACCCAGCGGTAAGTGTGAGTTTGACTTGGGGGACGGGCGGTCCATGTTGCATTCACTTTCGCAGGTCGCTGCCGTTGCTGGCCGAGCCGACGCTCCCAGACAGCCGTTATGGTTGAATCGGCCTGCTGATACGGGGCTGCCTCCGCAGTCTCCGCACCCTGCTCGATGTCCCCCGGCGGTCGAGCCGACGCTCCCAGACTCGCCGGGGGGTAAGTGGGGGCTGGAGGTGTAAGGATGGCACCGTCCTGGGCTCTCTTGTTCCTCCGTTCTAGGGGATCGAGCCGACACTCCCAGTCCTGCTGTAGAGTGGAGGGGAGCCGGGGGGGTTTTATGGCACCGTCTTGGGCTCCCTCCTGTTCCCCGTTTCCTGGGGGTCGAGCCGACGCTCCTAGACCGGCCAGAGATTGTGGAGGTGACAGGTTGAGGCTTAACTCTCTCAAGCGTAACATCCTTCTGAGGCGCCGCCACTAATTGTCGGACAGACCTTCCCGGCCCTCCCATAAGGAGCGGCACGGCTAGCGGGGTCGCAGGGAGGTTGGTTTCATCCAGCTTGGGACCCTCTGTTGGTCGAGCCGATGGCTCCAAACTGGCTTGACTTTGGGGGTTTAGCAGAAGTTTGTGCGTTTGTTGAGAGGGGATGAGTGGTCTTGCGGCCTGTGGTTTCTTGCTTCTTGAAGGGTTTTTGTGGGGGCTGCGGTGCTCCAGCCCGCTGTCTTCATTACGGGTTCTCTGGCTCCTTAGCCAGTGCACTTCTTCTTCAGGTGCACGGGCAGCATGGTTCATGTTGCCAGTGCTGTGAGGGCAGCCCCGGTGGTCCTGGCTCGGACTGCCACGGACTGCCTTGACTCTGCAGCCTTGACTCCGCGGGTTTTAAATTTAATCCTTGCATCCACTGGGAGCCAATGAAGGGGTTTCAGAGCTGGAGAGATATGATCCCAGGGCTTGAGGCCAAGGACAAGTCTCGCAGTCCTGTTCTGGATTAGTTGTAAAGGGCAGAGAGTAGAGGCAGGTAGATTTAGAAAGAGGCTGTTAAAGTAGTCCAACTTAGAGAGAATCAGAGCTTGGGAGACAGTGAGCTTCTGAGGGAAAGTGAGGAAAGGAAGAGTACCTCTAAGGAGGTGCAATAAGAAGTTAGATTTTTTTTAGAGACATCAGAGATGTGTGGGGAGAAGGAAAGTGTGGAGTCAAAGATGACCCCTGAGGTTCTTAGCTTTGCAGGTAGGGGCAGGAGGAGGGCGAAGGGAGGCTGGCCAGAGTGAGGGGAAAGGATGGAGAGGGTGTACCAATGAGGAGGATCTCAGTCTTGTTGGCATTTAAACAGAGATCGTTGGCAGCACACCAATTTTGAATGGCGATGAGACAATCAGAGATGAGGGAAGGAGAGGAGGTAGCTGAAGGAAGCCTGAAAATGAATTGGGTGTCAAAAGCATAACACTGGAAATTTGAGCAAAAGATGGAAATGCAGTATGCGAGAGTTGCCAGGTATTGGTTGAAAAGGTAGAGCGAGAGATAGAAGATAGGAAGTACCCAAGTTGTACCTGGGAGGGTCGATCAGAGAGAAAAGAGGTCAGCCAGGCCAGAGCCTGATCCGTGATACCCAGGTTGTCACGGAGACGATTGAGCAGGGTGGTATGGTTGACTGTGTCGAAAGCAGAGGGGAGATCAAGTAGGATGAGGACAGAGAATGTTAGAGTCAAGGTTGGAGAGCAGGTCTTCACGGATGTTCAGGAGAGCAGTTTCCGTGCTTCTGGCTGATCTGAAGCCAAATTGATGGTCGTGGAGAGAGACAACAGAGTCAGAATGAAGGTTAAGCTGAGAGATGGCAAGCTTTTCCAGGAGCTTACCCAAAAAGGGAGTTATGGAAATTGGGCGATAGTTAGCCGGGCAAGAAGAATCAGCTGTGGGTTTCTTGAGGAGAGGATGCACAAGGAAGTGCTTCAGAGGGGAGGGGAAGACCCAGAGGCAAAGGAGAGGTTGCAGAAATCAGCAAGGGCCGGAGCAAGGGTATTGATGTGGTCCTTAAAGGTTTTAGAGGAACAGGGATGGACCTGTTTTGATGAGGCTTTCATGGATCGGACTTGTCTTGCGACCTCATCGGGGGAGAAAAGAGGAAAGGAGGAGAGGGAGGGTGGTTTGCTGAGGGTGGGTCAGCAAGCAGAGAAGAAGGGAGAGGAGTGGGAGAGGAGGAGAGAGTGGACAAGATATCCTGGGTTTTCCCTGAAGAAGCCCTGTGGGATGTAGTGCGGGATGTTCGTGAAGAAGTACAGTAGCCTTGGCAGAGCTACCATTTGAAGAAGTCCTGCTCTGCCGGCCAACGAAAGTGGCAACTTATTCAAAGTCCATAGATTTGACTAAGCCATCTTTTGCTCTGTGTTCAGCGCGTGCTCTATCTTGGGGTCACGGTGGATCATTATACCCAGGTATTTGAAGGAGGTGGGTTCCCATTTAAGGGCAAGCAAGGGTCGATGCTCTGTTTTGATCGTACTAAGGGCAGCTAGGGGATACAGACCAGGCTTATCGTGGTTGATTTGGATCCCTGTGCATGTGTGAAACCCCTCCAATGTTTCCAGAATGTAGGGGAGTATGTGTTCCGGGTCTCTTAAGTAGAGAAGCATGTCATCCGCATACATCGAGACCAGGTGGGTCACACCATTTATTGTTATGCCCCCGTCTCCATATTCCTGCCTAAGGTATGCCGCCACCGGTCCAGTAGCCAGAATGTAAAGTAATGGGGTTAGGGGGCATCCTTGCTTGGTCCCCCTGGAGAGGTTCCATTTGTCAGAGAAGGTATAATTGGTTTTTACCCTGGCTGTGGGGTTTCTGTGTGAGAGTTCTACCCATCTTAGGAAGACAGGCCCTATACCCATCTTGGCCAAGGTGGCATGGAGCCATTTCCACTGGACCGAATCAAAGGCTTTAGAGGCGTCCAGGGACGCCAGCGCGCACCTACCAGGTTTGCCCACAGTACTGTAAATGACATGGTGCAGTTTGCGAAGCTTTTCAGTAATGGTACGGCCCTGCACATACCCAGTTTGGTCGTGGTGGATCAAATGCGGGACGGCTGCCTGCAGCCTCTTTCCCAGGAGTGCCATTAGTATCTTATCTACGTTTAGCATGGTCAACGGCCTATACGGCTTTCTTAAGGGGATGATGATCGCCTCACGCATGGTGGCAGGGAGGCGGCCGACTTCATGTGCCTTGTTGTATACCTGTGACCACAATGGGGCTAGTATGTCTTCGTAGGTCTTATAAAACTCACCAGGGAGTCCATCAGACCCCGGTGTTTTTCCAGTGGGTAGTGTCCGGATTATGGCCTTGACCTCATCTGGGGTTATGGGGGCGTCTAGAGCCTCGGACGTGTGATCGTCCAGGCACGGCAGCTGGATGATGTCGAGGACTTCTTCAATGGCGGTGTCCGTGGGTGGTGCGGGGTCAGAGTAAAGGGCTTGGTAGAACTCTTTGAATGCTAGATTTATCCCAGCTTGTGTGTGGTTGTTTAGGCCATCTTTGTTCCGGATTAAGCAGATGGGTGCTTTGGGGATTTCTCGCTTGTATACCACGCGAGTAGTTTCCCGGGTTTGTCGGCTAGAGCGTGGTTCCTTTCTGTGTATTTAACGTAGCTCAGTTTCCCAGTGCTTTAGGCAAGCTTGTTTAAGTTCTATTATTTGTTGCCTGTGGGCCGGGTCTGGGGATAGAGTTGATTCAAGGACTTTAAGTTCAGCTTTGATGCGCGCTAGCAGGGCCAAAGTGAGTCTTTGGGCTCCACCGGCATTGGCTATTATTTCCCCCCCCTTATCACTACCTTGTACGCTTCCCATGCAGTACTTATATGTTGGACGCTGTCTTTGTTGATTTGCCAGTAGTCTAACGTGCCCTGTCTGATTTACTCATTGAAGGCCTTGTCTAACAACGCTTCGGCTCTGAGTTTGCAGTTAGGGATGGGGGGCCTAGGGGCTGACAGTGACCATGTGGAAATCAGGGGGGAATGGTCTGACAGCACTCTAGCCAAGTACTGTGTATCCTCGAACCGGGAAATGTGTTCCTCGCTAACAAATAGGCAGTCAATTCTGGTGTGGAATTTCTGGCACTGCTTGTTGTTGGGACTGGTGAACAGGTCTAGAAGGGGCTGACCCCACTTTGAGAAAACCGTGGCTATCTGGATGTTCTGCATCCCTGGCAGGTGGAAGATCTGAAGTAGAAGTTGTGTTGGATGGCCCAATGCCAGATGGTCTAATTCCTGGGACAGGGTGCTTGACCACGTTCTGCCTTGCTTCTGTAGATAAAACATTGTGGGCGTGCTGTCCATGAGAACATGAACCAATGAATTCTGGAATAGCGGGATAAAAGATTTTAGAGCCCAATGCACTGCCTGTAATTACAGCACTTTTATGTGAGGACGGCTTCCTCTGGGGACCAGAGGCCTTTGACTTGGTGCTTGTCCAAATGAGCGCCTCGGAGGCGTCTGTCACAATCGTAAGATGGCGATTTGGTTCCATCAGGGGCATACCTTTCGCAATGTTGCAGGGGTATGGCCACCATTTCAGTGTGTATGATAGAGCCCAAGTGATGGATACTTTGTCTGACCAGGAACCTCGGATCTGGTAGCTAGAAACGTTTGCACTGGCCGCATGTGTAGCCTGCAGTGGGGAATTCGAGGAATGCAGGAGGGCATGCTCCCAAGGAGAGCCATGTATGTGCAGACCATGAGTAGCTTGTTTGGTGTGAATGAGTTTGCTAGTGTTATCAATTTTTTGATTCTGTCCGATGAGGGTATGACCAGACTCTGGTCCGTAAGGAATGGAGCGCCCAGGAAAACTAAATTCCTTAAGGGAACTGTGCAGGATTTTGTATAATTTATTGTAAAGCCCAATAGTTGGAGCAGCGTTGCTGTTTGTTTGAGAGAAGGCGAGCCTTGTTGATACGTTGAACCTCGAACCAGGCGATCGTTTAAGTACAGGCAGACGTGGTGGCCCTGTTTTCAGAGGAAGGGTTGCTACCAGAGCCAGGCACTTTGATAATGTTCTGGGTGCCGATTTCAGGGCGAATGTCAGTTCCCAAACCTGATAATGGCACTTGCTGACCACGAATCTGAGGTACTTTCAGTGCCTTGGATGCAATGGCACATGGAAGTATGCATACTTGAGATTTAACGCTGCAAGGTATTTCTGGGGCTGAATGGCTTTTATGACCTCCTGGAGTTTTACCATATTGAATGTTTGCTTTTTGATGTTCTTGTTTAGTCTTTGTAGATCCAAGATACAGTGCCACTTCCCCGTCTGTTTTTTGATGACAAAGTACTTGGAGTATACTCCCTTTCCTTTTGCTGAAGGAGGAACTCTTTCAATGGCTTGTTTTCTTACTATTTGACATATATTGTGCTGTAAAACCTGAAGTTGCGATACCTTTATGGGAGGTATCGGGATTTGTGCGCGCTTGAACTCCAACAAGTGGCCGTACTGGATTCCTTATTGTTTGACACTCGTCGAGGTAGGATGCCACGTTTTCCCCCCACATGGCTGCCCCTGAGGCTGTCATTGTTGTGCCTTATTTTGCCTACCTCTTTGGGAGGTGGCCAATCCGCGCTTTCGTTGTCCATTATGGTATTCTCTGTTGCGCTGGGAGGATTGGAAATTCCTCAGGTGAGGAATTTTGGTGTTGTCTGGAGCTTTAAACTTCTTATACAGCCTACCTTTAACCGCCGGCTCTGAAAAAGGATGCTTCACAGTACGGAGGCCCTCCTGCCATAATCCAGAATGGGTATGGAAAACACTGCCTTTCTTCATTTACTCATGTGGTTGAAGAGGAAACCATCTTTTTTTCTCCTCTTCTGGAATCAGACCAAACTCCTGGCATGCTTTAGACATCGGGGCGTTTCACTCCATGATGTCATCTGGAGGGGAAGGGTGAGCGAGACTACCCTGTGTGTCTTGGTCAGGTTCTGTGTCTGCTCTGCGTGGATATGAGTAGGCGGTGGAACTTGTATCCCTCGGACCAGTGTCCTGGTCTGTCAACCAATTCTGTGAGTCTGAGAGGTAGAATGGTGGAATTGGCACATGTTGGTCATTTGGGTCGATCTTTGACCAAGAGGAGACTTAGGGAGGAGTACTGGTGCCGTCCATGGACAAGGAAGTTGAACAGGTGGTGAAAGACTGTCAGGCATGTGCTGTCGGTGATAAGAGCAAGGTACTGCATCCACAACCTGTACATCCTGTAGAGGTTCCTGGGCAAGTATGGACCAAATTGGATTTGGACATCATGGGTCCATTTGAATGCTTACAGCCCGAGTCTAGATATCTGTTGGTGTTGGTGGACTATACGTCCAGGTGGATTGAAGTAGCGGCCTGTTCCAGCATCACCGATTCTGTTATTGCTTTCTTGAGGAAAGTATTTGATCGTGAGGGATTACCTGCCAGTTTAGTTACAGATAATGGTGTGCAGTTCACATCCAGAGCTATGAGAGAATTCTTGGAACAGCATGCCATTTCCCATTATCGGACGGCTTTGTATAATCCCTCTGCAAATGGATTAGTTGAGGGCCAATGGTACGATTTAAGTCTGCTATACAATTGGCTTTGGCCAACGGTTTGGATTGGCAGGAAGTTGTGACACAGTACTTGGCTGCATATCGGAGAACCCCTGCTGGGGTTACGGGGAGAAATCCATTCGAGCTCATGAGGGGCAGGAAAGCAGGTACAATGTTGAGAATTCTGGCTATGGGTGGTGGTGGGCCATGTAATATGGATCTGCAGGTTATACATCGCAGTATTCTAGCGCGCCAGGAGGCCATGGTGTCTTCACAAAAGTTAAGGAAGGAATTGAGCGTTAAGCCTGGGGATGATGTGTACATAAAAAATCCCTGGATGGTTCACAAAGGCTACAGCACATTTTTTCCCTCAAGGAGAGTTGTTAAGGTTGGAAAAGGCCATGTACAATTGGAGGATGGCTCTGTCTGGAGTAACAGACAGGTGGTGGTGGATGGCTGCAAGCGTGCTGATGGGTCAAATGCTAAGTTTGATCCGGAATCTCAGGAAACCGTGCTGGACTTGTGGAAACAGAGAAATTGATATGAGGCCGGGAAGCCCAAAAGGAAACACACCAACACAGGTTACAAAGGACATACAAAGCGCTTTATTTCAAAGTTACAAAGTTACCAAAGTCAATTGACACGCGAATAGCTATTCGGCCCTCTGACTAACACGCGAACCTTCAACGTTAGGTTCGCACTGAAAGTGGGAGAGACCGATCATCGGGATGCTTGGGTTTTTATACATTTTGTACTGCATTGGCCAGCCCTCTTGCAAGTTAACCATTTCTGGAACCATGGCTAGGGCTCGTAGCCAGGTCGAACACACAATTTCCATATATTAGATCAGTTCCGCTGATACGGTTACATATTTACACATAGGTTAAAGAGAGGACAGGGTCTTAGTTCATGACCCTAACAAGTAGCCTGCGGACATTTTATTCATTCACGTGTGCGGAGGTCACCATCGCCGAAGTCTTACTCGAAATGTCATTCGGCCTCCATTTTGTGATTCAGGGTGACTTCCACACTGCAAGAGTACCTAAAATGGCGGCTAAATCCAAGATGGCGGCTTACACGATACATTAAGGTCAAGACCTTGCCGCGGAACCTATGTACATAGTATTCTTTAGACAGCTTGGCGTAGGCCAACATACATTTAAACAATGCGATTGGGGTCACAATATTATATCGATTTCCACAGACCCTCCTTTTGGCCTATGCCAAGTGCTAAAACATTATTTCCTAATACTTTTGAAAATACTTGAAGGCATTAGCATCCATAGGTTCCGCATCATTGTCTGAAATGTCAATAGCCATAAAGTTGTTCATAAGAACTTCTTGCAACATGAATTCTTTAGATGCTGTCTTCGGGGTGTATATTCTACGCCCTATTGCGCTCATAACTTGGGCACAACATCCCCCTATCATTCCGCATATACTCGGGAGGCATTGAAAACAGCAGCAAAGGAATAACAGAGTCCCTAAAATACCTAAAATAACAGAAAGCACCTTCCACCCCCAAGATCGTAGAGAATCCCAAAACCAAGTACTAAGGCTCCAGTCTCCTACAGGGATATGGACTTCAGAACTAAGAGTGTGTAAATTCTGAATTGCTTTGAATATTGTTGGTGAAGAATCTGATACGAAAACACAGCAAGCGGACCCCACTAATTTACATACTCCACCTCGTTCAGCTAAAATGACATCTAATGCCATTCGATTTTGAAGTGCTACCAATCTTATCGCCTTTTGCTCTAAGGTCATATTGTAAAGTATGTCCGTGGTCACGTTGATTGTTTTCTCCAACACCCTCGCTAATCCCCTAATGTTTTCTGAATTTGCTATTTGTCCCCAGAAGGGAACTACTGATTTGGCTATATCCCCGAACACTTGTCCAGGGGTATCTCTATCATTATCCCGTCGCGGGTGAGCCTTAGATACCTCTAAGGTACTGGCTATAAATACACCTGGTAACAATATCCCTAAATAGCAGGTCCCCTGCCAATCCTTGGGCAACCAGGGAAAAGCTAAACTACCACACACAAAATAAACGGGTCCCCCTACATACAAAGGCCTATTTTCCCCAGTCAAATTTACAATATTTATACAAGGCTCGAAATCTCCCATTGGCCTAGTGCCGTTTCTTTGTACACAGAAAGGGACAGAATCAGGACTATGATTTACAGAATAAGAAGGAGGCATGGCATCCTTATTGCCTATCGGAGCCATCTTGAAAGAAACTAGATTTTGAAAAGGAAAAGAAAGTTTATCAGACGGCCTAATAGAAGCGATATTAGGTCTACTCCTATTTGCGAAAAGCGAGCATCCCAGGGGAGTCAATTCACGTTTTTCAAATTCATTCAAATTAGTCCCATCGAAGTTCCCTGAGATGCTATCATTCCATCGGCCAAAAAAGAGTGCTCTAAGAGAGGCATAGCAGGAAGTTGTTAGAGGTAAGGGATGTATATACCATCCCAGTCCCTTGTTCCCATGTTGTGGTAAGTGAGTGCAGATCCAACAATTACTCCTATTAAAAATAGCATGCGTAGCATTCATCACTATCATCAGAGTGTTATTATAATATTTCTGTCTATGCCGAGAGTCCCTAGGGGACAGAGTGTGAAGGTGTACAGAGGGAGTCAAAACAGTTGGTACGATTTTGGTCGGTAACAGAGGCTTCAAAGGATAAATTTCTTCAAAATACCAAAGTCCCACGGCAGCAGTTGCAAAACTAACAATAATCAAAACAAGAACACAACAGTACGTTTTCAGGACCCAGGCACATTGTCCATTGTTCGAATTGGTCACCTCCTTATCTAATAGTTCAATACGAGGAGCAGCGGTGAAGGCGGCAGGCATCATGATTATCCCGATCGATGGCCCCAATGTTCGTTGCTGGCGGCACTTCGGCCGCGCGACTTCTTAGTCCTTCCCAACCCTGGCCAACAGAACCCTCCTTTTCCTTGTTCCAAAAAAAAGGAAGACGATAGTATTTCAATCACTCCTTTTTCTTCCAGATGCACGATACTCGTGCAGCGATTTTATTTACGTGGTCGAAGGTTGTACCGGATGGTACCCAAGTTTGTTGAATCCAAAAGCAAAGTATCATCACTCCCTGAGGGGAGCGTCGTATCAGTGGCGACGGAAGTCGCAGAGCTCGAAACAAGATTTTCCGGAAGTGATTGATCAAGGGAGTGCGGAGACAAAATGGACGGCTCCCCGAGCTCCTCAGGCTCGGAGAACTTCTCCGACGCACTCACAGCGCTGCCTGCTACTCCAAGATCAGAGATCGTAGCATCAGCGAGGGGTTCTGTTTCTTCTGTAACGTGTGGCGTCGGGTGAGGGATCTTCTTCACATGCGTTGCATGTACCCAGTTCTTCTTTCCTGCCACCCGTACTGCCGTCCTGGTGACCAATAAAACCTGGTAGGGTCCCCGCCAGCGAGGCGCGAGACAGGAAGACCTTTCGTAGGCCTTCACCAGGACCCAGCTGCCGGGCAATATATCGTGTCCTGGGCCCGTAAACCGTACAGGTAAGGCGGCATTCACCTGGTGGTAAATGAAATACAGATTTTTAGTCAATTGATTACAATAATCTATGAGCAATACATTCTCCACATCCCTCAGGGCTTTAGGTTTAGGGAGACCCCAAATATTAGCAGGCCTTCCCATTACTACCTCGAATGGAGAGAGCCCAGTCCTAGTCTGGGGTGTGGTGCGCATAGCTAACAACACAATAGGTAAAGCATCTGGCCATTTTAATTTAGTGTCGGCACATGTTTTTGCAAGTTTGTTTTTCAAAATACCGTTGTGTCTTTCTACCAACCCCGCACTTTGAGGGTGCCTAGCTGAATGAAAACGTTTCTCTATCCCTAAGGCAACACATATCTGCAACATTACGGCTGCGATGAAGTGGGGGCCATTGTCCGACCAAATTATCCTCGGGAGCCCAAATCGAGGAAAATAGTCTTTTACCAAGATCTTTGCGGTGGTCATGGCGGTAGCATCTTTGACGGGGAAAGCCTCGACCCATTTGCTAAAAGCACAAATGATGACAAGAACATATTTCAAGTTATTACATCGCTCCATTTCAATAAAATCAAGGTGAATGGTTTCAAAGGGGACAGAGGGGGGCCCGAAACTTCCCCTTGGAGTCACTGTCCCTTTACCCACATTGTGCTGTAGGCAAATCATACAATTCTGAACATGTCTTTTTGCAGTTTCCAAAATTTTATCATTCACCCAAACCTGCTGTAATATCTTCGCAATTTGCTGGGCACACACATGTGTTGGACCATGTGCCATCGTGACCATTGCTAATACATAAGAATCAGGAAGCAACCATTTCCCGTCAGATGCGTCCACCCAACACCCTTCGTCATCCAATTTCCCCATGCCTTCAGCCCTTTTCCTAGATTCTTCAACAGAGGCATCAGTCTGAATATCTCACACAGACCCAATGCCTTCATCTATTATACAACCATCTCTCACTTCCCTCGAGGTATACATGTCTGTGCTAAGGTCTGTGGCTGTTTGTCTAGCTATCGAATCTGCAAAGGCATTTCCTCTGCCCACATCGTCTATGACCTTGCGATGTGCTGCACATTTCATGATCGCTAGTTGTTCAGGGAGTGAGAGCGCTAAAAGTAGTTGTACTATTAAGGGGCCATGCTGAATCTTGGTCCCGTGTGAGGTCAGAAACCCTCTTTCCGACCACAGTTTTCCGAAGTTGTGAGCCACCCCAAAGGCGTACTGACTATCCGTATAAATGTTAACTCTATGCCCTTGGGAGAGCTCACAAGCGCGGGTCAACGCTATAATCTCTGCGGCCTGCGCGGAGTTATGCGGAATCCTTTTAGTTTCTACGATCTTGTTCAAAGTAGTAACTGCATAAGCAGCTGTAGATGTGCCATTCGGAAGTTTAAAACAGGAGCCATCACAAAACAGCTCCCCTTCCGCATTCTCCAAAGGAGCATCTGAGAGATCTATTCTGCCCTTTGTTTCTTGTTCGGTGGCATACAAACAGTCATGTGATCCGTCATCGCCGCAAGCAGTAGTTTGCGAGAGAGGCAAAAGTTCAGCCGGATTGAGAACACAACACCTTTTAATTTGGATATGAGGAGCAAATAGAACTAATTCGTACCTGGTCAACTGGGCAGAAGTAAGGTGTTGTGTTTGAGTGTTATTCAATAGAATATCGACGGAGTGAGGCACCATCAAAATTAAATCGTGGCCTAGGACCATCCCCTCACTCTGTTTTACAGACGCAGCGGCAGCAGCAACAGCGCGCAGACATCGCGGCAAAGCGCATGCAACAGGATCGAGGGCGGAGGAATAATAGCCGCACGGCCTATTCTTCCCTCCATGTTCCTGCGCTAACACAGACAAAGCACATCCATTACATTCATGCACAAACAACACAAAGGCCTTATCGTAATTTGGTGTACCCAGAACCGGTGCTGAACACAGCGCGGCTTTGAGAAGCTCAAATGATCGTTGATGTTCCGATTCCCATGGCAGTGGCAGAGAAATGCCCTTCTTCGTCAAAGCCAACATCGGTTTTACCACTAGGGCAAAGTTCGGGATCCACAGTCTACAGTAGGACGCCATCCCTATCAGGGCTCTGACTTCCTTCTGTGTTTTTGGGACAGACATGCCAGAAATGTGTTTTATTCGTTCAGGTGTCAATCTTCTCCCCTCCTTTGACAGGAGGTAGCCTAAATAGGCAACCTCCTGGCAACAATATTGAAATTTCTTAAGTGAAGCTTTGTGACCATTTTCAGCTAAATGAACAAGCAACAATATAGTGCCTTCTTTACAAGCTTTCTCAGAGTCTGCAGCCAGGAGCAGATCGTCTACATATTGAAGCAGCGTGCAAGTAGGTGGCAATTCAAGGGTGTCGAGCTGCTCTTTTAAGGCTCTACTATAAATACTAGGACTTTCAGTATACCCTTGAGGTGCCCTCGTGAATGTAAACGAGCGTCCCCCCAAGGTAAATGCAAACAAATACCTGCTCTCCTCATGTATCGGAACACTAAAGAAGGCGTTTTTCAGATCTACGACACTAAAGTGTGTAGCCGTAGCAGGGATCATTGTTAAGATCGTTGTTACATCAGGCACGATTGGAAATTGTGGGGCTACCACCCGGTTAATAGCACGAAGATCTATTATAAACCGGTACGGAATTGCATTGTCGCCTTTCTTATATACCGGCAAGATCGGACTATTACATAAGCTACCTGTAATCTCTTCGATCACTCCACGATGTACAAAATCGGAGACAATGCATTTCAGAGCGCGCTCACCTTCAATAGAAATTTTATATTGGGGAATGCGCGGTAGCTTAACCCCATGTTTCAATATTATCTTAACAGGGTCGATGCGCAATATCCCGACATCATTGTCGTCCATTGCCCACAAAGATTCTGGGACAAGGTCAAATTCAGGAGGTAGAGGTCGGGTCAAGTATTGGGAGTTAAAGGGTTGCTGTGATGAAACTGTTAATCTTATTCCGTCAGGGGAACAATGAATCACTGCATTCAGTTTCTTCAACAAATTCAACCCCAGCAAATTTTCTCCACAATTTGAAGTAAGAAGAAAAGGGCACTGGTCTGTAAAAGGACCCAAAGAAACGGATACCGGCGCAGAAACCGGACAAACAGTTGGTATACCAGAAAACCCTATAGAGACATTTGTTTGCCCTGACAGTGGGATGTTTGGAACCCTCGAATGGTCGATGGAGCATTTTTGTGCTCCAGTGTCGATCAAGAACTGATGTTTCCTATTCCCCACCAATAATTCAACATAGGGGCCCTTCTGAATAACGGGAATAGGTAAAGGGTCCAAACACTGCTTCGGGCAATCCTAATAAGGCAAGACTTCATCAAAGGGAAGTTCCTCAGAAAGATAGGCGGCGGAAGGGTGATCAAATATATTTCTCGAGTCCATACTCGGAGTCTGATTTTCCCGTGAAAAAGGTTGCTGGGGATCTTGTAGAAGCTGACCCCTATCAGGGCCCCCTGCTCCAGGGCGGCCCCGTGGTCGCCTACCCATTCCTCCGAATGTGCCTCCTGACCTCTGACGGAGGGCAGGGCACTGTGCTCGCCAGTGACCTTCCTGGCGGCAATAAGCACACTGATTAATATTTATAGAATTTGGAGGAGTATTTCCTCTTGGAATGTACTGACCTCTAGTTTGTGTCGTACCTCCTCTGGGGTTTCTAACAATTTGCTGCAATAATACCTTAGTCTTTAGGTCACCCCTTCTTTTTTCGATTTTCTCTTTTTCATTATTAACCCGATTCTCGTAATACTGAGCCATATGCAAGACCTCTGACTGAGATTTTGCCTGCCAAGCGCTCTCTGAGGACATAATTTGTGACTGGATGTCGGGCAACAATCCACGCACAAATTTGTCCACAAACAACCTCTTCCCCGACTCTGTACCTAAATCCTGTCCACTGAAGTCGGAGAACACCTGTTCGAATCTATTAAAGAATTCAGTAGTACCTTCAGTTTTCCCTTGGACGCAGGCCGTAAGCTTGTCCCAAATAATCCTTTTTTCTGGAACTATAGTTTTTAATTTGGTGACTATTCTATCGGGTAAAGTGAGTATTACCTGGGGTGGTTTCTCACCAGCAGGTCGTTCCCCATCTATTCTAACCAGATTTACCCATGTATCCCCTAACCCCGGCACATCATCTATTGTTCGTACCTGTTTCCATACATCAACCGGCAAAAGTACTGGAAACAATAAATCCATGTCACTTAAGGTGAACACAGAAGATTGCAAAATGGATTCTATTTCTTTATAAAATCCTGTCGGGTTCTTCCTGATATCAGGAACTGATTGTCTAATCGTGTTCACTTCCTGTCGAGAAAACGGGACGTGAACAAACTGTGATACGTAATGTGCAGGGATATCCACCGCGGCAGTACCAGCCGCCGCGTTGGCGGGGATTTCTACTTTTGGGACAAGGGTCGGAGGGACCTCTCTCATAGGCAACTGAGATATAGGGACCTCCGACCGCTTACTAAGTAATAAGGCCAAATCGAGCGCTAAAGCAGCTGTAGAAGTGTCGGGCGAAAAAGCTCTTTTACAAATACCTAATAACTCTGTGGGGCAACCAACCTTCTTCCTTATACATTCCTCCTGTAAATGCTGTACCATCACTTGGATTACCTTCCTTTGCATCTCTACCGTGTATTGACTATATGTGTCATATACCTCATCTGGCGATATCGATGAATCCGAGATCCACCGAATCGCATCTCTGGTACAAATCCGTACTTCCTCAGGTGCTGATCTTTGGCACGAAAGGAACCGTTTCTGCACATATATCCTATCGTCTTCATCATCCTCGTTTTGTGACCTTTCAAAGTCCCTTCTAAACTCAAACAACCTATCAACATGTCCATATACCTTCTGCTCTGTATCCCTCGACAATGCCAAAGCGTTCAGATCTCTCACCCCTTGTGGGAGATCCGAAGTCTGCAATCTACTCCACATTACACCTAAATGAATCCCCAGTCCTTCAATAAAAACGTTTTTCTCGGGAAAATCGTGCAAATTAGATAATGTCGAAAGTACATCAGTTTGATCACCTTTTTCCATGCAATGTTTAGCCCAAGCAAATAGTTCCTGTTTCCTGCCCGCAGGAACAGTACTACGAGTCACAATTTTCGACCCTGCACCGGGATCTGATTTAGTGAACACGGGACTCCCCGGAATCGGAGGTGTAAGTGAACCTAGCAAGGGTGCAGGGGAAAGAGGTAATGTAGACAGAGGAGCGACAACCAAAGAGCTAGGGGCAGTAGGCTGCGCAGGAGGAGTAGGAATAACAATAGGAGCAATAGCAGGAATGGGCAAAGTGGCCACAACAGGAGCATACGGAGGTGGCGCTGAAGAATCAGTCCTCCGTTCGTTTAATATTTTCTCAATAAACTCCTCGGAAACATGGAAATCTTTAGAGGGGTACATTTTCTGGACCCCGAGCGAGAAAGCTCTATCCATTTTCTGGGTTTCTTCTAATCGTTTTTCCTTGTCATACAACAATGCCTTCTCGGCATTCGTTTTATGACGTCGTGCATATTTATCCCTACTTTTAAGCTGCTGTAATGCTTCCTTTTTCCAATTTTGTAACACATCAAAGGCTGCTGGCCTAGCCTTCTTCCTGAGCAAGATCGACTCTAAGTATTCAATACGGGGGATCTCAAAGCTACCATTGATTGGCCACTGAAATTCGGAGGCATTTCTGGTCTGTCTGTGCCAAATGTCATTAAATACAATACTACCAATGCCATACTTACAGTACATAGTACACGCCGGCGACCCCTCCTGTGGTGCCGGACGGCTAAATTCCAAAGATTGTCGATCGCTGCGGAACATAACCCTAAAGCAGCTAGACAATTTCCCAGGCATTTCTCAAAGACTTGGTGTTACCTGGTCCAATAATTGTGTCTGCAGATACAATACGCCAAATTCAAATTGTCAGGGTTAAATTAAGAGCCGGGTCACGACTACACCTGACCAAACCTAAGGAGGACCGTACGGTTTACAAAGGACTTCAACTAACGAATTTTACCTGCGTTCGGTGGTTTCGGCAAATCTGCCCGCCTCGGAATTGGACCCTCGTCAAGATGCCGTGTCAGACCGCACGACTATCGCCCAAGGATCGGATCGTGCAGCACTGCCGAGGCATCGCGTCTCGATCGGTCGGGCCCGCAGAATCACACCATCCGATCCCGATTCGATAGTCTGCGTCAACCTTCGATGATCCGGCATCAATCTTGAGGGTCCCTATTCGGGCGCCAACTGTGGAAACAGAGAAATTGATATGAGGCCGGGAAGCCCAAAAGGAAACACACCAACACAGGTTACAAAGGACATACAAAGCGCTTTATTTCAAAGTTACAAAGTTACCAAAGTCAATTGACACGCGAATAGGTATTCGGCCCTCTGACTAACACGCGAACCTTCAACGTTAGGTTCGCACTGAAAGTGGGAGAGACCGATCATCGGGATGCTTGGGTTTTTATACATTTTGTACTGCATTGGCCAGCCCTCTTGCAAGTTAACCATTTCTGGAACCATGGCTAGGGTTCGTAGCCAGGTCGAACACACAATTTCCATATATTAGATCAGTTCCGCTGATACGGTTACATATTTACACATAGGTTAAAGAGAGGACAGGGTCTTAGTTCATGACCCTAACAAGTAGCCTGCGGACATTTTATTCATTCACGTGTGCGGAGGTCACCATCGCCGAAGTCTTACTCGAAATGTCATTCGGCCTCCATTTTGTGATTCAGGGTGACTTCCACACTGCAAGAGTACCTAAAATGGCGGCTAAATCCAAGATGGCGGCTTACACGATACATTAAGGTCAAGACCTTGCCGCGGAACCTATGTACATAGTATTCTTTAGACAGCTTGGCGTAGGCCAACATACATTTAAACAATGCGATTGGGGTCACAATATTATATCGATTTCCACAGACTATGATCCTGTGGGTTCACAAGCGGTCGGGTTCGAACAGGAAGAGGTTGTTCCAGTTCCAGGCCCTTCGGGCTCAGAGGTGAATGTGGAGTGTCAGAATGTTTCCAATCAGCAACCTGATGTGGGGCAAGAAGGGGGCCGTCTTGCTAGGCGGTGTGGTCCCCCCATAAGGTTTAGAGACTACATTTGTTAAATGTGCAATTTTACATTTTACATGGTTGGTTGCGGTCATGTTGGTAATCGTCCTGCATCTTTGAAACAAATTTGTATGTATGAAGTTCACATATAAGCTACCGGTTATGTTTCCATGGTTCAATTCATGTTTTGTATTTAATTCTGTTACAGGTTGTTAACATTTGTTATTTAAGGGAAGAGGATATGTTATAATGTGCACGGGCACCTGTAATGTGCACGGGCACCTGTGGAATGTTGATGCATCTTCAGCAGTCAACATTCCACAGCGGCGGTTGAGCAGGGACGCTGGAGGAAGGAGGCTGCGCCTGTGGGGTCCAGACAATAAAGAGCATATTTATACCTTTTACCTGTGTCCGGTGAGATCTTGTCACAAAGCACCCATGATGTCATCGATGGGACACTAAAGGTGTCAAGTTTTTCCATAGGAAAATTACTAAGTCAAAGTAACCAGGGATTCCCAGCCGGACGATGGGAAATATTCACAGCATGTGAATCCATAAAAGATCCAATGCTGGAGAACTAGTTTTGCTTTGTGGTACTGTAATCTGTGTCTCATTAGGCTTTTCCCACTTCTAGGTCCCCTCCCCGCTGAGAGAACCTTTGTACTGTGAGTGTACCTGTCTGCTCCTTCTGTGTATTCCCTACTGTGTGACCCCCCCCCCCCCCCCCCCCGAACCCTCCCCTGTGCAGCCGTGCTGTGCAGCACTGGAATGTCCACCCCGCCTTCACTCCCTTCTCCCCCTCGCACGGTATATGGTGCTTTCCATTCCCCCCCACCCCATCTTCCCTAACTGCTACTCCTATCCCTCTCACTAAGTCGAGTAGGAAGAGGTTCAAGAGGGACATCCTGGTCTCCAACCCAGGCCTCCCTGTCACTGATATCTACATTAGTGCTTCCTCCAGACAGACTCTTACTGATATCCTCTTTGTCGTTCCCTCTCCAGACCTATGGACCCCTCATATGGTCTCTGTTCTTTCTCCTCCTCTACCATTAACTGTGGCCCTTGCCGGGAGGTCCACTTAGCCTCCTTCCACTCCTCCAAAACCATCATTAATGTCCATCTGAACGTACCGTCTTGGTCCAAGGCCCTCAGCCCAATCGCCTCATTTTTGATAGGCATTGCCTGCGTTTTATCAACTTCCTTCCCTCTTCTATTAGCATATCTTCCTTGCCAGCTTTGGCTGCCACCTCTCTGGCTCCCTTGACAGCTGCCTCTCTCCTGGCTCCCTTGCCACCCTCTGTATCCACCTCTCTCGCTCCCTCGACAACCTCTTGGGCTCCTCTGCCATCTACCTTCTTGGCTCCCTTGCCAGATGCCTTTCCCCTGGTGCACTTGCCACCCTCGGCCTCCACCTCTCAGGCTCCTCTGCCACTCGGTTGGGTAACTCGCTCCCCTGCACCCCCACCCGGAAGTCTTTGAAAAGTGGCAACCTGCTCCACATTGCTACTCTCGCTCTGCTGTCAAAGAATCCTCTGACATCTGTCAACTCTTGGACTCCTGGATCTAGATGTACTCGCTCTCACCGAGACATGGTTTAAGGCCAGCTCTGTCACAAGTTTTGACACACTCCTCCCCGAGGGCTACAATATCCTCTCTGATCCCAGGCCTGGAGGTGGAGCGGCCCTGATCTTTCCTGAGTGGATTCCTCCCTCCATCATTTCCACTCAAACCTACTTCTCTTTTGAAAGCATGGTATGCAGGCTCTATCTCTGCTGCCTTCTCTTTGATATTGGTCCCCTTCTACAGGGCACTCGCTTCTATTCTGAATGGGCTGACCTCACTGCATCTCTCCTTTCTGCTACCTCCCAGCTTCTCCTCCTTTGGGATCTCAACATCCACCTGGACTCCTCAGGGCTTTACCACGACACCTGACCATTCTTCCCTCTACCCCGACTCACTCTGCCAGGCACACCTTGGATGCTCATCTTTTCAGCTATCCCCCTCTCTAATCCTCTCAATACTTCTCTCTCCTGAACTGACCACTCTCTCCTTTCTTCTCACTTGAAGCTTCCTGTCCCCTTGGCAAAGGCTCACCCAGCACTGCCACCTTCTAAGAAGCTAGTGCCAGTAGCTGCCTTTGCCTCCACTTTCTCTCCACCTCTTACTCTTACTTGTGTATAGGCGCGTTACAAATGCCATATCATATCATATATCATACTCCTGCGGCTGACTCCCATCCTGACACAGCCCTTTCCAACCTTCACCTTTCTATCGCTAACCCACTGGACATTCTTGCTTCTGTCATGAGGATCCGTATGAAGCCTGTCGAAAAATGCAGCTCTTGGTATGGCCAATCTGGCTGCTCTGAGACGCAGGTGCAGAGCAGCTGAAAGGAAATGGGGAACTTCAAGTACACCCTCTGACAAACTGGCCTGCTGCCTACTCCAAAGACAATACAGGCGCTCCATCCTCTCTAAAAAGAGGGTCTAAATTCAAGCCTGCATCTCCGCGGCCTCTAACAACATGGCCAAACTATTCAAAGTTTGCAAGGAGCTAGCCACTCCTCCTGAAGCATCTGCATTTTCTAATCCTATCCAGGCCCTCTGCTCAGCCCTGGCCTCCAGTTTCACTACTAAAACCCAAGACATCCTGGCCTCACTCGCCTCCCTCCCCCTCACTCAGGCCTTACCTCGGAAAATTGATAATGTTATGAACAGGCCTCATGAACTGTATGCAGTGATTTCCCAGCTAGCGAATCCCGGGTGTGCGTCAAAATCACCAGAAACGGCACAAGCACAGGCTGATGCCTTTTAATAACTACTTCCTAATCAAAATTGACTTGATACAAGGAAAGATTGCGGAAGTTAAACTGAGGAATCTCCAAGAAGATCGTGGGGCATGGGGTCCCAAAAACCATCAGTATGTAACAAAACTGATGTTGAAAGGGGTGGGGTCATTGAGGCAGATGTTGAGGCCGGTCAGAGGCTATTCCCTTTTATGGAAGTTTCGGAGCAGAGGATTTGTACACTACTCTCAGGTCTAAAGGCAACCAATGATGCATTGTTTGCTATGCCATCTTCATTTGCTAAACGAGTGGCCACAGACATTGCTCCATTCATCACAAAGTTTGTAAATAAATCCCTTACATCAGGTGTAGTACCACGAACTTTGAAGAAAGCTATGGTCACCCCATTGCTAAAAAAAGACAACTTAGGCCCCATGAATCTTCAGAATTATAGACCAGTAGCAGGTTTACCATAGCCTGCAAAACGTCTGGAGAAAGTTATGTCTCAGCTGCAGGAACATGTGGAACAAGAGAATCTCCTAGACTAGATTAGAATCTGGCTTTCGTCTGGGTTTTGGGACAGAGACGGCCCTACTGGCGGTCTGGGATGATCTACTGGATACAGCGGATCAGGGGACATGTCTTTGATGATCATGTTAGACCTGTCCGCTGCTTTTGATACGGTAGACCACAGGATCTTGTTAAAACGTTCTAGGGAGGTAGGAGGTGTGAGGAAAAAACAAGCTCTTCAATGGTTTGTTCTCTTCTGGCAAGAAAAGATTCAAAGAGTCCAGCTCAGAGACTTATCAGACTCTGTTACTAAAGTGTGGAGTCCCACACGTGTCCTCACCCTCTCCTCTGCTTTTTAAATTGTAAATTAAACTGCTCATGGACATACGGAGGAAGCACCGCATACAGTTTCATTCATATGCGGATGATACTAAGGTGTTCATGAGGATACAGAATTCAGAGGACACATTTGAGCTAATGGAAAAATGTCTACAAGAAGTACAGGCCTGGATGTCCGCTAATCCGCTTTTGCTCAATGCTGGTAAAACAGAGGTGGCCGTATTCACTTCCAAATACCATTTGCAACATAAGGAGTTGCAGTCACCATGCTTCTTAGGGACACAGCTGGATTTTGCGAAATAAATTAAGAATTTAGGCTGTATCTGGGAGGATAATATGGGATGTGGAGCACAGGTGGATGCAAAGGTGCAGTCTGCATTCGATTCCCTGCGTCCTCTGAGACATATCCTACCATTTATTACGAATGAAGATAGAGCAGTAGTAGTAGGCACGTTGGTCAATTCAAGACTGCATTATGGCAACGCTTTGCTATCGGGTATACAGGCCTGTCAATTGCGAAGATTAGAAGTGGCCCAAAATGCAGCTGTAAGGTTGCTGTACAGGGTAAAAAAAATCAGCCCCCATTTCTGACCCAAGTAGATCCCTACATTGGTTAGTGGTGAAAGAGCGAATTGATTTCAAAATTCTTTCTGGTATGTAAATGTGTCAACGAAACAGCGCCAAGATACTTATCAGACAAAATCAAAAGTCATGGTTCAATACAGAAATTGTGCTCAGTTGACAAGAACCTGCTCCAAGTACCACGTACTAGGTGCGCGAGTGAAGGGGATCATAGATTCGGGGTCTACTGCCCCAGATTATGGAATAAACTATCTTTAGAGATTTGCAAGATGAAAACCCTTGCTACATTTCATAAGGCCCTCAAGACCTACCTGTTCTGTTAGATATGGGGCACTGAGGATATGGCACCAACAGTAACATTATGAAAGTGAGAATATGGCAAGATGGATGGTACCTGATACAGCAGTGCCCAAATACGATTTACTTTGTCAGGTGCGCAGTATAAATCCTTCAAAAAATTCAAATTCCTTGGGCTCCCCCTCTCCCTCCCGATCTCTCTCTCCTGTCGCACCTGATGAAGTTTCCAGACTAGTTTGGTCTATGAAATTCTCATCCAAACAGGTGCCCCTCCAGAACCATTAAGGACAACATTGATTCACCTGCTCCAGCCTGTGCTGATCTCTGCAACCACTCTTTCACCACTGGAGGTTTCCCATCTCCTCTGAAGCACACCCTTGTTGACCCCCTTTATTAAAAAAAAAAAAAGCCTTCTACTGACTCCTCCGTTCTGGCAAACTATCGCCTGAGCTCTATCACTCGTTTCCTGGGAAAACACCTGGGGAAATTGGCTGTCCCCCAGCTTACCTTCCACACTGAAGCTGTTGGTTGTCTCCATGACCATCAGTCTGGTTTCAGATCAGCCAGAGGCACAGAAACTGCTCCCCTGAACACCCAAGATGATCCGCTCTCTAACCTTGACTCCAACTCCCCCCCCCTGTCCTCATTCTCCTTGACCTTTCCTCTGCTTTTGACACGGTGAACCACAACATCCTGATCACTTGTCTCTGTGATACCTTGGGCATCATGGATCAGGCTCTGGCATGGCTGTCCTCCTTCCACTTGGACTGTCCTTCCCAGGTTCAATTTGAGTCTTTCCTGTCCTCCACTTCACTCTCCACATGTGGTGTTCCCTAGGGCTATTTCCTCTGCCCCTGGTTTTTCAATGTCTATTTGGCCCTCCTGATCTGTACCTTTTCTTCTAACATTCAGTGTTCTGTGCAGCTCTTGCAGGCTATCCTCAGCCTCTTCCCTCCCAGGCCCCTTGCTCATTCCTGAATGTCTATCAATTATTTGGGCTTGGTGTGCCTCTAATGATCTCTGCCTGAATGCCAGTAAGACTGAGATCTTTCTCATTGGGACCTCTGCTCCGGCTTTTCCCCCTTTCACTCTGGCTGGCCTCCCTGAGCCCTCTGCCCTTGTGAGGCAAAAACCCTTGAGGTCATCTTCGACACCACTCTCTTTCTCTTCACACATCGCAGACCTTGCCAGAAAGTTGCACCCACTTAGAAGTATTCTTCCTTTTCTCACCTTCCCCCGGATGCTCACTGTCTCCAGAGTCCCGGTTCTCTCTGGGCAGGATTACTGCAACATCCTCTTTCTTAATCTAACTAACTCCACCCTTCACCCTATACAACTCATCCAGAACAGGACCGCAGGCCTTATCGTTAGCCTCAAACTCAGGGACCGCATCTCTCCGGCTCTGAAATCCCTCTACTGGCTCCCGATGGCTGCAAGGATCAAGTTCAAGACCCTCTGCATCGTCCACAAGGCTCCCTGGGCCCTGGGATATTACTATCTCCAAATCTCTCTTCCTAAGTACCTTCCTACTAGAGCTTGCCGCTCGTCTACATCAATTCTCTGCGGGTGAGTCTCTTCTCCAAGCAGAAACTAGGTGGCAGATCTTTCCTCTGCAGGTGCCTCCCTCTGGAATGGCCTCTATCTGCCTTGAGCCAGATCTCCTTAAGTTCCGGAAGCTCAAGACAGTACTCTTCTCCTCTCCCTTCTCTCTGCCTCTCCTCTGCTAACCTTCCCCTGCCTCCTGCACCTCTGTTCTGATTGACTGATTGACTGATTGGTGTTCCTCTGAGTCATACAGGACACCAGCACCTCTACCACCCTAATCCAGTCACACAGCACTTGCCTGTTGGTTTACCTGCCTAACCTACCTTGCACTACCTGGGTGTGACTCCCTTGGGAGGACCAGCCCTTACTTGTACTTAACTCATGGCCCTGCTGCTTTGAGTGCCCCCCACACCGCAATACCCTTCCCCTGCACTTCCTGGCTTTGCACTTGCTGACCTAGTAAGGTCATTTGTCTTCTCTTGACCCCCCCACCCCCCCCCCCCCCCTCTGAACCCCCTCCACGCCTGGTTGCGCCTTGAAGCACTTTTGTATAGGCGTTATGAATAACATCAATCAATGTATGACATGTACTGATTTATGTTGATATAGCATCTTCTTTGGTATTTACAATCAAGCACTTGCCTGGATTGAATCCTACCTTGCACCTCGCCAATTCTTTCTCCTGGAGCAGCAACATCTCTCCACTCACTCAAGTAACTGTTAGTGTTTCACAAGACTCTGTCTTGGGTCCGCTTCTCTTTACGCTCTACATTTCTGCTGTTGGGGCACTAACCTCCTCCTTTGGGTTCTGATACCAACTCTTTGCAGATGACACCCAAATCATCTCCTCTTTTCCTTGACTCTCCTCTGATCTCTCCATCAAACTTTCCAACTGTTTCTCTGCTATTAAATATTGGATGGCTTTGCACTCTGATTTGAAACTCTAGCAAACGGAGGTACTCTTCCCCCCTGCCAAAAGCTCTCTCTCCTTCTCCGTCTATCCAATTCTCAGCTGACACTCTTCCCCTACTCTTCTTCAGCAAGAAACCTCAGCGGCATCTATGGCCCTTCTCAAACCTTCTCTACTTTCATCTCCATAACTGGAACAGCAGCTCACCGCAACCTCCTAAATATGATAAAAATCAGGGAACTCCCACCTTTCAACACCACCAAGCATCTCTTAACTGGACTACTGTGCCAGCATCCTCTTTGGTCTCTCCATATATGCATTCTGTCCGCTTGACATGATCATTAACTTTGTTACCAGGACTCTTTGAATTCCCTCACTTCACACCTACTTCCTTGTACTGTCACCAGGCTGGATTGCTGATGATGCAAAACAGGGCCAGATTTAAATGTCTTCTCCTGGTTTACACATCTATCTACAGTAAAGCACCATTCTATCTATCCAACTCTATAAGCATTCTCATAATCTCTGCTCTCCCTCCCTCCCTCCTCAACTACCCTTGTGGCTCCTTGCCCTCCTCTTGCTTGCACTCTTTCTCTCCTTTTACTCCACTTGCATGGAATTATCTTCCCCTGGACATCTGAGAAACAGTCCACACAACTTTTTTCAAACCAAATTAAAAGCTTACCTCCTCGCCTTTACCTCTCGCTGCCTGCTAGACATCTTTCCCTTGCCTCTGTCTCTCACTTCCTCTATTCTAGCACTTATCCCCACATGGTCACGTCCTGAGCACAGCTGACAGTACCGCCTACCTGCACTTACAAATGTCCAATATTGGTTGTCCTTTATCTATGTATGTCCATTTGTGTATTGTCCCCAGTAACTGTTCCATTTACTCCCCTCCACAACCTGGTCAGAATGTCCCTCAAACTCACCCCATTGTAAGATGCTCACTGCTTCCTGTCAGATCTTATTTCTTACCTATTGTCAGAGCATTGTTCCTCCTGTATGTAAATAAATAGTAATCCACCAAACACAACAACCTCATAACCTGTTTCACGGCCACTACAATGAAGCAACTTATGGTACTGGTTGTGGGATTTTTTTTGTGAGCACAGTACTAGAAGATGTCAAAAATTTGCCATTTTAACATTTGTAAAATAAATATATATTCATTGAAAAAACTTTGTTAAAGGGGAGTTATGGTTAAAAGTAATACTGAAAACCCCTTGAAATTCACCAGTTATGGTAAGCTAAGCAGCCACAACTTGTGCCACCACCGTGCACTGCCAAGACTAACACCCAGGACAAGAAAGATGACATCACCTAAATGGGCCTCCTGTTTTGATCACTGACGTGTCTAGGTCATTTTTTTTTTTAAATTGAAAATGTGCTTTATAGCTAGACGTTAACATTGTCCTATGTTGTTAAGGTACTTTCCTTAGGGTTGGGCATCCGCTCATGGTGCACATACACGGTGAAATAAGCACGCCTCAAACACACAATTAATTCATTGTATTGTTTATTAATTTGTATGGCGCTCCAAACCCGCGGGTATCTGGGTGCAGTACAGGTTATAGCAGTTAGACATTAATACAAAGTCATTTTACGTTTATATACATTATATGCAGTATATTGGTATACATTATTTACAATTTGTTAGTGTAGAGATAAAAGCAGAATATGACAGTTATGGGCGCCTTACAGGTCACATCAGTTGCAGACAATTATACATAGCCATTCTGCATAATATGTACATTATATACAGTATCTTAGTATACATTCTTTACAAATTCTTTCTATAGAGATCTGGTCAGCGTCAGGGACTTTTATTTCAGTGGTCAAGTGAGTGCAACCATAGTTTAGCACTATTCTTGAAGGTATGAAAGGATGGTATAGCTCTTAAGGAGTCTGGGATAGAGTTCCATAATTGGGCAGCCATGACTGGAAAGCTGTTCCCGCCTGCTTTTTTTAGTTTGAATTTAGGGATTCTGAGACTGTTAGTTTGCACCTTTCTGTTAGGGCATTCTGAGGGTTCCATGTGTTAATATCCCTGCAAAAATATCACGATACATTTTTGCGGCGATATTGACCCATGAACCCTGAGAGGGGCACCCCTGCATTATTTTAAAATGTGTGCGGGACACCCCTGCAACCTCCGCTCCCACAAAATATCCTCCCCAAAGATATCACCTATGGCGAGACAAACGGCCATATGTACGGCGATATTTTTGGTGGGGATATTTTGTAGGGATAACCATTCTGAGGTATATCTAGGGAATCTGTCCACCAGGTATTGAGGAGCCTTGTTGGTGATACATTTAAAAGTGAGGTTTAGTGATTTAAACTTAATGCTGTCTTTTATTGCGAGCCAGTTAGTGGAACGTCTGGCGTGGGAGATATGCTGAGTTTTCGGGATACCTAAGGCAGTTCTCAAGGCATTATTTTGGAGTATTTGTAGTTTACAGATGTTATGTTTACTGGTACTCAGATAAAGGGCGTTAGAATAATCCAGTTTAGACAGCATGAGGGCACGTGCAATCAAAATGCAACTTTCCAAGGAGAGGAATGGTTTGCATGCGTGGATCAGTTTACACGTGTAGCTGGTGGCAGAGGTGGTGGTATTGATTTGTTTATTAAGGTTAAGGGACGAGTCCAGATAATAACCTAGAGTTTTTACCTCTTTGGAAACGTTGATGTTTATTCCATCAATGATGAAGGAACTATATTAGAGAGAGATTGTTCTGTTTGTTTGTTGATCCAATGAGTAAGAGCTCAGTCTAATCATCATTGAGGCACAGGCCATGGATGGCCATCCAGGTTTGTATGATTATGCATATTTTGCTGATCAAGGCTATATCTGTGTTGTAGTCCCTTTGGATAGAGATGTGAATCTGGGTTTCCTTCTTGGTTTCCTTCTTATTGGAGTTTCACTGTATGTGCCTCAGATTCCAATGGATTGTGTCTCTTTATATGTATTGTTTGCACTAACACAAGTCTGTAGTACACTTTGTATTGTTAGCTGTTAATTTCATGCTTAACATTAGACCAAATTGATAGCTTTGCATTCATTATTTTACTGACTAATATTTACAGATTACAAATACTGTACTTCTGCGGTGCATGCTGCACCCATTTACTATCAGTATGTATTTTTAGGTTGTTTGATTAACAAAAACACTCCAATATTAGTTTGTTTAAATGAGAATGTTTTAATACTGAGGTCCCCCGATTATCCATAAGATGTATCTTTCATGTCCTGGGTGTTAGTCTTAGCAATGCACTTTGGTGGTGTGAGTTATGGTTGCTTAGCTTACCATACCTGGCAAATTGCAAGGGTTTTTCGGTATTACCTGTAACCATAACATCCCTTTTAGTTTTTTCAGTGTATTTCATGGGTTTTTACCAGTGTCCCCTAATTTGCTCCAACTTCCTATATCATACTCACTCCCAATATAGCAGCATATTCGGCCGATGTAGGAAGTTTCAACTTAAAACTGCGCCATTCCCCACCTCATACAAAAAATGTTGCGATCGAAATTCTGCGCCGGTTTTGGTTGGTCGACGTCTGACATCACTGCGCACTTTCTAGACAGTGTTGCGTGATGACATGTTTTTGCGACAGTTTGAAACTGCATTTTCAGCCGATCTAGGAAGTTTCAAGCTCCTAAACCTATTATTACTGATTTTCCATCTGTGATCCTTGCTTAGAAAGTATTGCCACAACGATATAACTTCAAAAATGGCATCAGCCATGGCCATCCCTCCTCCTCAGGAACCACCACCACCACGAAGGCCTAGACAACGGAAAAAGTGCAACGATGCATAAAAGAATCAAGAGGACCAGGAAGATGAGAAAGTAAATGCCTACCTCCAGCTACCAGAGAGAATCATGGGTGAGGTGGTTCTTTACCACCGTTGGTGGAGAGCGGGGGGGGGAGGGTGTACAGTAAGCTCAGGCTACCAAGGAGAAATGCAGTCATCTGTTGTGGACAACCTGGGTAGTACTCCAACAGGACCCCCTACATGCGCTGCCACACCAAATCCAGCACTGGGATGCTTTAATAAAGGCTGTTCCTTTCTCAGGATGTAGTATGCTGTCTTCCTCATCCGATACTGCCACCACACTGGTTACACATGTGGGGCAGAAGATACCACAGGCTACCTTGCAAGCTATAAAAGAGGCCGTTGATCCATATCTTCACAAGACAACAGTACTCTGTATATACTGCAAAAGACCACTCTTCAGGGGGGAGCACTTTTGAGGCTGCAATTAAGTAGCATGAGAAGCACTGCCCCCTTACCTTAGATGTAAGGCACACCAAACACGTTCCCCTGTCCACCTGCCCCTCTGTATATGTGGTTGGTGCACCTTCCCTCATTTCTCTCCCCCCACCCCCACCTTACCTCCTGGCCTCTCCTGCAATAAAAAAGCTACTTTTGGAGCCATCTTTCATAGTTAAAAAATAGAACTACAACAATTAATCTGTTCATCTACTTTACATTTTTATCTAAAGTAGTTAGTCTCTAAGATTCTCCAACATTTCCATTAGCATTTTGCAATATGCTAATTGGAAAAAAATTGACAATTGTATAGTAAAGAAAAAAGGACAAAACATTTTCTGTCACAAATACTTTTCTCTAGCATACAACCACCACATTCAATGGACCTTTATAAGTATCCACGGTTTCCGCAAACCCCTTTCCAGAGCAGGCGTCATCAAAACACCCAGATAGCACGTGCACACCATTGCACAAAACAGCTCATCTACCCTTTTCACTTTTATGTTTGCAACACTCCCTCATTGCCTGCTTTCAAACAGTCACACATCCATCCGGCATTCACTTCCATAAACTCTACATGTAACCCTATCAACATATTAAATATCCACACAAGAAGTGTCACTTAGTGTTCTACAAATATTTTCCAACTGCATTTCCTTTACTTATATAAACAAAAGTTTACACAGTACAACTATAAAAGCACATTTGCATTGAGCAGTAAGAGAAGTGTATTAATAAAGGGGGAGTAGGGATGGGCAAGCGCTGATGGGAGCCCGGGAAGGGAAGAGCCAATAGGCAAATGTGCAAGGTCACTACCTAAGTGCTGTTGTAGAAGAGTCCCAAGGGTGGGGTGCACTGTCGCCAGGAAGTGGGTCTGCAAAGGAAGTGCTGAAGGGGGGCAGGGGGGCGGGTACTGCTGTCAACTAGGTATAGTGCCTCGAACCTGTGAAGTTAATGTGGCACCAAGCCACTATTTTCAGTGGGATCAGTTAGCAGAGAAACGAGAGAGGCAAAGAGGAAGATGAAAGCAGAATCTTGAAAGGTTTTCAGAACTTAAGGAAGTCTGGCTCAAAGTCTAAAAGGGGCAGTGACACTGTTCCAAAGAAAGGCACCTGCTAAACAGAGATCTACTGCCCCCTCTCTGTTTGGAGAAGCATTTCACAAACAGACAATTGGAGTTAAAGGACCACAAGGCTCTAGCAGGGGAGTATGGAGGGACAGAAAATTGGAAATAGCGTGGTCCCAGGCCCCAGAAAGCTTTGTGGATGATGCAGAGGGTCTTCAATGTCATCCTTACAGCCACCAGAAGCCACTGTATAAATTCTAGGGCTGCTGAGATACAATCCCTAGCCTTCAGGCCAAGCATAATTCTTGCAGTTCTATTCTGGATCAGCTTAAGGGGCCGTATGAAAAACAAAGGGGGATTGACAAAGAGGCTGTTGCAGTAGTGCAGCCCAGAAAATTGCAGGGCTCTTGAAACATTCTGTTTCTGAGGGAATGCAAGGAATGTAGAATTCCTCTAAAGAGGAGAAGCTCAAAAATGGCCCTTCAAAATATGTGAGGAGTCAAGGAAAGAAAGGAGTTAAAAAAACAAAAAAGATTTTTGGCCTCACAGGATGGCAAGAATAAAGAGTCCAAGGACAGGGACCAGAAAGTAGGAAGGAAAAAGGCCACAGGTGTCCCAATAAGAAAAATAGCCATGTCACTTGTATTCACGCAAAGATCGTTAGCCGCACACCATGCGTGGATGGCAGTCAGACACTCTGGGATCAAACAGGCAGATAAGAAAGTAGTAGAGGGAAGTTTCAAGCAGAGCTCATCACCATAACACTGGAAATTAGGAGAGCAGGAGCAGAAGAGGTGAGCCAGAGGGGCGAGATACATATTAAAGAGCCACAGCGATAGGATAAAACCCTGGGAGACGCTGCAGGTAGAAAGTGAGGTGGCGGAGGACCTAAGGCCATTTGCAACTGGAAAGGGTGGTTAGTCAGCAAAGAGGTCAGCCACTCCAGTGCCCAGTCTGATGTCAAAGGTATCATGGAGGTGATCATTAAACAAAGAATGTTCACGGTGTCAAAGGCAGAGGCGGGATCAAGGAGCTCTATCCTGAATTGTACTACAATGTAAAATACCAGATAAAATATTACAAACACGGTATACTCCCCTTATACTACCTATAATAACTATACACATTACAACAGTGTATGTGGCCAGATTCTTGGGGGCATGCCACAACCACCACAATGGAATTAAACCATATAACAAGTATGTACAATACATTTTCAAATAACACTCACTCAGACGCCCCCCCCCCACTCTTCATCCCCAATCCCAATAACGGACACAAACATTCACAGCACCCCATCACCTACACAACTTTTCTTTGACCTATTAAAAGTTCTATGTCAACTTTGTTCCACTCCCCCACCAGTTCCAAGCCCTTTTTTGTCCCCAAAATAACCCCAAATATATTTTCTAGACTTCTTTTTCTACCAGCGCTGTCTGTGGACAAAGGCTGTGATCTGCCCATCCAATATGGCCTCTGTTTAAAACATAATAGACCTCACATTTTCAAACATCCAATCAGCGTGCACCTCTCTGCAAAGTTTAGTGACCATTTGTCGAATGGCGCTAAAGTTATCAGCTGCCAAAAAGTACTGTTTCTAAAAGTGATGCAGAGGAGGATAACGAAGAACACAAACAATAGGTAGAGAAGTGCCAACCTACAGCACCCGGAGACAGTCATGGGTGTGCTGCTGGTTGCTTAAGACCACAGAGGAGGAGTAGGGAATCCCCAAAGGCTCTGGCTGCCTGTGTTGAAAACATGGAGTATGTGGGGTGGGGGGGTTGCAGACAACACAGGCAGTACTCCTTCGGCATCCCCTCCATGCACTGCCAGACCAGATCCAATCAACCAGGTTGTCTGAGAAAGGTTTCTCCTTTATCAGGGAGAAGCAGGTGAATGTCCTCTAAACCATCTTCCTCCACCGCTCTTGCCATCACACAGCATACTCCTGCGAGGCAGAGGATACCACCAGCTGCCGATCCTTAACTTTCGAGGGGCACAGTTCTCTACATGTGCTGCTACACACCGCTCTACAGGGTGGAGCAGTTTTTAAGTACTTTCAAGGGTTTGGTCAGGCACAAGAAACCCTGCCCCCTACCTTACATTTAAGGCATGCCCAACATCTTCCCCTGACAACCTGCTCCTAAGCCCCTCCGTATCTGTGGTTGATGCCTCTTCCCTCCCCCCTTACCTCCTCATCTGTCCTATGAAAACAAACAAACATCCCCCAAAAAATAAACAGAAAACACAAAAAAGGTTCCTTTAGGAACCTCCTTTCCCAGTTAAAAAAAAGGAACAAAAATAAAAAAAAAAGAAATTGAACAAAAAAATAAATGAAATACACAGAACCTTTTGCAGCCTGTGTGGTCTCCAGACAGTACGATAGTCCACAGATACTTGGAACATTCCAAGAGTGGGGTGGGCTGATTAAAATCATTTTAATAGTTTTTTGTTAAAAAATGGTGGCTCTTGAAAGAACCATTGGTGTGAGAGGGGAGTTATATACTGAATTAACAAATGTTCTACTGAACTTATTTATTTTTTCCAGCTTTCACAAAAACAGCTCCATTTACAACTACTACACAAATACTCCACAACATATTGCATGAGTTCACAAAAATTGTTTCCGTGCATTTTGGATATTGAAAAGAAAAATCTGATTCTGACGCCAAATTCACACCAACTCCTCAAATTATTTACATCATCCAATTTGATATTGTCTTTGTGAAAAGATGCTATTCCTAAAGCATATTAAAAAAGCACACACCCCCATTCACAGGCCGTCTAACCTGGCATCTGAGGACAAAACAAATGTGGATGTCTCCATATTTGTCTTGGAGTGATTTAAAAAAAATGTTGCAGCTAGAAACAGTTCCATTGGGCTTCTCAACATATCCTTCAGTGCAACCTGCAAAGATCCTGGAGTCACATAGCCCAAAATGTTGACTCCACAATGCACCACAATAATATCTGGACGTTTAAAGTGAGCCATCCTCTCAGAGAATGGTAATAAGGGTACGCAGTTTAACCCACAGTCTGCATACCATGAAACTTCCACTTCGTCCAATCCAATAGTAGCAGAGATGCCACAAGATTCACTATAAACCTTCAATGAATTGATCCAGGAATCATCCAGGAATCAACCACCAACCACACATTCTGCTTCTTCACAGCCATAGCCATCTTCACTAAACACAAAGAAAATGCTGCCTATCTTGCACTTCTGTACACTTCAACTCCTCCAGACCCCCAAAACCTGATTGGCTAGTCCCCCTTAAACGACACAAATGGCACGTGCGTGTCCAGGCACTGAGTGGCACATGCAATGCTTTTATTCTCCTATAAAAACAGCTCCCTATCAACTTTATTCCACTCCCCCCACCCTTTCCAGGTCCTCTTTCCGTCACTAAATAACCCCAAATATAATTTCCTAACTTTTCTCTGATTGTGGATTAAACATGCTGACTGTTTCAAAAATTATGACACCTCACGTTTTTCAGCATCTAAACAGTGGATGCGTACAACATGCAGCCCCTTAACTGGCACAGACATGCCCGCGGACCCCGAATCAGGAAGTGAGTTCATGAACGGACCCAGATATAATACATTTCTTTTAGCATACTTTTTGGCTATTTTACAAAAAAGTACTGGATGGATTTACACCAAATTTACAAAAGCAGGCTTTCGGGACCAACCCACCACTCCTGCTGCAAATTTGGTGAAAAACCATCCAGCAGTTTGGGCTGTAGGCACAAGCAACATTTTGGGCCCCTCCACCCCCACTATAGCTTTGCCCTCTCCTCCTGGACCAAACAGCACCAAACGTCACAGAATCACATATCTATTTTTTTTGCAAAGTTTGGGAGGATTCCTCCAGGGTGAGCAAAGTTATAAGCCCACCAAAAAGTGCTCTGTGTTGAGCAACTTAACCATAACTACAAGGCCGCTAACACAGGCCCTGTAAAATATTACACAGCCCGCGGTAGCGGGCATTTAGTTATGGTTAAGTTGCTAAACTCATAGGAAGAGCATTTTTACGGCGGCTTATAACTTTGCTCCCCCTGGAGGAATCCTCACCAGACTTTGCAGAATAAGTATATGGCCGGCTTGGAACTTTTTCACCAAGTTGGGTGAGGTTTCATGCAGGGGAGGCAAAGTTATAGACTGAATGGGCATAAACATTGCGCACGGCTACAGTCCGAACAGCTGGACGGATATGCACCAAATTTGCGTCAGGAGCGGGGGCTTGGGCCAGAAAGCTTGCTTTTGTGTGTTTGGTGGGAATTCGACCAGTAGTTTTGTTGCAAAGGACTGAAATGTATGTCCTCAAAAATTAGTGATATCTGGGTCCGCTCTGAATACTGACGTGTCATTGGCCTGCGGTACGCCGTAATGTCGGCGAACATTGGACGCGGCCCGGTGGTTGGCTGGAAAAGTTTTCGGGAACCGCTGCCATGGTGTATCGGAGGACAGTGCAGCGCTGAAAGAGACTGGAAAATATACCATACACCATGTGTTGGTGGTCAGAAGAAATGGAAAGGGTGGGGGAGTGAGAAGTGGTTCATTTGACATATGTAATGAGGTGGAAGAAGACTGAGTTGTGCCTGCAGTATTCATGCATATAGCGCCAATTGGCGGGTACCTTGATAGGCAACTGCCTTGTGTGGTGAATGGAGGCAGCTGTCGTAAAGGGCTGATAGCTTGTGCAGCGACCTGTTTGCGGCAACCTCTTTCCGTGGTGAGTTGCCAAATCAACAGATTTAGGCAGTAGGCTACTGGTTTTTAAGCAGTGCTACAGCCTACAGATTTGGGTGACAGTACTGCTTTTTACAGTGGCAGGTAATTTTTGCGATTCTACGGCAGGTAGCAGGACAAATTTTAAAGTTTAAAAATTAAACACATTAAGTAGTCGGTCTGTACAGTGACCTGGTAGATGATTACATTGATTGGGCTCAGACCAATCCACTGACCTGACAGCTATGTGACACCTTTAGCTGAACCACTAGTGACGGCAAGTGGCTGAGTATACCACCATCACACAACATCTGCCCATCAGACTGGGGGGTTCAGTCTCCAGGTCATTCAGTGCTGAAGCTGCACTGCAGCAATGCATATGTATTGGCCAGGATGCTGCTACAGAGCAGGGGCGAAGGTTGCCATATGTAACATTTGACCATCATTTCATGTTGTGCTGTTTGATGGGTTGTACATTTTAGAATGCTTCAATGGTGCCAAACCTATGTGTTTTGTATTGCCCCCATGATGTCATTGTTATGCGAATTTCTTTTTAAAATGTGAAAACTCCTACATCTTTTTGGTCATGGAATGTGTGTAAGTATGGCAGTGGTGGCAGGTGATTTTGAGAAGGGGAGTGAATTGCACATGACATTGGTTGGGTTTGAGCACGGGTGGCTGTGCTATGTGGGTGGATTGCGGTAGAAGGGCACATGGTGGCATGCATGCTTGCATTACGTTGCGGTGGGTGTGTTGAAGGACTAGACTATTGGGTGCATGGTCATAGGCCATGCACTCAAGAGTCTAGGGCTTCAGCACACCCACTACAGCAATGCATGTTTGACTGTGAATCAGGTAGAGGGTGGTGCTTGCATAGTCTGGTGTGTGCACATTGGTGGGAGTAGGGCCAATGTTGTGAACATTATGTGGTTAGGTTGGGAGTGACACAATAGTTTGTGAATGGAAGTGGGTAAGACCATAGTAGGTAAAGGAAAGTGCATAGGGTTGCAGAAGCAGGGCTTAGTTTGTAGATGATGGTAACTGTTGCATTTTCTGCTGCATGGTTCCATTGTGGTGCGCAGGTTGGGTAGGAGTGCTTGTGGCAGTGGTATGTATGTGGATTGTGGAAGTTGGTGACATGCTGACATACATGGTGGCATTACGTTGCGGTGGGTGTGTTCAAGGCCTAGACTATTGGGTGCATGGCCAAGGGCCATGCACTCAAGAGCCTAGGGCTTGAGCACACCCACGGCAGTAATGCCTTTTTTGACCCTACATCAGTTAGAGGATGATGATCTTTGGAAAATGGTTGTTGTGTACGTGCAACAGCAGAAGAAGTGAGTAAAAAAGCATGCATTGTTTGTTTCATGGTTGAGGTGATAGTTGGAATATACTACAGTATTTGGTGTACGGCTGGAGATGGTGCAGTGAGAAGTTGTGCAGTGTGGCCACAGGGTGAAGTGTTTGTATAATGAGAGAATGGAAGAGGGTATGGGTGAAGTGCAGCTTATATGTGCTTGATTACTGTGATATGTGCAGATTTATTTTATTGTAGTACGCCCTGTGTTGTGAAAATGGTTTGGGTAGGTTGTCAGTGACATTAGTTTGTGAATGGCAGGGGGTAGGGATGGCGGAAGCTGTGGTATGTTTGTGGATTCTGCTAACAGTGATATGTTTTAGTGGATGGCTGTTTTATGGTGTGGGGGAGTTGGGTACAAGGGCCGCAGCATATGTTACGTTTGTGATCCATAGTGCTGTGCTGGGTCTGGGCAAGGCCTAGACTGATGTGTGCATAGCCAAAGGTGTGTTGGGTGCCGCTCATGATCTTTGTGGATGCTGAAATCGTGAATGGTTTAGCAGAAGGTTTTGGTGGAGGTGCTTTGGAAGCAAACACAACGTGTATTGAGAGTGTTGAAGGGTAAACATGGAATAGTATACAGAAATGCTAGTGTGCAATGCCAAGCTTTTGTATGTAGTTGGTGCATGCATGTGTGTAAAAATGCCAGTAGAAAAGGAAAAAGTATTGTGTGTCATTTACTGGGGCGTGGCCCTCGCTGTAGCTGGGAAAGCGCATGTGCCACATCCTGCCATTATGAGCATAGTGGGCATGGAAATGGAACTGTGGGAATTAGAAAATCAGGTGTTTAGGGTGTGGTTGATAGGAAGGGGCAGTATCTTTGTTGGCCACTACTGTGTTTTGAGGTTGGTAGAGATGGAGAGACGGACAGTCCTTATTGTCGGTGATACCTTTTGTGCGCCATTTGCACAGGTGTTGTGTGCAAAGTGGCATTGCTGGTAATTTCGGGTTGGAAGGAGTGCACGCTCTCTGGGGCTGTCAGTGTGAGTGCGGTTTTGGCAGATTGGTTAGCCTTTGCAGATATGTGGCCTCCGTCACAAACGTTGAGTTTGTCGTGGTGCACTATGGAAGTCTACATTTGGGTTACATGCCGTGTGGACGTTTAACCCGCTACCTGAAGAGGTTGCTGAATGCAGTGATGCAGATTTTTCCTACTGCCAAGGTCGTCTACTCATGCATAACACCATGAGGAGTATGGAACGATGCTGGTTTCATTTGTCCACAGGTCGGAAGAATGTGCACATTTATGCAGACTGCTGAGATGTTCGCCACCCACTTTGAGATCATCGGGTCGCAAAATATCCAGTGGTTTTGTAGAAATGGCATTTATTTGAGCGCGATTCGCAATGCTGTTTTCTTTTACACTGTGCAAGAAGTGTTGAGCAGAATTTGGTAAAAATGTGAGTAGAAGCAAACAAATGCTTATAAAGAGAAAAAAAAAGTTTCTCCCAAGCACGTAACCAAAAAAAACAACAAAAAAAACATTTTCACAGCCACGCTGGAAGATCCAATCCCATACCCTGCTTGAAATTGCTTCTCACCGCCCACCCCCCCTTTCAATATCAAGAAAAGGTAGCGGTTTCCACGCTACTGTCAGGATTACACGTGCCACATTGTGGGTGGGCATGTGGATGTATGCAGATGGAGAAATCGTGCATACTTTTACTGAACTTTGTAGGGGACGTGCTTTGGAAAGGCACGACACTTGCAGTGTGGTACAAGTGAAGTGTTGTACAGGAGTGGCACGGTTGCATGATGGCGGCTTGGATGCAATTGGTAGATGTGTGTGTCATACTGAATAGTAGCCAATGAGGTAGTGGTGGAGCAACAGTAGTGGAAAAGGAAGGACTACTCCTGCGTTGCTGGGTCGCGGCCATAGTGGTTTGTGGGAAAATGCACGTGCTACATTGTGCTCTTCTCATCAAGATGTCCAATGAGAATAGGACTGTGGGATCTGTCCAATCAGGTGCTCGGGGTGTGCATCACGGGAAAGGGTGGCAACATTTAGTTCCATTACTCTGTGCAGTGAGGGTGGCGGGCAGAGATGGATAGACACATTGTGTTGGTAGTCGGTGATGAGTTTGTGGAAGATATGTTCCAGTATGCTGTAGAAAAAGGCTTTCATTGTGATTTTGAATGGGAAGCAGTGGACGCTTTGTGGTGCTGTGGCGATGTGGGCAATTTTGGTGGTGTCATTGGTGAATGTCGACGAGTGGGCACTTTCGCAACTGTGTATGCTGTGGTTGTGCATTATGTAGTATTCCATGCCTTGTTTCCGTGTTTACCAGCAACTCAAGAAGTTGATGAAAGCAGTGAAGCGCATTTTTCCCACTGCCAAGGTGCTTTTCCCATGTATCCCACCACGAATAGTATGGGACTATTCCAATGATTGTTGTCACCAGCCAGAGGTCGGAAGGGTTCTAATCAACTGAAGCATGTGCGACTTCTTGAGTGCTGCTGGGATGTTCTCCTGTGATAATGACAATATTGGTTCTCGATATGTACACCTTTTCAATGCTAATGGAATTTCTTTGTCGACCAGTGGCAATCATATTTTGTTTTCCAATATAGAGACTGCACTGAAGACCTTACTGCAAGCATGTGAGCTAAAGTACAAAACAGAAAAATACTTAAGGAAGCATCGTTAAAAAAAAAAAAGGTTCTTTTCAGAGCTGCCGCTACCGACGAGGTCCCCTACCCTGATTGAAATGTACTCCCCCACTCCCTTGCACACGCAGCTCGAAAGGTTCATGGACATCGCAGCAGTTGCAGGGTTGTACGTGTGACATACGCCCCTTTTGCAGATGGCAGCCATAGCATTGGGCCTGTGGAGGACACAGGATTGGTGAATAAGGTTTCTGGGTGTGGATGGCACGCAGAGACTGTGGTACACAGTGCATTGGTCGAGTGAAATGCAGAGGGTGCGCTTATGGCTGTGTGTTGCACGAGCCACAGCGTGAGCGTTGTGGGGCAGTTGTAAATACATTGACAGTGAATGGAATAATGTGTAGTGGCAGGTCATTGTGGATTGTAGCATGTGGATTTGCACTTGTATGGAGGATCTACAATGAAGTGATTGATTTTGGTTTGTCTGTGTGACACGATGGTGACGTGCGATCACAACCATATTATTGTTCTTCATTGTGGAGGGAAAATTGCAGAACATGTAACACGATTTTGAGTGCTGTTTGCGCTGAAGGAGGCTCTTGCAGGTCATGCGTCTGTTTACGAGCTCCTGCATAAGTTTTTATGGCACTACGCTGACACCCAAGTCGCTGCGTTATTTATCATTTGTCAGGAAATGGAGAAAGCGCAGTACGTTGCAAAGAAGTGTATTCGTGCCTTTTTTTACAACTTGTGCCAACATCGTACTTTACAAATGGGAATCTGACATTTCACAGCACGAAGGTTTTCCCCCACAAATAGCGTTCTCATTAACATTACTGCATATCCGATTTTGCATGCCCTACATAAAATGAATTGCTGCCCTTTTTGAAAGTATAGATAGAATGTTTGTGGTAGGTGTTGCGCACTTCAGGTCTTGAAAACGCCCTGTCACATGCACAACAATCTTTTTTAACGGCGAGGCATTTGTACCAGATTGCACTGCAGTGTTTTCTACAGTACCCCGGCTCCTTTTATTTACCGCACAATCTGTGGAGGGTATACTATGTGTGGCACCCTGCCTCCCTCCATTGCCACTTACATTGTTGAACTCTGAAAGAAGTTTTGTTTACTTCCCTTTTTCCCTTTTCCAGTGCATTTCTGTTTCTTTTGGTCTTGTGACACACGCCACCGAAGGAACGAAAGGCAAGGGACGGTATGGAAGGGCCAGCATCTACAGGGATACCATAGGGGATGTGCAGAGAGAGGAAAATGTTGGGTGGCCCTCACTTCAATAGACGCCACTCATTGACATGCTCCCAGACAGAGTATCCCCAAGTAATTCAAAGTAACTTCTCTCTGTAGAGTACCGCGTAGCAGTACATGCTCAGTACAATGTCCTTTGGCAGGTAAGGGTCCTTAGTGCAGCATATGGTCTACAAGGGTGTTGTAAAGCTGCGGTGCCATACAGGAGTGTCCCCGTTGTCGGCCACACCCTATATGGAGAATACTGCACATGAAATTACCCTACTGCATTTTTGGCTGGGTAGTACCTTGCCCACTGGTCACTTATGCTTGCATTGCTGTTCTTGTCACATGCAATATGGACACTTCATGATATGCCATTAGCCATAGGACAAGGATGCACGGACATGACTGATTTATGAAATATAAGAATGCTTACAACAAGGAGAAACTTGGCTTCAATACGTTCAGGAGGAAGGTAATTCTTAAGTGCGACCCATGCAGCTTCACTACTGTTTTAAGCAGCAGTAATATTGTTTGCTCTCCGAAGAATGTGTTGTTTACGTACTTCTGTTACAAACATGCACTACTATGTTGGTGACCAAGCCGCAATGGCTTTGCCATTTTGCACACTCACTACAAACTGTCACACCTGCAGTTAAACGTTCTCTCCAACTGTACAACCTGCAGGAAAACTGTTCACACTCTCTGGCTCAGTGCATCTGTTTTACGGGTCATGGAAAGGCAAGCAGCACATCAATCAAACTATTGTGACATTTAGCATGCCCAGCGTACCCTCAAGGTTGCCGTTACTTGTTTTCCAGTGGGCCTCATACAGGCAGGCGTGGTGCAGGGACAAATTGGTAGGTTTGCAGATCAACCCACGTAGTTGTGCGCTTGAAATGCGGTAGCCTAACGTATGAATCCGTAGGGCTGCCGACAGGGGCATTCTAACCAGCACACAGAGGATGCCCTAGGCATGGACATAGTTGTACGATGGATAGACGTACACTCCCACAAGCAATTGAAAGTGCCACCGCACTTGCGGCCATACGGCCAGTACTGCAGTCCTACAGATACCTGATTGATTGATTGATATTTTATTTCTATCGCGCTCGTACCCAAGTGTTTCAGAGTGCGACAAGGCAAGTGAGGGGAACAGGGGAGAACAAAACAGCGATCTTACTAGGCCCAGTGACATTGAGAACGCGCAAGTGCATGGAAGAGGGGGGAGGGAAAAAGTACATGGAAGGGGGGAGAGGTGGAAAGTGCGAAGCAGAGGAGAAACAGATAAATAACAATAAATAAATAATAGAGGCAACAAACCGAGGTAATGCAGCCAGCAATTTGCAAGTGCTAGGTTTAAGACAGCAGACAGGGTAGGTCTGATAAGTGCCGGAAGAAAAAGGGGGGGCTGTATGGGTACAGATACAGACCCCAGTGCAAGGGGTGGCCCGGAGGCAGTGCGGGAGGGTGGCAGGATGAGCAGGTACCTGGGCCCAAAAGACAGAGGGTAGCCAGGTGCACGGTGCCAAGAGAGAACAGATCACCAGGGAAGAGGGGGAGCGAAGGCAGAAGAAAAGAGGAAGGTCTTGAGGTGCTTCTGGAACCGAAGATGGTTCTCCTCAAGTTTTAGAGTGGCAGGGAGGCTGTTCCAGTGGGAGGCCACAGCCGAAGACAGAGATCTACCCCCAGCTTGTTTCTTAGAAAAATGACTGACCCTGAGTGAGTTGGAGGTAGAGGAGCGAAGAGCTCAAGAGGGGAGGGATAGCTGAAGGTATTTTGGACCCAGGCACCTGCATTGTGATTCTAAATATGCCAGCCAAGTGCTGTCTGCATAGGAAACCTCCATGTTGCTTAACTGCAGCTACCTCGCTACGAATTTGCGACACAGAATCACCATGCTATATTAACACAAAAAGGAACACCACGCAGTTTCACCAACACTTAACATGGACACCTTTCATTTGTCAGATACACTGACACTATTAGGCAAGGGAAGGGGTAGTACAAATGGATACATACACAGGGGAATTTGTGCTTTCCATAAGTTCATGAGGACGGCAGACAAGCTATCACTGACAAAACATTCTTAAGGGGACGTTATGGTGAAGGTGCGGTACTGCAAACATATTACCTTTACTGCCAACACTATGCTAAAGCAATGTTCCCGATGAAATTCACTAACAAAAAACATTGTTATGGGGACATTATGGTTAAGTTGCGCTACTAAAAACCTAGCAAATTCTGTGAAAAAACGTTGTTAAAGGGACGTTATGCTTGCAAGTGAAACCGAAAAACCCCTGAAATTCACCAGTTATGGTAGGCTAAGCAACCATAACTTACGCCAACACGTGCACTGCTAAGATGAATACCCATGACATCAAAGATGACATCATAAATGTCATTCATGACATCACTTGTGCATTTAGTTTTTATGCACAGCCTCTACAAGGGATTGTCACTATAATGTTGGCTGAAAAATGTCAAAAAATCATTGGAAGAAGTATCATGCACCAAATAGTTCATTAGGTGATGCTTTGCTATAAACACCATTGTGTTACTGACTTCATTCCAGTACATGAACGAACTCCTATACAAATGTAGGCATTCTGTGCATCATGCGCCATAAAGCTGCAACATTCAAAACCTCACTATGTTGGATTGTAAAGTGATTAATCCTTTCATTTCAGAGTTTTGTGCACTGTGACACGTGTAATAGGTACCTAACAATGCCTCCCTTACTATATAATTGTACTAAAACACACAAAACATAAAGAGACTGCAATACATACAAATATGAGCACATACAGGGATAGTAAAGTAAGCAAAAAACCAGCAGCATTACCAGAAAGTGTTCGTAACCTAAGTACTTTGGTTCATGCACAGACATGATTGCTGTGTCTCAAGGCTGCTTCTTCCCCCAATGTATTTGTATCATATGATGTGAGTGGGTTCTAAGGAAAGTAGTAGAAGTACAGAAGAGTAAGGTGTACAAACATAGTACATTTTACATTTTTTCATTCCTCACTATTACTGAAGAAAACCACCTGCTGTACATATGTTAGGGAACTACAAAGAAAGGGTAGCCAGATATGTGATGTCATGAATGACATGTGTGATGTAATCTTTGATGTCATGGGTATTAGTCTTAGCAGTGCACGGTGGTGGCACGAGTTATGGTTGCTTAGCCTACCATAACCGGTGAATTTCAGGGGTTTGGAGAAGAAAAATAACTTTCACCTGAAATATAGGAATCTGGAGCTATGTATCCTGCAAATCTCTGGCACGCAGGCAATCGTCCAAGACTCATGGGAATAGTTTGCTGTAGGGTAGTCATTTTGTAGCAAGGAATTCTGATGAATTTGTTGCAGTCCTTCTAATCCAAGACAGGGCACCATTCTCCTCAGTTTTCTGACCAAGAACAGTATTGAAAAGAAGCCATCCTACCTGGTTTCCTGAGGAACTTCTATGGCTCACTCCTGCATTAGCGTATTGATGACCATCAAGAGTGCTTCCCTCTTTTCTGGGAGTTTGGGTAGCAGCATCTCACAAAATCTTGAAGGTGGCAGTATAGAATTGAAGTCTATTCTGCAACCCTCATTGACCACTGAAACTGCCCATGCGGCTGTGACCCCAGTTTCCCAACTTCTTTCAAAGTGGGCACCATACACACCCCAAAAATATCTGGCTCTGGCAGAGTCAGGAAGGGGGAAGGTATCGCTGCCATGAAGGGAGTCATTTTGATGGGGACTTATGTAGGCATTCTGCTGATAGAGACTTGCACAATTCAACCGAATAAATTCAAGACTTCAAATTGGTTCTAAGTAATATAATTGGTTCTAAGTAATATTGTATTGTTGATCAATTGATCAGAAAAAACATACAATTCAACACATGAATTCGTTACATGAGGTTCAACAGTTTCCCCTCCATAATTTGGTGGATTTACATTACATAACTGTTGCCTGACAAACTCTTCTTTGTTCAAATATCCCATATAATAAAATTAGAAGATAATTCTTTCATCTGACAGCTTTTGCTCAAACTCTCATAAATTAGACTTTATACCATAGATGTTTGACCAAGGGTCGTCCTGAAGGATTGGATTTATCCCTAGTGTGGTTACATTAAAAAATGAACTAGTGGGGGTGTGGCTTGGAGCCATGGCGGATGGACTGGCTCTGTGAGAGCTCCTGGCCGTGGCCACGCATCTAACAACAATGCCCCAGTGATAGCGCGACTAGCTTAAAGAGAGACATTGTGTCCAGATGCGGAGATGTTGAGGTGCACAATGTCCGAATCCTGAGACCCGATGCTGAGTGGAACCCCAAGTTTGGAGGAGCTCGCTGTGAGGCGGGAAACGGCGCTGGTCCCCATCCCCAAAATGGCAGCCGGCTCAATGTAAGGCCTGCTCCAGCCGGTAAAGATACGCACCCCCAATCCCAGAGGACATCCGAGGTTCCAGGGGCAGGCACCCAGTATCCTGAAGGTACCTCCGACCAGCAATCCGTGATCCAAAGCAGAGATCTACAGCTTCCAAGCCGCCGGAAAACCCAGCAGCGGTAGCCGGACCCAACGCCTTCCCACGCGGACTTCCCCCCCTCCGCCGTTGAGGCTGCGGGTGACTGCCCAATTCATCAAGCGAAGCAGATCAGGCCATCAGCAGCTGCTAATCTCCCCCTGCTGCGATGTCTCCTGGACGGGGAGCTTGGTGACTGTCGCCCCTGGCCCAGCCCTACCACAAGCACCCCGGGCCACCCCGTAACCATCATGCAGTGAACCCCGCTCAGAGCCTCCCCTCCCCGCCACTCTCGGAGGCAGCGGTGTGTCATCCTAGGCAGCCCGCCCCCCCAAACCATTTGCTCCTACCAAGGGGGGCTAAACACTCTGTAGCAGGGCCACGGGGACAGCAGAACGCGCGCCCGCCGACCCTCACCATAGAGCTGAGTGCAGCGGGAAGCTCTGCCGTGACAGGAGCAGCCCCTTCTGGACCCGGCACTGGCCTGAGCAGGGGCCGAGGCTGACGCTGTGGAGCCCACTGCGGCTTGAGAGACCTGAAGGCAAGAGCGCACGCCGGAGCCCTATGTGGGCCCAGGAGCAACATGACAGACCCTAATGTGGAGGACTGCCAGCCAGACCCAGATTCCAGATCCTCGCTCCCCACACCCCAGCCCCAGTCACCCGAACCCACTCCTGCAGCTGAACCCGCCGGCATGGGAACGCCTGTGGCCCACCACTGGGAAAGGAACCCTCACCCCCTCAAAGTGGTCACCCCCGAAAGCAACACACACAGCCCAAGTGGTGGACAATGGCTGCAGTGCCTGGGGAAGCAACCCATCCTTCATAAGCTCCCGCAACAGCCAAAGCTCGAACCTGCAACTTTGGCAGAAGGTAAGGCGGCACCTGCCGCATCAGGGTGAGCAAGCAACCAGACATTCGGCGGCGGAACCCTGCACTGACAGGGGAGCAATAGCAGGCAATATAAACCTCGGAGGGCCATGCAAGAACCCATGGTGGCACCATAACTGTGTACTAACTGTGCGCTCTCACACCACCCACAGGAAAGCAAGGAGAACAGGGTTAAGAACTGGCCGGGAGGGGGCCCAAGCAAAGCTCTCCCACCCCATACCAGAGCGCTCTGACTAACATATCAAGAGGCACAATCCCCCAGTGACCACAGCCCGCAGACCAGCATTGTCCCGCCTTCTGGGTTGAGGCAGGAGAGCCAGTGGCACAGAAGTGCGCCAGAAAACAAGAACCCCCGAGGGACTCAGCATGCCCCCGAGCGGCCCATGCCAAACCACCCTACAGCCGACACCTCATAAGGTGGGAAAAAAAGCAATCTGAAATGCAAATGCGGGCCGGCTGGGGTTCCACCGGGCCAGGGCCGCCACTACAAAAACCAGAGCGAGTGCTTCAAAATGTCTAGGAACCTTAAGCCAACGAAACAAACAGACATTGCAGCCTTGCTAACCACACCAATGGCGGAGAAGTCCAAAAAAGGGGAGCGCAATGAAGGCACAACAGCAGGCTCCCTCCCAGAAGCAGCCCCAGAATCGATGACGCAAACAGTCACAAAAGCCGACCTACAAGACCTCACAGCGATCACCAAGGAATACCAAAGGGGGATGGATGAAGTGAAAAGTAAAATCTCATCCTTGGACAAAAGAGTGGGGGAAATCGAGGCTAGAACTGAAGAGATAGAAACCACTATCTACGAGCAAAGCTTTGAAATTGGGACAGGGACGCACAGGATCGTAGCATTAGAGGCCAGGTGTGACGCCCTCGAAGCCAAACAGGATGATGCAGAAAACAGATTAAGACGCAACAATATCCACCTCAGGGGAATCCCCACATAAATCTCCGACGATCTGGGACCCTATGTGAAAGACCTGTTCCACTTCATTGTAACCCTCCCGGACGAGGCCCCCCTGGAACTTGACAGGGTGCACAGAAACCGGGCAAAGCAAATGCCTCCTCTCCCCCAGACATCCTGGCCCGCGTTCACTTCTACAGAGTCAAAGAGGAGATAATGCCGGAGGCCAGGAGCTCAGCTTGAATTCACTTCAGAGACGGTGCAATATCTCTATAACAGGATCTGGCTACAACGACATTGGCAAAATGGAAAGCCCTAAAGCCAATGGCGGCATGGCTCTGTGAAAAGAAGATAATATACCGGTGGGGCTTCCCCACTCCTTCACTTGGGAGGAAGACCTCAGCAAATCTTCTCCCCAAGAGAGGCAGAAAACTTTATGAACCCGGAGGCCGGCGGTGAAGAGTCCAGTGGAGCAGCGCCTAACTCCGAGGGCGCTAGGCGCGATCCCTTGAACTCATGGTCCCGAGTTGAGAGCCGCCGCAGAGTGAGCGGTGCAGCCCCCAAGAACAAGAAGGCCAACAATCGATGAGGGGAGCTACTGAACAGATCAAAGCTCGGCAGCGACCCAACTCCCCACTCTCCCAAGAGGCGCCGCAGGGTCAGGACCCCAGGTACCATGGTTCCCCCGGGCTAAACAACAAAAGGGATCCCTCCCACAAGGCCATTCCCAGTGAGCTGCAGAAACAAGATCCTCAAAACACTCCAGGCACTTAAAAGAAACCCAAGCACCACTCTGTGGGGAAAACCACTTACTACACTGGAAACACAAGAGGCGTGATCGCGTCCAACCTAGTTGGTTGCGTTGGCCTGGCTGTAGGCCCCGTTGGTCGAAGGCAGGACCGAAAGACCACATTTTTGTTTGATGAGGGGGGATGGAGACGAGGAGTCGGGAAAACTACTTCCTGAGGATCAGGAACCACAGAGAATCAAGTCAGGCTACAAGACACAGACAACATCAGGGGGACGCCCCAAAAAGCAACCACACACAACCTAAATGGCTACGCAGGAAAGGGAACTCATGTTGACCTGGAACGTGCAAGGCCTAAACGCCCCAGGCAAAAAATCAGTGGAGCAAAGTCTTTCCCAATCATCAGCAGGCATAGTCTGCCTACAAGAAACGCACCTGCTGGCAGCTGACGAAAAACTGATCTTTCCTCCGCTACTCAAAACGCTTCTTCGCCTCCCCTGGCCAAAAAAAGAGAGGAGTGGCCATCCTCCTCAGCCGCGACTTGCCACTGACCCAGATCACAATTAAAAGAGACCCAGAAGGCGGTTACCTTCTTCTGAAAGGCCTCCTGGTCGACCTCCACATCACCCTAGCAGCTATTTATTGCCCAAACAGCGCCAAAGGCCGATTTCTCCGCAATCTTCTACCGGTGGTGGCAGCATTCTCCAAGGGGCACCTATTAATCAGCAGAGACTTTAACCAAACGCCAGACCCTGACCTGGACAAAACACTCCCTCCAACGAGGGAGGACTACACTAAAGCATTGGACATGGCAGAGTTCTTGCGGGAGACCGAGACCATCGATGCCTGGAGACTGTTCAACAAGAAGGAGAGGGACTACTCATTCTTCTCGCATGTCCACAGAGCACACTCGAGAATCGACCTGCTACTGACCTCTAGCGAGCTCTTCCCCTGTGTGGAGGACATCCGAATCGGGCAGAGAGTCATATCAGATCATGCGCCAGTCATCATGCGCCTGCGGACCCTGGGTATGCCCGGAAGCGCCGAAACCCTGGCTGATGTAGCCAGTAGAACGGAAATAGCCAAAGGTCTTACAAATTATTTTGCGGAGAACACGACCAATGACAATTCAAAGGCAATCATCTGGGATGCCACAAAGCCAGTGATCCGCGGGGTAGCGATTAACTGCATGGCAAGGCTCAAAAGACTCAACCAGCTGCAACAAGACAAGCTAGAGAAAAGGGTCAAGGAACTGGAGAACACCTTTAAAAACCGCCAAACCAAAGCAACAGGCCGGAAGCTCAAGAAAGCGAAATCTGAACTCTAATTGCACCATATGGATCACTCAGCTAGGGCCCTGGTCTACACGAAACAATTTTACTACTTGAATAGCAACAAGGCAAACTGCCTGCTGGTGCACAAGCTGAAGTTACACTCCCGGAATAACATCCAGTGCCTGGCAGATAGGAATGGCAACCTACAGTACACAAAGCCGGACATACTTGAACTTATGATGCAATACCACATAGAAACCATGTCCGGACCCGCAACATCCAAACCGGTGCAACTGAGCTACCTGGCATCCGCCCAAAGAGCTCCTCTGCACCTCCACATGGAAACACTGGAACGCCTAATCACAACAGAGGAAATAGGAGAAACAATTTGCACTCTGAAAAACACGGCACCAGGGTCAGACTGCTTCACAGCCCAATTTTACAAAAAATAAGGCCACATTCTGTCACCCCAGCTAACAATCCTATTCAATTAATTCCTCGAGACGGGCTCCACAACCCCGTCGATGGAAGAATCAGTGACGGTCCTCATCCCAAAGCCAGGGAAAGACCGAGCCCAATGCTCCTCATACAGACCCATCACCCTGCTAAACGACGACGCCAAGCTGTTCCCAAAAATCCTGGCAAAGAGATTAGCGCTGATTCCCCCAGGCATAATTCACCCGGATCAAACAGGCTTCATCCCGGGCTGCAGCACACATGATAACATCAAACGAACCATCAACACAATTGAGTCAGCTAATAGAATGGGGTTGGAATTGGTAGTCATGTCACTCGACGCGCACAAAGTGTTCGACATGCTGGACTGGAGCTACATTAAGGAAATACTAAATCACTACGAATTCAGCCTAAACTTTGCCAAATGGATTTTATCTAACTACCAATACCCCTCCATGCACCTCAGGGTGAATGGAGTCAAATCGGAGAGAATCAACATCACGAGAGGCACTAGGCAGGGTTGCCCCCTGTACCCACCTCATATTTGTGCTCTCCATGGAACCATTTGCATGCAGAATACGACTGAATTCGGCAATTCACGGCCTTATGGTTAGAGGAGAGTCCTACAAAGTAGCCCTATACACCGACGACGTACTACTAACAACCACCCAACCAGAAGAATCCCTACAAGCAATCTGGCAGGAATTAGAAACTTTTAGAGAAGCAACAGGATTTCAGGTAAACTTCATGAAATCAGCAACAATAAGCATCAACGTCCAGAAGAAAACATCCAGAAGAAACGCAAGGCTTCCCTGGAAGCCAAATACCCAATCCCAGCGGCACCTCACCTACCTGGGGGTCCAAATGCCAAACAAAACAGAAAGAATCTACAAAACAAATTTCCGCCCATTATTCATTGAGCTCCGTAAGGACCTGGCCAGATGGCAAAAGCAAGAAATCTCATGGTTCGGAAGGATCACCGCCGTAAAAATGAACTTAGTCCCAAGACTGCTTTACCACTGCCTGGCCCCCCCAGTAACGGTCCAAAAGAAAGCCATCCAAAAGCTGCCGGTAGACATTCTAAAATAAGTCTGGGAAGGAAAGAGATTGTGAATACTGAGGTGCATTATGCTCTGGGGCACTGCGATAGACGGCCTAGGGGTCCCAGATGTTAACAGATACTGCCTTGTGGCTCAGCTCTCCCAGGCCTTCACATGGAAACTAAGCGATGCTTGACCCCGCTGGCTGACACTGGAGGGCAAATGGAGCCAGTCGCCAATAGAATCCCTACCACACATGAGAAGCCCCGGCTACCACGCCAACGAGGGGCCCCTGACGGCGACAAGAAATACGATGGTGTGCTGGAAGAAAGCAGCCCGCCAATGGAATTTCAGAACCACGGTTGGCCCGCTCACCCCCATTTGGGACAACCTGGATTTCTCCGCAGGTATCACCCCGAACAGCTTCGACAAATGGAAGGTGGGAGGGCTGAGCTTCATCGCAGACTTCTTCGAAAACGGTGACCCGCTGAACTTCGAAGCCTGCAAGGCCAAATTCCAGGTCGCAGAAACAGAAAGGTTCAGGTACATACAGCTCAGGCATTGGCTATCAAGCGAAGTAGTAAGGCAAAGCGGAAGCAGAGAACCATCAGCCCTAGAGAGAACACTCACGACCACCCCCCCCTACAGGGAAAGTATCCACCCTGTACAAGCTGCTCGACAGAACGGACCCAAGCAAGAAAGAGCACTATATGATAAAATGGGCAGCGATATTGAGTCTGCGGAATGGAGCTCTATCTGGTCCCAAGTGCACAAAAGCTCCAAATGCGTAACCAATAAGGAAGGAGCCTTCAAGGTGTGCTACAGATGGTATCAAAACCCAGAGATTCTCAACAAATGTAACCCCACTATCCCGGAGCATTGCTGGAGAGGATGCCCAGATAAAGGCACGGTATACCATCTGCTATGGGCCTGCCCCAAGACGGCACAGTTCTGGAGGAGTGTCCTCTATCAAATTAAACTAATCACAGGCCTTACAATCCTGTTGGACCCATGAATTGGCCTGCTGGGGGCGACAGGCGAAGGCCAATTCCCGCTAACCGGACGTCTAGCCGACCTCTGCTCACACCTCCAAACTGCAGCAAAAATATCAATTGCCAGGCTATGGAAAAACCCAGAGGGCCCGTCAATCCCAATGTGGTGGGCCAAATGCTGGGAGATTGTGGCAGCAGAGAAAATTACGGCCATCCGTTTCGACAACAGAAGCAAATTCCACCACATCTGGGCCCCCTTTCTGGACTACACGCAGCAATTCCCAGGGGTGGCAAGACAACTCCCAACCCTACGATGGATGGAGAAATTTGACTAATAGCACCCGATGGAGGCAAAATAGATACAGGAACTCCTGAGGCCAAGACTGGGCCTAACATCTGACAAACCTTCAACCCCTATGCCGCCTGACGAACTTAGGCCAAAGGAAAGGCCCCCTGCCCCAATATACAGCAGCAAGAAGTAGACTCCCGAAACGGCTTATTGTGAAAACTGATGTTCCCCTGTGTCTCCCCTCTCCCCCCTCCCACTTTTTCCTTTTCTTCTCGCTTGCAGCGAGACTGTTTGGTTCTGGTTCTATTGTTTTGTTCATTTTACTGAAATAAAGCTTCAAAGTAACTCTAATATGAGATGCCACGTTGGAAGCTGTATGTTTTTTTTAAAAAACAATACAAAGAAGTGTTGAGAAAAAAAAATGAACTAGTACTTGTTCTCATGATTGCTTGCTCAACATTCCAACAGGTACTTCCTATGCTACTAGCTCATCATAACTGCTCCCTTAAAGTTACGGACATCTCCCATATCCCATGGTTTGATCACCACTCCATTCTGTTTGAACTCAATGTTTCTAAGGGCCAAGTTAAACAAACTCCCCTCAATTCCCTTCAGCACTGGTCAGAAGTTCCCGCCAACTAACAAAAGAAGGGCTGACACCCTACCTGTTAGTACTGGCCCTTCAGGCCGCCTTCTCCAGTGACCCAGAAATTCTTGCCAACGCGTTCAAAACCGTCATCTCTCAGGCAGTTGACGCCATTGCCCAGCTCACCTTGAAAAAAGCCAAGTGTTCCAACGTATGGTTCTCCAAAGAACTGCTTGAGCTTAGGGCTAAGAAAAGGACAGTGCTCTGCCATTGGAAAACAACCCCTAATGACTCCTCCAAGTACATTTTTAAGACTATCTCCAAAAGAATATAAAATAGCCATTATCAAAGCAAAAGCATCCTCGTTCAACTCAAGGATAGCGAATGCGAAATCAGGAACCAATTAAATGTTTGACATCCTCAGGGAATTGGAAACCCCCACGACCCCTCTGCCAACACTCCACAAAGATGAACATTGGTGTAATACGATCCAAACTGCGCTGTTGGATAAACTCAACATGCTCCAGAATAATATTCTAGCCCATCAACAGGCCCTTAGCCACCAAATATCTCAAGCACAAAACTAAACTGCCGGTGACTCCCTCCACCCCCTCGCATTTAAGGACATGAGCGAACAAGAAGTTATCACCCTCCTTAAATCAATGAAACAATCCTTCTGTAAAGGGTACGCATGCCCCACTCAACTGATCAAAGATTGTACCCTTCCCCTTGCCCCATTCCTCACTGCATTTAGGCCACGTCCGTACTGGTCTTAAGGAAGCATGGGTACGTCCTCTCCTTAAAAAGCCAACACTCAACCCAACTGTCCCAGGGAACTATAGAGCCATCACGATAGTCCCTTTCCTTTTTAAAAATTCTGGACAAGGCAGCTTATCTGCAAAGTTTTCTGCAGGCAAACAGCTTGCTTGGCCTCAGGCAGTCAGGATTCCGTCCAGGGCACTGCACCAAAACTGCGCTCCTAGATTTAAAAAATCAAATGGACAATTACAGAGACACGGGCAAACCCGCCCTCCTTTTGCTCCTCAATTTGTCTGTGGTGTTTCATTTGGTGGATCACAATACCCTCTGTCATCATCTCTCCGCCACCGCCAACTTCTCCCCTATGGCCATTGCCTGGATCACCTCATTTCTCCAGGAAAGGGTGATGAAAGTCTTCTCTGACAGCCTGTGCCCACCCAAACGTCATTAAATGTGGAGTCCCACAGGGCTCCTGCATTTCACCCACCCTGTATGACCTGTTCACCAAGCCATTGTTCCACATCCTGGACGCCTTGAGCATCACATACAAAACTATGCTGATGATACACATTGCCTCATCCCCCTTACGGGTGATTATGAAGCGGATTTGGCTACCCTCACGTCCATATATTCCACTATCCAAACTTGGATGGCTGAAAATTGGTTATGCCTTAACAGAGACAGAACCGAGCGTCTGCTAATTGGATCTCCTGCCACCCTAAGGAAACTGGCCAAACAATACAACTCCTTTACAATAGACCACTCGTCAATCCCAGTATCACAAGCTGTAAAGACACTGGGGGTCTACCTGGACTCTGACCTCTCTATGAACAGGCAGGTCAATGGCATTGCATCGATCTCAGCCTACCACTCTAAACTGATCAACGCAGCCAGACCATTTCTTTCTGAACAAAATTGTCTCACCATTGCAAGAGCAATAATTAGACCAAGGTTAGACTATTGCAATGCCCTCTTTCTGGGGACGTCCATTAAAAACCTTACCAAACTCCAGACTGTCCAGAATAATACCCTTAGAGCAGGCACTGGCATCTCCAAAAGGGAACTCATATCAGAAACCAGGAAGCAGGTTCACTGGCTTCCCATTAAAGAGAGGATAGTCTTCAAAGCTCTTGCCCATACACACAAATGTGTCCACAACCGGGCTCCTCTGTACCTGGCTCAAAGGGTTGTCAAGCCGCATCCTACTAGACCCATAAGAGTGGCCTACTCCAATAGGATATCCGTTCCTAAAACTGGGAGAGTGCGTGCAGGAGGATCTAGTTTCCCAGTGTTAGCAACAACGCATTAGAATGCCTTAAACCCCCTCTCCCCCCGCACCTCCCCAAATCAGAAATGTCGAATCACACTTAGCCGCCTTTGGGAAGTTAATTAAAGCCTTGCTGTTCACCTAATGCTTTTCACCTAACCATCCTACGGGTACTGCATTCTTGTACCTCTCACTGGAACTGTACCATGCTCACTGTAACCAAGTATCCCGATGTAACTAAGACAATTTGTGTAACTAAGACAATCTCATGTAACAGCGCCTCAATGCCCTTGGGCTGCTAGTGCGCTTTATAAATACAAATAAATCAGATTACCATGTCAATTCGAAAAGATGATCAAGGAAGTTGATTCCACAGAAGAAACAAACAAAACATATGGTTTAGAAAAACATCTGTGATAAAGTCAAAAGATATTTAACCTTCCATCATCAATCATACAATTACATACACCTTAATGTGAGCATGCTCCTATTCTGTCAATCCTAATAACAGGCTTCATCCGAAAACCGCAATTTCAGATTTGAAATATTAGTAGGAGATTGTTTGTAAATGGCTTAGTGGTGATGTGATTCTCAAATAAGGCCAAATGGTGCATGACAGTATTATAACAATGTGAACCCATGTTCAGTGCTCACCCACAATGTCCGCCTGCCTTATTCCCTATGCAGTGTATCCATCCACCCAGTACTAATATTTCAAATCAGGGATCTAGTTTGTCTCACGAAGCCGGATGCTCTGCAATTCTATAGATTTTACGCCACAAAAATCCCTTGCCCTGACAAGGGGAGCACTTGCCCAGTGCTGTCGACCACAGTAAGAAATGTTGAACCACTATGGACAACACATGAACCTCACTGCACGTTCCCAGTGATCAAAGGAGGCCCCCACAACAACTAAATCCTAAACAGGACCCCCAAAATCTTCAAACCACCAATCACCATCAGGATAGGGCCTCTCGCCCCTACGAGCCCCATACAACAACTATAAAAAACACAGATCTCTGCAAAGAAAGACCAAAACCAAGGCACTGCAGGAAGGCTTTTGCAACTGTGAACCCTAACACTTACTGACTCCACTAGTTAGCCCTGCCAAAATTGTGATTATTAGCCTGCGTCACCTGTAGACAGGATTGTGAAGATTAGCTTGCGTCGCATCTAGAAAGAATTGTGAAGATTAGCATGCATCACATCAAGATAGAATTGTGGAGAATAGCATCTGTCACATCTAGAGAGAGTTGTGGAGAATGGAATGCGCCGCATCTAGATAGTGATGGCATTAACCAACCCCATTGAAGCCCCCCGCCCCCTCTCTGCATGCACCTCTCGTGCTCAGGCCCGACACAGCCTTGCCTCTAGACACAGCGGGCCAAAACACACTTCACTGCACCATGGCTGTAGGGCAGGCTGCGCATGGTCTTGCACAACAAGACATGGCAGTAACCAACTGAGGGGCACACGTGGGCGGTGTTGGCTGGCTTTTCTCCCGCTCAGTCCTACTGGCCCATCCCACCTTTTTCCCTTTCGGATCCGCTGGAACGCCAGGGGACCACTCATGTGGTGATGGTGCACGGTGTAAATATCCTTTATAAGGACTGTTCCAATTAATCTGCACCTGGGGTGAAAGTTATGTGAAGTGTTTGTTCTTGGGACAAGAAGCCCTTGTACCTTGATGGCTAGGAGATGTGCCATTAGTGCTCCCAGCCTGACCTTCCAGCTTTGGCCATAGTCACTTGCGTGTTCGGGGCCTTAAATGGTCCTCCTAGTCAAGTTTCTACCGTTCACCATTTGAATGAAGACCCTTCTGCACTATAACTACTAGATATTCCTGGTCCTCTTCCACTTCTAGTGCGCAGTGATCCTTTCTTTTAAACAACCTTACATGTAGCCTTGCATTTGGACCCAAGTGAATGCATTATGCCAATGATCTGTTAACTGTTCATTTCTCACAGGGAAAGAAAACACATTAACTCAACTCTGAAAACCTCAACTTTCTGCATACTGTTCTCATACAGAAACTCACACACCAACTACCCTGCACAGCAACCTGCAAGTACTTCACCACATTGCAACAATAAACACATATCTCGGCACAACAGCTCGTAGGAATTTGCACCACCCCGAAAACCACCCTTATACTCAACGGTGCAAACCGAACTGAAGCTGCCAACAGGACATCCCAATTCTCACTTTCCTCTCCCCACGAAATTAATACTCCCTCATCAGCCTTCAACACGGTCAACCACAACACCCTCATCAAAAGAGTGAAAGTTATCATGATTGGCAACCAAGCTCTCCTGGCTAAAATCATTCCTCACAGAATCACAACAACTTAACTAGCACCTTTCAAATCAACGCCTCGAAAAAACATGTGAATTCCCACAGGGCTTTTGGTGGTAACCATTACTCCAATAGCCACATGACACCCCTAGTCATCCTCATGTAAAGACATAGCCTCACGTGCAACAACTGCGCAGACAACATCCGTATCATCTATGAAATCAACACCAACCAAGAGGAAAACACTAACCGACTGTCTCAAGGAAAGAAACCAATGGATGAGGACCAACAGCCTTAAACTCAACCCAGACAAAACTGAAATTATGATTACACCCAAATACATGGCAAACAATCATCACTTTCCATGGGCGTCCAACCTGGGAAAACCACCCTAACCTTCCAAGGTGGTCAAAAACCTTGGAATACTGATGGACAAAGAACTAACACTAGAGCCACAAGTCAATGCGATAGTTGACCACCTTCTTCCACCTGAACACGTTCAAGAAGATACTTCCATTCACACTTGCCATCATCTCCCTCGTCTTACCAATAATAGACCACGCCAACATCTACCTGGGAATGCCAGGCTGCCTGTTGTGAAAGCTACCACGGATACAGAATACTCCTTAAACTCAACAGAAGAGACCACATCACACGGCACCAAAAACGATGCCAGACGAAAAGCAAATCTTCAAAACACTGTGCATAACAAAGAAATACACTGCCAAGGAGCCAAGTTCATACAGGAAAAATTCAAGATCTATAAACCAGCACAAACACTAAGACCGAGCAACAACATCCACGTTGAACCCAAACAATACAAGAATTGGAGGATCAGCCGTCTCCTGCATAGCAACAAAACTCTGGAACTCCCTCCCAAAGGACATACGGACAGAGCATCACCTCAACCTTCAGGAGAAAACTGTTAAAAACATCCACAGACTGCAAAACAAGAGAAATAGACGTGGATAAAAGTGCCAAAAAGATATGCCAGGCCGCAGACAAACTCCTTGAGAGAGCAATGTACTGAGTCTGGATGTGTACAAGGATGACCAGTGCTTCAGAGGTGTAAAAGGGTGTACAATGTTGAACTTGGACATTGCAGAGGATGGTCAATGCTGTGGACTTGGATGCAACGTAAAGGTAAACCTTGTGTGGAGTCTGGATATAATCCTACAGAGTGACGAATTTGGGTGTATCCCATGGGTAGCGAATGCCTGGGCCTATCTGAGTGCCAGACACAAACAGTCCTCGAGACAACTAACAACTCTCAATTTATTCTGCTTACTCAAACAGAAAACTTCTACTGCAACAAAAGAGAAGACCGACACATAACACAGTGAGCACCACACCACCGAACAGAAAACAAACCAAAACACACAAACTAGAGACACACAGCACAGTACAGCCTCCAAATTCCACAAACCAGCACATCACTGCTCTTGCACTTTTCCCTCTTTACCCACTAACCAAACCCCTTTCCTTTCCAGATCTGCCAGGTCCACAGGAGACCACACATGTGGCAGCGGTGCCCAGAACTCATGGGCTTGAACCTTGCAGCGCTTGCAGTTGGCCATTTGTGTTGAGCCTTGCAGTGCTTTCCAGTTAGCCACTGTACTGAACCGTACCGCGCTTTCCAGTGAGCTATTGTGTTGACCCTTCCTGCTCAATTAAGGCCCTGCCACTTCTACATTGCTGGAAGCATGTTATAACACTGTGCAGATTGACTGCTTCACCCCTGGATGGCCCGATAGATTTATTGCAAGCCATGTGTGTGCAGCACTTGGCTGTATTTTGGGGGGTAGGAAATGTGCCACACTTAGATAGCTTGTTGGGACCAGGAAAGGTTTTGCATTTAACTAACCTACTAAAAACTAATATTCTGCATACTCACCCCCAAACTCTGAACTAAACACAACCCTACCTCTACCGCAAGCACAACACAAACTGCACACACTTCACTACACCCAATATGAAACCAAACACAAGTCCACACAAAGCACCCGTGCAATCATACCGCAACACTGCATGGCATCTACCAACCAAAAATGCACCAATGCTCAGTGACCAGTTACTTTGAACTGAGGCTGCCAACCTCACATCAAAGCTCTTCTCCCACTAACCCTCCTTCTATTGCAGATCTGCCAGGGCACCAAGAAACCACACAAGTGCAGGCAGTGCATGGTACAAGCCCACATAGACAACTGCTTTGAGGCCAACATTATTGGCAGAAGGGTGCTATACAAGATCACTTTACATTACATCTGCCCTCGAAAAACTGATGGGAGAAAAAAATAAAATAAGAATAGTCTGCCAGTTATCTAGATCTGTTAAGGATAATATTCAAGCAGCATTCAGTATCACAAGAATTGGCCTTCGCTCCCTGTGCTTTCTCATCTTGTGTTTCCAGCCTTTATTCAATTGGGCTGCTTGCTTGGGTAACAATCTGTATTGGTGGCTGGATAAGCCTGTCAGACTTGGTCTTGGATGTAAAATATGGTGTGGCATGTCAGGAACAAAGGGAATATGGAGAACAAGCTAATGACTTAGAGAACTTACAAGGGCAGGTGCAGGTACCCTCTGCACGGAGGGATGGATTCCAGGGAGTGTGTGGAGGAAGGGGCACCCCAAATCCAGCTTCAGAGAACAGGGCTCGGGAACAGTCTAGGTATCAAGGACAGACATTGCACAGATCCATTACAGCAAGCAACCTGGCCAAAGGAAAACAAGTGCCCTTTAAGGCCTAAACAAAGCATGCTTCCCAAACATGTGGGGAGAAGGTCCAATTTAAAAACCTTTTCCTATAGAGGAATCCAGTACACATGGAGCAGGTTGCTCCACGGATACATGGAATCTCTTTGCAGTATGTAGCTTTTCTGCTACCACGCCCCCGCCCCCCTACACACCACACACCACACGAGACTTGCTAAACAGAAACAAGTGCTAATAAGGGTCAAAAGGCCTCAAAACAAATTACAACTGTGCAAAGAAAAAGTACACTATTTGGGACATGGTATTGTGATGGTTAGCATTCCAGCCTTTTCCAGAAAAGCAGTACATAAAATTCCAAAACCACAGTTCTTCAGATGAGAGCATTTCTAGGTAGAATGGGCCTCTTGAAGGCAATGGATTTTAGGATATGCAGAGCGGGTACACTCTTAAAACACTGTAGAAATGCCACCACAGTAGAACCTCTGGGGTGGTCAGGTGAAGCAAAAGGATCTATATTCATACAGAATAAATTGGTTGAAGCATCAGTCTGCCCGATTAATAAGAGATTTACTTTGTACTGCCATGAAAGAAATGGGTTTGCGCTTGCAGCTTTAATGGAAAAGCGTGGGTTGCATCAGAAGCCCCCTGCATATTGTAGCAAAAACCCTGTCGCTGCAGGGGGTTTGCCACCTTGCTTGCGGTCAGTAGCAGCAGCAGCTACGATAGCTGTGCTAGGGTCTCTTTTGGAAGTCGGTGTACCTCCACAGCGTTTTCTGTACCAAAAAAATGAGAGCCTCTGTTATTGCATTAATTTTACTTTACTGCCGACTAGATGCCGTGAGCTGAATACAGCCTCTTTACTTCGCATGAACCAGGGCCTCCTGACTATGTGGCTACCACAGACTACCTCTAACCACCACAAAGCGCTGTACTGACATTCCCCTACAGAAGGCAAACCTCATTTATTTAGTGGATGGCTCAAGATCAAAACATTAAATTGGTGGCAGGGTACGCTAGATCTGCTCCAGGGGAGGAGGTGGGAAATTGCATGTTACCTCTGCACAGGTGGCTGAACTCACAGCACTCGGGGGGATGTTACGTTGGCAGAACAGCAATCTGTAAACCTATATACTCTCGAGACACCCTTTTGGGGTTGCTCATGATTTTGGACATTTAAGACAAAGGTTTCGGACTCCCTCCAGATTTCTCATTAACAAAAAAAAACCACTATGCAAAAGCACTTTTGGATGCCATCGTGCAGCCTAAATAGTCAGTGGGCAGCAGACCAACCCGAGAGATTCTACTGTGAAACTCTGCAGCTGCTTAACAGTCTGAATGCATTCTTCCAGTAAGGGAGGTCGCTAAGACGCTTGAAGGATTGTCCCAAAGACAGGAAAAACGTTCCCTCCTCAATTGGAAAAGAAACAGACGGCTAGACAAACGGTTGCAATTATATGAAGACCCTTTGGAGAGATGGACACAGTTGCTTTGTCACTCCGAAGATTACTGCTTTCACATCTAGTCAAGCATATGTGGGCGAGGTCGAGTGATCATTCATTACGTCAAAGCAGCACTGGCAAACCAGCGAATTTCCAGCAATGGCACTGGAGTACTCTAGGAGTTGGAACTCTACAGAATACAAGGAAGGCAGTCCGCATTACTCGAGGAGTACACCCACCCCCCTTCTGGCCGATTTGTCTGCATGCAGATAGACTTTCCACAACTCCACGTTGTAATCTACAAATGTTAGTACAGGACATTCGTTCTAGCTGGGTGGAGGCATACCACTGTAGGAGAGCATATGCAATTCGGGGCGTGGCCGCCAACCTACAAAGATGGCCACTTAATTGCTCATCTCTCCGTTGTGAGGAGCACAATTTATTTTGGGTCACTAACAAGTCCTTTATTTCCTTAAAAGTTCAGATTCAGTATCCTCACCATATGGAGGCTCGCGTGTGACAATCTGATTCCACTGCCCCACTCACCAGTTATAGCTGCTGCTGTCGTTGAAGTCTTGTGGGGCTTTTCTGAGCACTTCCATCTCTGGAGCTCAGTGTGGCCACTTCTCTCGACCATTGCCCGCTGCACCTCAGTTTTGCAGGGACTCGGGACTCCGTTTCCATCGAGTAGCTTCAGCTCGTTACTTTCAGCCGCCCAGGGCTCCAGTCATCAACGCTTCGGATCTGAAGCCTAGAACCCGTTTGAAGTAAAACTCTGTGTGTGATTGCAAGACTGTTGCTTCTTCCGGCCAACTAGGCCCGCTGCTCATTGTTGCCAACTCAAGTAGTACGTGATTATTACAGCCTGCTTTTACCTAGCTCACTGTGCTTCCAAATACAGCCACTTGTATACTTCGTGGTATTTTATCCGATCCTTAAAATAAAAATGATAATTTAAACTGCTTCCTAATGAGTTCTTCTCTCTTCCTGAGTGTCTGTGTGCCCCCTTACCCGTGAGTGTCTGTGTGCCCCCTTACCCCCCCGTGAGTGTCTGTATGTCACCTTATCCCCCTGAGTGTCTGTGTGCCCCTTACCCCCCTGTGAGTGTCTGTGCCCCCTTACCCCTGTGAGTGTCTGTGTGCCCCCTTCCCCCCCGTGAGTGTCTGTGTGCCCCCTTACCCCCCGTGAGTGTCTGTGCCCCCTTACCCCCCGTGAGTGTCTGTGTGCCCCCTTACCCCCCTGTGAATGTCTGTGTGCCCCTTACCCCCCTGTGAGTGTCTGTGGCCCCTTACCCCCCCGTGAGTGTCTGTGTGCCCCCTTCCCCCCGTGAGTCTGTGTGGCCCCTTACCCCCCGTGAGTGTCTGTGTGCCCCCTTCCCCCCCACCGTGAGTGTCTGTGCCCCCTTACCCCCCGTGAGTGTCTGTGTACCCCCCTGTGAATGTCTGTGGCCCCTTACCCCCCCGTGAGTGTCTGAGTGCCCCCTTCCCCCCGTGAGTCTGTGTGGCCCCTTACCCCCGTGAGTGTCTGTGTGCCCCCTTCCCCCCCACCGTGAGTGTCTGTGTGCCCCCTTACCCCCGTGAGTGTCTGTGTGCCCCCTTCCCCCCCACCGTGAGTGTCTGTGTGCCCCCTTACCCCGTGAGTATCTGTGTGCCCCCCTTGCCCTCCTAAACTGCCTTTCTGCCCCTTACCCCCTCCACTAATCTCTTTTCTTTCACCACCTTCCTACACCTCGCCCCTCTATCTTTCTTGCTCCTCTCTTACTCCCCCCACTTAGCACTTACTCTTATCATTTGTTCCCGTGACTTTTGATAGCACCTTGTCTGTCTCCCCTCCTCCCCTCCTTGTCTTTTCCTTCCTCCCCCCTCCCCTGCTCTATTAATTTGTCGCTGACAAATTTGCACAGTCGCGTGTCTTGTTATTCCCTTTCTCCCCTCTCTTATCCCCCTGTCCCCCCTCCCACCCCTCCTCTTGTTTACCTCTTGCACTACATCAATTGTCGTCAGGCATAGTAATGTTACTGCTTGTTTTGTTCTCCTTCTTTTCCTTTCCCTCTTTGCCTTATTTGTTCTATGCACTTGCACTATCTGAAATGTCGTCAGGCCTATTACGATAGTTATTTTTTCCTATGTTCCCTCCCTCCTTGAAGCGCTTTGAAACACATTGTGTATAGGCGCTATATAAATAATCAATCAATCAAACATGAGGATGGAAAAGATTGTATGGGAGTTTTCCAATATGTGTTCCTCCATCTCTTTACTTGCCTCTAATACTTCTATACAAGAAGATTTTAAGTTCTTTACAAATTAAAAAATGGTTTCAGGAAGATTCGTAAACGCAGAGGAATGCATTTCAAGCGTGGTAGATAGAATGGAAGGTATGGAGGATTTGCAACAAAGATTGCTGCAGTTAGAAGTGTATACCATTGAGCTTGAAGATAGATAAAACTAGAAGAGATTGCCCTTTCACAGAATACCTGAAAAATGAGTTTAATGACTATTTAAATGAGTTCAAGTTTGGCTACCTTAGGGCTTTGGGAATTAATTTGGTATCCAATGAAAATGTTGCCAGCAAAAATGGAGTCTGAACAAGCTGTGGTGAAAATACCTCTGCAACAATACAGATGAAAAGTAGACAAACATGTAGTGCTGCTAGAGTATTAGTTAGGGTTAAGGGGGGCTTTGTAGATTGCCTGGTTTAGGGAAAGCATAGGGATTAGAGTAAAGATTTGTTAGCATTAGGGTATGGGTGGTTGCTGCTGGGTTGGTGATGTTTGGGTTTGGTTTGACGTTAGGGTAGATTAAGTGTCTGGGTAAGTGTTAGGGTTATGGTAAGGCCAGGCCTAATAGAGTAATGGTTTGAGTGTTAAAAAAAGGATAGGGAAGTTTGGGAGGGCTGGTGATGTTAGGGTAGGGATTTGAGGTAAGTGTTAAGAGTTGCAGTTAGGGTAAGGGTACAGTTAGAGCATGGTGTGGGTAAAGGCAATGGCTGTCTCGCTTGTGGCGAGCTGGTGATGGAGTTTAGGTTCATTGCATTTTCCATTGATTTTGTATTGAGTGGCATGCTAATAAAATGCTTTAGTGCGCTGAAGGGTTCGTGAGGTCCGTAGTAGCAATTAAGAGTTAGGAGAAGGCTTAGGGACAGCGTTTGGGCGATTGTGGAGGTTTTTATTAAAGGTTTTAGTCTTTGTTTGAGTTACATCCGTTGTGTATTTGAAAAGAGCTTTTTTTTGGTGACCTTATTACAGTCAACGTTTCCCCACTTTGCATTGAATGACTAGATGTTTTTAAACTACTGGCTGGCTACATTTTCACATGACATTTTCACATAGAACCCTTCATTTCATCCCTCCGTTGGAACTACAAAGAGCTCATAAGATTAAACCTCAATTTAATAGCAATAATCCCTCGCCTCGTTCTTAGATTGCTTGCTTTTTAAAAAGGCATCAATATGCCCTACTTGTTCTCACTGCAGCCAGGAAACCTCCTCCCATTTTCTACTAAGGCCATTTCTCCAGGACTTTTTAAAATAAAGCAAAACAATAAGAATGTAATTTCTCAACATAATACCTGCCTTTAAAGAAACTTGGCGTCAGATGGATACATGCCACACAATGCAAACGTACAGTGGCATGGACGCAATGGCCATTTTATGTCGAAACATTCAGTATTTTTCTGCCCATTTACCATCTAGGATGTTCCTTTTCCCTGAACGAATTAAAACCTGCTCCTCCCTCTCAACATGGAAAAAGATATAACCTTTCCCAGTGGTTACCACATCCGCCATGAGTCAAGTATCATTGTCCTCCATTCCTGTCTGTGGGTTTATGGGCTTACTACTAGGCTTTCTACCCAAACCTGGAGAGTGTGCACAGGGAAAGTGCATAGCATGTAATGCTCACCCAAACTGGATTTCTGAATAGAACTAGGCAAGGAGCAAAAAGAGAGAATTAAGGAGATCTAAAAGACAGGAGAAAAAGAGAGAATTAAGGAGATCTAAAAGACTCGCCTTGACATTAAACCAACCCGTAGCTGCCTTAATAGCTGAAAAAACCTACAAAAATTGGCTAAGAAGTTATCGACATAACCTGTTCCAGCAAGACGCGGAAAATATCCTTAGGGCAATTAATGGCAATCATGCCAGAGACTTCTGGACCCTCATCCACTCGGCTACTCCGGGTGCCCTTCCTGACCAATTAAATGGAATCACGGCGGCAGTATGGGAGGCCCACTTCGCAAATCTATTCAAAGAGCCAACACCTATCGAGAATAAAACATCCGAGACCACCTCTCCATGGATCAACATCACCGACAAAGATGAGATCCTGTCACAGATAAGGAAATTAAAACCATCCCGCGCCCCTGGCCCGGACGGGATAACAAATGTCGATCTTAAAACTCATCCTGAAGCGTGGTCACACCTCTTGAGTATAATCTTTTCGCGTTGTGTAACTTCCAGATCAATACCGCCATCGTGGACCCGTGCGAACATAGTCCCGATCTATAAAAAGGGTAATAGAGCCGACCCAGCTAACTTCCGTCCAATAGCCCTTTTGGACTCAATAGGGAAATTATTTGGATCCCTCCTCTTGCAACACTTCCTCAGATGGGCAACCAACGCCCCCTGTCAAGACAACTTTCAAACAGGATTCAAGAAGAACCTGGGTACGAACGCGAACATCATGATACTGAACATACTGAAAAACAAGATATTCGAAGGCAAACCAGACTTATACATCACGTTCATTGATCTAACACAGGCCTTCGATAAAGTGAACCGTACCAGACTATGGCAGAAACTAACCAACTGGAAATGTCCACCAGAGATCCTGAATCCGATCAAAGCCTTATACTCAGATACATCAATGAGAGTAAGGCTAAACCAACAAGGGTTCCTGTCGGAGGAGATAAAAACATCGAGAGGCGTAAAACAAGGCTGTCCCCTCGCCCCCGCGCTCTTTTGGACTTACTTGGGGGACTTTCAAACCTCCGAAAAACTAATCCGTTCCTTTCCACCTAAAATGGGAGGAACTTTGATTAGCCGCCTATTCTACGCCGACGATTTGATCCTATTGGACCAGACTCCGATAGGCCTCCAACGGCAGTTAAACAACCTGCAAAGGTATATGGAAGAAAACAACTTGGAAATCAACGTGTCCAAAACTAAAACAATGAGACTCCAAAAAATTCAACAGAAAGCAGAAAAGACCATCCTCTGCCTCGGCTCGACCCGAATTGAAACGGTGTATAGTTTCAAGTATCTGGGAGTCACACTAGACAGCTCTGCGAATGACAAATCAATGCAAGAAACCCTCATCGACAAAGTCAAGAACCTATCGATCCAGGGAAAGGCAATCGATCTTAAATTCGGTAGATACTCCATAATCCCAGTAAGGGACTTCTACAAAATGAAGGTCATCCCCACAGTAACTTACGGTACAGATGCTATGCCTAATCTACCGGCAAAACTGTGGCCTAAATTGGAGGCGCTATTCTGGAGGGAAATCCTGGGTCTCCCGAAATCGACACCAATAGCACCGCTCAGGAGAGAACTCGGCTTGCTATCCTTGAGTACCTCGGTGGTGTTGAATAGCGTCCTACTATACAGGAAATGCATCATGCCAGGGACCCCATACGCCTATCGCCTGATAAATCAGGAACTGGAAATGAAATCATGCAACTCACTGTTGAGATGGGAATCAACCATGTTGGCCCTCCTCCACTCAGCCGAAAGTTGTAAGGAAGAGCTGATAACCAACCCAGTTAAAACTTCTAAAAAAATTAAAGAGTGGGACTGGATCCAAACCACAGAATCAGCAAATAAATGCAAACATACCAGCCATCTTCCGCCGTTCTTTAAAAAACAGGACACACTGCAAGTATACCTTAAACTTTTTCCAAGTAGAGCAGCTCGGCTCTATTTTCTGAGAATCCGTTTAAATCTCTTGGAGACAAACGAGATCTTGGCAATAAGAGGCAGATCAAACACAAGCCAATGCCGTCACTGCAAAGTCCCAACAGAAAAAGAAACGATTCGCCACCTCCTGTTGAATTGCCCTAAGACTCGAGAGATTCGTTATATTTATTTGAAGAACTGCATCTCCGACTTCACAGCAACCGACGAGGAAAACTGTTGGAATAAGTTGATTGCAGGCGACAAACCGGGCTGGGCTTTGGCTACTGTAAACATTATGCAACACATTATCAACTTAATGTGTTCTGTAGAAGCACAGCCGCTAGCTGCCCGCCTGTAGACCGCGCAAACATAAACCAGTTACAAGCCAGATCTCACTTGATCCAATGTTTTCGCCTGCTTGCCAAGACTCTAGACGAGTTATTAACAGCCGTTTGCCTCCTTCCTCGTTGAGACTCGATACCTTCTTGGAACCAGATACTAAACATTGAAAAATATTTGAGGGGAACTTCAGCTACTAATTTTTTTTTTGTTTGTTTTGTAAAAAATCCGAAGTGATTAAATACAATAAAAAAAAAAAAAAAAAAAGAACTAGGCAAGAGCTTTACCTGCTGAACATTGGCCATGAACGCCCAGCTGGATTACTCAGAATGAGACTTCCAACTAGCTGGGGCCATCCAATTATAGTTTGTGTTGAGCCAACACACATTTCTGACCAATGCATTATGTTTAACACTTTAAAATAAGGTGAATGGGGGCATGGCCGGCCAGCGCAGCATGAAGACATGCACGCAGTGAGCTCCCTTCTTTGTTGCCCACCGGCCTCTTTGAGCACCCCACCAATGTGAGCGCTAGCTCCATTGTGGCGTCCAGGAGATATGACACGGTCGGGGGGCGAAAAGGTATCCTCTGCCGAAGCGAGAAAGCGGAGTACGCAGGATCTGATGTGGCAGCAATATGGCAGCCGGGGTTGAAGCAGCCCCAACAGCCACAGAGAAGCTGACATGCCCAGCATTACAGAGTATCATGACTGAGCCCCAGCAGCATTTCAGCCCAGAATGGCACCTGCAAATAGTGCAACTCTGCTGTCGTGGTGATGAGCGGGCAGAGGCGCCGGGGCCCAGCATAGCGGAAATTGGAGGGGGAGAGCGACCACCTAGGGGCGGGTGAGCGGCAGTGAAGATCGAGGCTTGCTGGGCCCCCCTATAGGCTGCAGAGTTGATGGTACCCACTGGCTAGACACCAGGCACATGCTGGTATTTTCCCGCAGGCAGGGATCAAGGGGTGCTCCAACAGGTGGGGCATATGTTTTGGGGTGAGGCAGTGTTAAGGATTTCAATCAGGCGACACACACCTTTGTCTCGGCCTAGTATGTAGGGCACAACTGAGATGCCATTCTCCTAATTTTATGCAAATTCAATTTGAGGTGGTACACCACTCTTATCACACCCCCTTTTTCAAATATCTAAAAATTCTAAAGAAATCATACAATTTTTAATATGGGGCAGCAGTCACCAATGGGGTGATTACAATGAAAATGAAAGCAATGCACTATGCTAACCTTCCTCTACAACATATACACAGAACAATTGAATAGGAGCACTTTTTGATTTTGAAAAGATAGCACCCAAGTTAAGTTTTCCCCCTGCAATGTTCCCTCAACTCACAGATAACCGAATTCTGGGCGGATAGAAAGAAGCAGCAGGCAGTCGGGGATAAGAGGCAGAAGACGGAATAAAAATCTGACCTTCCCTCACAGAATAAGAGCACTTTAAAACCCTTAGCAAAGGCCTTAAATAACACTCAGAAATGGCAAATAAATAATTAGTGTGTGGTTAAATTATAATATACATGTTTTATCACAATAGCATGTATGTTATATCACTGGCAAAATCAAGGCAATGGATCAGCAAAAGGCAGGCAATTCGAAAATGAGTGGAAAGTTTAGAGCATGCTGCAGCCAAATGACATGTGGGAAAACTGGGAATTTTCTTAATTCCTGCTTTAAATTACCCAAACGGTTTTTAATAAAAACGGGTGAAAGACTGATTATTTGGAATGCGGTTTTTGGGTTGGGGGATAGATATATATCACAGGGACAATATAGAGGTGAAAATAGGTCTCTAGCTATGAAACTGGATGAAATATGCAAGATATAAAAAGGGTCGATTTGAGTAAAATGATGCCGTGAAATAGGAAAGGAAATCAGTTGTGACAAAAACTGTTTTACTTTAAAATAGAGTATTCAGACTAGACCACCAAAGATGGACACAGTAAGATCCAAGGTTGATTCGCGAGTTCAACTCTATCACCCCGGCCCCCAACCCTGGCGTAAACCAGTCAGATCACTTGAAATATGACTAATGATTTAGGATTACACAAGACAAAATTGAAAAGAGATGGCGCTAGCACTTAAAAATTAAGGACAGGATACGAGGATAATTCTAACAGTTTCAACAAGTTACCAGGGTAAAAATAGGATTTCTTAGGTAGTGGGATAGACATAAAGGCAAGACAAGGTAGGCTATGCATTTCTATGTGGTAGGGATTATACTCACAGTCCACTTAGGTTTTGGGATTTTTGGACAGTCAACATGGTCTGGTCACAACACGGCTGGCGCGCCTGGCAAAAGACAGCTGGGCAAAAGACAGCTGGGCAAGGTCTGGTCACCGGGTAGCGAACAGCTGGGCAATTCAGGTCACTGGGTGGTAATTCTCCTGGCAAAGGACAGCTGAATGGCAGGATTGCAATGGACATGCAGGTAATGGGCAGCAAGCCAGGCTGGTTCAGGTTGCTTCCCAAAAGAATATCGCAGCTTTCCCCTTTGGTTATTTGGGATTTCAGAATTGAGGCCTTGCTGGAAGGGTCAGCAATGCTTAGGCCTTGTAGCTGGGATCCGCAAGATGGATGGAGCAGATCAGAAATGCAGCGCAGGAACTTCAGGAAGTGTGTGTGTGTCTGGAGTTTTGTCAGGGACTCTTATTTATAATGCATAGTGACATCATCAAAGTATATGGCTGAGCAGGCTTAACTAAGACCTCTAACCGACTGGATTGGTCAGGGGTGCTAAGTCCCCGCCTCGCTCTCAACTGGTTGGATTTCAAAGCAGAATATCAGATTTATGATGCAAGTTTTACAATGTTCAAAAACCTCCCACATTTACTTTAGCTAAAATCCGATTTTTCCACAAATGGTATATTTATACAGTTGAATTCTCTTAGCAACTTACATAAACAGGTTACATATTTTATGCAGCCCATTCCACTCAAACTCTCAATTGTGTGAGACACTGTTTCGCCCTTCAAATACGTTTTGGTAATTTTGAGTATGAAATATTCGGCCTAAAATTCTGTAACTTTATACACATGTGTGGATCATCATAAGGGATGTAAGTATTAAAATGTGCAATGGCCACATGGATACTTTCCTTATAATCCCCAATTCCTTGTCATTTCTGTCCCCAAGTTGTCAGTGAATTCTACAATGTCTCAAATTAAAAACCACACAATCTCTTTTAAACTGCGAGATTTTCACATCTTTACAAAGTCCTGCTGCAGAGATAAAAGTTTTTACATTTTTATTAATAAACAGTCTTTGGAGGCAAATGTTCAATCTGTTTCCCATGTGTGGGCCTGCCTTCCAAGGCTACGCCCTTCAGGGGCAGGGTCCTCATGGAGATTCCCTTGAAGCTTCCTGTAGAAATCACGAGGAAGTGTGACTTTCCTTTCACAGGTCCTTGTCCTGGAAATTCCATTGTTAGAGGGCTCAGACCAGATTCTGTCCAACCTAGTAATTATCACAGAGGTGTTAGTATCTACTGAGAGTTTATGGTGGTTCCCTTTCTTGGGGGAAGCCTTAGCTCTGCCAACTGGAATACCCTGTTTTTGGAAGCTTGCAAAATCTAGCCAAGACAGTTTAACAACTTTATTTGGTCCTGAATCAAAAATAAACAAGCCTGTTGAATAGACAGCCAACATACATTTCCCCAGCAGCCAACCCCTTCACATTGGTAGGCACAGACCAGCTTTCCTTCAACATTTTACTTTTTAAAACAGCCATTTTTTTTCTTTAGTTTGCACAAGCCCATTTGGACACATGGGGTGAAAGCTAGCATTTCTTTTTAAATTTGGTTTTTGCATCTGGCTTTCCAATATGGTTCTATAGCTGGAGCCAGCTTGTTTTACACAACAGTCTGTAGAAGGCAAAGGTCTCCATGAAATTGACATGTGCACAGAAAGCTATGATTTCTTTTCAAACAGTGATTTGTACGCTTGGTAGCAAAAGTTAAGCGCTTTTCCGTGCTGCTGAAAAAGCTTTTGTGGATTTTTCTCCGATTTGGTTTGACAGGGCTGTCATTCATAAGTCATGCTTGTCTGCTGGAGCGCAATGTGGATAAGCATAGCAGGGTCTTATTGATAACATGTTGTGATGAGGAATCAGAGGAAATGAGGATCAGAGCAGCATCATTTTTAGAGGTGACATATTCCCTTATTTCATGGAACTTTGGGCTAGCAGCAAAACCAGCTGCTTTTTCACTCAATTTCCTTTGTATCTGTAAGAACACACTGGCACGCTCCCTCAGTGTGCCTCCTTGTTCCACCCTGCCCAATGTGTGCTTGGCAAGACAGTGCACGCATCTTTTTGTCGCTGCAAAATGCGGTTTTGAAGCCATGATGTGCACGGGAGCCAGCGCAGCCCTTTTGCCGTTTCTGCTGAAATGCAGCTTTGTTATGGATGGGAGGAATTCTATTCAGTGGGTCAATGTAGCCCACAGCAGGAGCCCCCACACAAATTGACCGATTGGCATTGGAGTCGACCTCCCCCCAGGAGCTGCCTTTCAGACATCACACCATCAGCCCCGAGTGTGGGTTAGGAGTTGCGCGCTGTCTCGTATATCTTGGTGGGGGTTCTGGACTCAGGAAATGGGGCGGAAGACATGGCACCGTGGCAAAGCAAGCAGCAAAACCAAGGGACTCCCAGCAGTGGACATCAAGGTGATGATGCAGGGGCAAGAGGGAGGGCTCCAAGAAGAGTCCTGTAGCAACAGCACCTCAGTGGCACGCTGAGGCCACCCAGCAGCCAGACTTCGAAGATACCCCACGAGAAAGTCAGATCTTCAGAGGATGCTAGCTGAAATCAAGATAATGGACAGTATGGGGACAATGTCGATGACTCTTGCGGATCTGAGCAAGCAGGTTGTGTTGGTCAAAAAAAGTGGAGGAAGCTGAGATGACCCTGTGCGAGCAGGGTTACAAACAGGAGCAGATATCGCTTTGGGGAGCTGAAACAGCAAATGGACCTAGTGCTAAAAAAGCAGGTTGATGCAGAAAATAGGTCTAGGCAGAATATCCAGCACCAACGGATCTCTAAAACACCAGATGCAGACCTAGAAGCCTACATGCAGGTTCAAACATATCTTTGATGCTCCGGAAGAGGAAGAAATTGTCCTGGATCGCAAGCATTGTGTATACACAACATTTCAACATAGCAAGAATTTGCTACCGGACGTGCTCACCAGTTTCAGCTGAAGGCGCGAATAATGGGATCAGCGCCGTGACAAGATGCAATTAAGTTCAGAAAAGGCCTCTAAAACCTTCACTCAGTTGGCGAGAGTGCCGTCTCCCTGTGTACTTGTTTGAACTCACAAGGTGCAGGGGATAAGAGCATAATTCCTCCAACATTATGAATCCTTTGTTTGCTGATTGGAATGAGCCTCATTCATTAGATTGAACCATAGGCTAGGTTCCACCTACCCAACCCGGAAATCTACAAAGCCAGCAGGCCACGTACAGTTGACGCATGCATAGTTGGCAAGAGTGCTGTGCGAGAGTGCTGTCCCGCAGTCTGCTAGTACTCACTGCGCTTCTTCCCAATGCCGCAGACCCAACCGGCGAAAACATAGGTTAGCGCACCCACTGTGGCTCTAACCAAACTGCCTAAACCTAACATTTCCCTGGGGGTGACCCGGAGAGTCCAGCCGAAGCACATAGCTGCCGCTGGTTGAGGTACTTTACCAGCATGGTTACATGACTCAACACAGGGGTGGAATAAACAGACTTGGCTGGGGCACTAAAAAAGAAAGAAAACACCCTGCGAATCCTAGTCGGTGGAGATCCACTCTTGGGCAGATCCCAATCAGCTACCACGGAACTCTAACATAACATTAATCCCTCCCTCCAAAAATCACAAGATGGATCTCACTGATGCAGAAATTCTTCAACTGATTTGACTGTGCAGGAACTGGCAGGGCCTTCCCAAACAAAGGTCCACTCAATAAAATCATTGGCCAAGGCTTCCTGTGTTGCATCCCGGCTCATAACAGACAAAATCAGAGCACAGGAGGACGGGAGCAATCTACCCCCAGAAACTACCAGAGCCAAGCTACAAAATGCCAAAAAAAAAAAAAGCCTGGATGCGTTTTTTTCCCACTCGTCCCCTGACACGTGCCCATTGGCTTCATTACTGGCTCCAGTGGCGTGGTCCAAACCTCACCTGTCCCCTCGAGTCTGTGCAACTTACAGCTCACAGAGAGAATAAAATCCCCATGGGTACAACAGTTCAGCCCAGTGGCCCTGCCTGCTCACCACTTCCCGAAGACCTGCCTCCAGCTGGCAAGGCGAGCATGGCAGGCGACAAAAGGTCTGCTTCTGCTCAGTCTGCAGAGATGAACTATCTAAATTCTAATGGGCCATTGAACAAATATGGTTTGTCATCACTAAAAGAAAACCAGTGGTTCATTACTTTCTCGTCTGAGCCGGAAGGGTGGGTGTCTGCCGGATCCAAAATGACATGGTCCTCTCACCTCTATCAATGCAGATTAATGCATTGATATTTTCCCCCAAAATCTTTGAACACGGTACACCAGGATCCAAATGCTGCTTCATTCCAAGTGCAATGCAACAGCTGCCATAACCATTGCCCTGGCACCTTCTCAAACTTTACAAAGCCATTAATGAAAATTCCAAAGATCAAGCAACTCTACTGGCTTTAATCAACTGTAAGGTGATCTATATACAATCAGTCATCGCATCTCTGCAAACAAGGTCATTCGTGGACAGCTCGAAGCGGCACTTGACCTTGAAAGGTCTGATATGAAATGCCTTTTAAACTCGGTTTTAGACGTGCTACGTTTTTTTAAAAAAAGGAACGCAAGGATAGTTCCCAAACACCCCACACCGCCCTACGAGACTACCTCAAGATGTGGAGCTCCTCCTGGACAACCAAAAAACCCTTCTGAGCCTCCAGTCAATCTCGATCAATCTCTTATAGCAGCGAAACCTGTCCTGGTGGCTCCCTCCATTTATTTCTACAGTTTCCAAATCTGCCCGGCTGACAACCATATTGCCCACAAGCTCACAGTCACCTTATAAACCTAGGTTGCTTAACAAAATTGGACATACCTTCCCACCCTTTCTTCTATGGACAAAGAAGGTAAAAAAGGAAGCAGTTTCACCACCCAGCGAGGGAGTCATCGCAGGGGGAAAAAAAAACCTAAGAACCAAAGGAATGCCAAAAATAATATCTAACCAGGCACGGTCGTTTATTATTAGAAATTATTACAAAGACAAATCCTGACACTAATCCAATATGCAAACCTGTCCGCCCCTCATCATGTTCCCGTTCTGCATTCTCCCTAACCACACACCCTGCTTGGGCCACCACTACTGGCCCCATAACAACGGTCTCAGCAAGCCGGCATGCCCCCGGCATCACCCTATCCCATGTCCTACACCGTTCCTTCCCTCTACTCCCCCATTCCCAAACAGCGCAAGTCTCACCCCTAGGACCTATCTGAATACCATTAAGCTTCATGCTATCAGCCCTGATCCAATCTCACACGTATTGCCCACTGCAGATTCACCTCACCTCAGCCATACTGAAAAATTCTCTAACCCCGTGACAGGTGTAGCAAGACACTTCAGATTAAGATCTCGTACTATCAACCACCCCAACCCAGCCAAATATGAACACACACCTCCCAAACAAATTAGGCCCAGAGTACTTCCCCCTCATCAAAACCAAACTCCTAGCCAGAAACCCAACACTACCTCCAAACCAGCCCCGGGCACCCCCAATAAATTGCTATCCACCTTTAAAGGAGCGCTTATCAATGCCCGCTCCTTAGGGGCGCATGCTATAGAAGTTCACGACCTCATTATGGAATCACAGCTCGACATACTAGTAGTCACAGAGTCCTGGCTCCATCAAGCATCAGGTCCACTACTAACTCTGGCAATCCCATCCGACTACACCATATTTAGAACAGATAGGACCCACTCTCAAGGAGGCGGTGTTGCTATAATAGTCAAGACTAAATTACAGATTAGATCTTGTCCCATCGAAAGTATTGAAGGGTATGAAACATTACTCGTAAAATTTCCCATAAATGCTAAAACTACGATTAACTTAATAGTAATTTATAGAGCACCTAGCCCTAACAACCACCCAGAGACTGAAATTCCATTGCTATTAGCTCCACTAATAAAACCTAGCTCAAAATACATCATCCTGGGTGACCTTAACCTAGGTTTCAATGACAGCCAAGATGCTAAAGCAGAATCACTTCACTCCGCCCTGAAGGACATGGGCTTCAGCCAACTAGTTAATGCACCCACACATATCAAAGGCAGGACTCTTGACTGGATCCTCTCCCTTAATACCCCCATAACCATTGAGGCCATCTCCCCTCTTACTTGGACCGATCACCATAACATTGTATTTACAATCAATCCCTCCGAACCCACACAAAAGAAACCTAAAACCATGATTACCTACGAAACTAGAAACGCCCGCAAACTCACGCCAGAAAACCTCACGCCTCCTCTTTCAAAAATCCTAGATTCTACCTCGATCACTAGTGACAACCCCTGTCTCCTAGCAGACATATATCACAACTGCCTCACTGCAACCGTTAATGCTATAGCACCGCTCACCACTAAGGCAAAACGCTCAGACAAGCGATGTAGCTTCTGGTTCAATGATGATCTTATCGCCCTCAGAAGAACCAAACTCGCGTGCGAACATGCCTACAGAAAGCATCCTACTGCAGAGGCAGAAAAAGCCTACCAAGAAATAAACAAAACAGCTACTATTACCTATAAATCTAATGCGTATAATAGTAGGATCAGCAATGCGACCTCAGATACCAAGGAACTATTTGCCATTCTAAAAGAATTGGAAAACCCTACCCCAGCCATAAACCCAACCATCCCTAGCAAGGAATGGTGCACCACTATTCAAGACGCACTAACAGCCAAAATTGAACTACTCCAAATAAAAATCACATCCAAAAAACAATCACTAGCCAACAAACCTGCCCTCCTTAATCTAAATCGACCACATCAGGAATTCACCAGCTCCCCATTCCACTTCACACCAGTATCCCAAAATGTAGTGTTTGACACCATCGCCAAACTTAAAGCCTCCAACTGCAAAGGAGATTCTGTCCCCGCATCAGTAGTCAAATCCTGCGCCCACACCCTCACCCCCATTATCACCAACTTCGTGAACGCATCCTTCAATACTAACCTAGTACCAGCTAGCATTAAAGAAGCCTAGGTCACCCCTCTCCTGAAAAAACCTACCCTAGACCCTACTGTGCCCACTAATTACAGGCCAATAACAACTGTCCCATTTCTCCTCAAAATATTGGATAAATTAGCATACAACCAAGTCCAAACTCACCTTGAACAAAACAACCTCCTTGGCACGAGGCAATCAGGCTTCCGCCCCAACCACAGCACAGAAACGGCACTCCTTGACTTAAAAATCCAGATGGATACCATCAGAGACTCAGGAAAACTCTGCATCCTCCACCTACTCGATCTCTCTGCAGCGTTTGATTTAGTAGACCATAATAAACTGTGCGCCACACTAGCAACAGACTTCAACTTCTCCACCGAAGCTACTACCTGGATCAAATCTTTTCTTGCTGACCGCAACTCCAGGGTCGCCATAGGTAAAGAAGCCGCCGACCCCATCATAGTACCCATTGGTGTCCCCCAAGGTTCCTGTCTCGCACCAACATTATACAATGCATACACTAAACTCCTCTTCTCAGCGCTAGACGACATGGGTGTCATCTACACCAACTTTGCAGACGACACCCAGATCCTCATCCCTTTATCGGGAGACTACACTCAAGACACCGACACTATCAACAAAATATATGCCATAATCCAAAATTGGATGGCACTAAATAGCCTCTGCCTCAATGATGAGAAGACTGAGGTTCTCATTGTGGGCTCCCAATCCAAAATAGAAGCATTACATGCTGATTACTCATCCATCAACATCGATGGTACAAACATATCAGTACTCAAACAAGTAAAAACACTAGGTGTCTACCTAGATGCCAATCTCACCATGACCAAGCACATTAACGCCCTCTCTTCCTCTACCTCCTACACCTCAAAACTTATTGCTCTCAGTCGCCAATTCTTGACACCCACCAACTGTATCACGCTGGCAAGAGCTTTAATCTTATCCAGGCTCGATTACTGCAACGTACTCTACCTGGGTACCTCTAAAGCCAATATAAACAAACTACAGCTTATTCAAAATAAAGCCCTTCGAGCGGCCCTTGGATTAAGGAAGTCAGATCACATCTCAAATATTAGAAGAAACCATCACTGGCTCCCCATCAAAGCCAGGGTCACATTTAAAGCCCTGTGCGTCACATTCAAATGCATCCACTCTTGTGTCCCCATATACCTCAACCACGCCATCACCAAAAAAGTATCAAAGAGGCCCCTCAGATCTAACAGTCAACTACTCCTAGCCATCCCCCGTTACAAGACAACCAAGGCAGGAGGCAGTAGTTTCCAATACCTCGCACCCACATATTGGAACACTCTTCCCCACCCCATCAAAAATGAGCAAACGTTCTCAGGCTTCAAGAAATCCCTGAAGACGTGGCTATTTAACCAAGACTAATATCCCCTTCCATGCTTCAGGAAATATCACTGTACTGAAGCCCTGCATTAAATGTCTTCTGGCATGATTATCTTGTATTCACATGCACTGCGCCCGATTGGCAATCTCTAAGAAATGTTTTAACCAAGCTGTCTGTAACATCGCCGTGGTACCCAAGGGTTTGGGCGAGTAATAAATGCAATAAATAAAATAAATAAAAATAAGAGAGCCTCTTCCGCCTCAAATTCCAACTAAAGAGATCTCTAAAAAGCCAGACAAATGTTAATTTTTACAGTCTGGAAGATTAGATCACCTACACGGTTGAAGATAAAGAATATCTGGGGCGGGTCGAGGGAAAAGTCCTACCTCCTCAATTTCCAAAGACAGTGGAATAAAACGTTCTTGTTCCCTCTGGCCCGCACAAGTTCCATTACTCACATGTCAACATCTATCTGCCGACTCACAAAGTCGATTTAAACACCTCCAACAACTCATCTTTGTTACAACCTAGTTCTCAATGTTTGACGTTGGCAGAGCAAAGAAAAACTACTTCAAGCAAAGCCTTCAATGTCCCAGAGACCTCCTCCGCCATGTGCCAGATCTGATCGCTCTCGGCAGAGCTTGTTGCCTGGACGGGACTATGATCCACACGCAACATCCAACTCAACACATACCTATATCTCAAAGCCCACTCAGTAAAATATAACAGGACGAAAGGAGGGTGGCAATTGGATTGGACGACCGCTTGATATTGAACAGCATCAGATTGTTCCATACTGTCCCAATTGCATGGCTTGTTCGATCTGAAGATATCACAATTCTAGAATTTCCCCAATAAAGCAAGACTGACGTGTCATTGGCCACTTCAGATCTGATTCAGGGTCTCGATTTTGGAGATGGCCACTGGGCTTTGAATGTGCCGATGCAGCTTCTGAGAAGAGTAGGTCAGTTTCTTCCTGGCCCAGAATGACTTTTACTCGTTTTCCTGAGACTATCTACGAAGAACCCAAGCCTAAGTCTACTCAAACCCTCCGCAACTCGAACACCAGGGACACCATACCACTAGGCCACAAGGAAATACAAAGAAGGGACACTTGGTCTTGCCATCAGAGATGGCAATCCCATTATAATTACAGTCCCCAATACCAGATCCTAATACCAGATCATCGAGATGTGCCCTTTGTAGATCAGGCTTGTTGTAAAGAACAGCTTAGAACCCCCCAAAGGATCAGGAGATGAGCTTTGTTTCCACGTCCCAAGTAACAACGAATTTCCAACTGGTCTATGGCCTTTACAATACCAGGGACCACTCCCATCTTTCTCATGGCCCAGATATTTCCTTGGGTGCCTTGGATATAATCTGCCTCTAGGAGACCTGGCTTATGTCAGTCCCTTCCCTCAATAGATACACCTCTTTCCGCAATCCGGCATACAAAGGTGACCGAGGGTGTCCTGCCTCTCGGGACTGCTCACCTTGGTTAAAAATATAAATGAAGTGACAGTGGAGGAACTAGAGACTTAACACTTTTGTTACAAGGAATTGCTATCACCTTTCCAGATCCCAAGGAAGAAAAGTCCCAACAATGTCTTTTGTTGAACGGATATTGGAACCCCTTGGCCATTACTACAGAAGTCTTTAATACAACGGCTACAGCTTTGGACAAATGGATCCTAAGATTTAACCCACATTTAACCCACATGCCATAGTAATAGGAGGGGACCTCGATTTCACGTGTATTTACAGAAGACGGGTAATCTAACAGAAAATGAAAACCAGGCAGCCATTGGGCTCAGTTCATGGTGGCAAGAGACCATCACATGCTGAACGACCAAGTTAATGGGGACGGTACCCTGAAAGCCCCTTGGTCCGAAGGCTCAAGTATTTTGGACTACTTTTGTGTTTAAAGTATAATGCTACACATCTTTCCTCCCCAAAACCACAAGCAACCACACCCTACACTATCTTGGAAATTCAAATCAATACGGACCCAATGTTTGGACTAAATGAACATCAAATTGAACTCTGGGGCAAATCTGAGGGTGTCTCAAGACATCTTTGACAGGAAGATTCATGAGGCAGTCATGTTCTGCTGAGTATTAACTATATACCAACAACCATCCAAGGCTCCTAACAGACTTACGCCTCATCTCCATCTCTGATGAAAAAATACACCAGGAAAAAGAAATCTTGAGGAAAGATCTTAGACTGATAACTAACCTGCGAATCGTCAACAAGCCCTTTTGCAGAATAAAAGGAAGGCAAAATATAAGAATTGGCTGAAAAGCCACAAAGCAGAATTTGTCCAAAAAGAGGCAGAAACCATGCTCAAGGATATTGCAAGAAAAGACGCTAGAGGTATTTGGCAACTCAACAGTACAGGGGTCCTGCGTACGGCTGCACTAGCAAATGTGATTTCAGAGGCTGCGTGGACAGCCTTTTATCTAAGGTTCCTGACCACCAACATTCACCTAAAAACCTAATAGTATGGACATTTCACCTAGACACTGTAGACAGATGCTTATCAAGAAGGCTAATCACTCGAGAGCCCCGGGACATGGTGGCATCTCAAACTCAATGATTAAAGAAGCCGTTGAGGCATGGACTCCCTTCATTTTGAATGACTCAAGCAAATAATGAAAACTGAGATAACCATCCCCATTAAGAACCTCTTCCTTCTGAACCTACAAAGTTTACGAAGACAATTCTAGGATTTACCTGGCCTTTGTCGACCTTAAAGGCTTTCAACAGCATATATTGCAGTCTACTGTGATCAAAAATTGAAGCCCAGAACTGCCCAAGTGATCGAGAGGCGATTAAATTGCTTTATCAATATACAAACGTTCAGGCGCGCCTTAATGCACAGGGGCACCTTACCTCTAAGATTGCAACGCCCAGAGTTGGAAGCAGGTGTGTCCTCTGGCCCCTACTCTCTTCAACCTCTTTATCCCAGACATAGGCACCTATATGTCTGAAGTACAGGCTTTCCCTAACTGGGCAATCACCCCCTTCCTTGTCTAATCTTTGCAGACGTCCAGTCCTGAGCAATACAACACCCATCAGTTTGCAAAGGTCACTCGACCGTTTGCATTAATATCTCATGGCAAATTGCCAGTGTATGAATTCCATCAAAACCAACATTGTGGTGCTGGGCAATCGGGATCGGAAGAAAAAAAGGCAAGGTGTAAATGGTATGTGGATGAAGAAAAAAAAAACACTGTTCAGACAGATGGGGCAACCTAACTTGGGGCAACAATTAACAGCAGCAGGGTGGATCAACCACGGCAGTCGGCTTTGAGGTCTAAACTGAAATTTGCTGACACAAGCTCACCTGATCCATGGAAGATAGGTTAAGTTTTCAATGCAACCAGTTTTGACTTTCTAGAAAGCCAGGCCCCAACATACAGCGCAGAGGGCTTCTTTGTTTATGCTGCATGAGACTTGGTTGACTTACACTAGGACTCTCTTGGAGGAAAATATTGGGCCGAAGTTCATTCAGATTTCGGTAATTCGATCGAGCTGGGCTTAATCTCTTCTGGCAAGTCACATGGAAGACTTACTGAACTGTATTCTTCCTTCTATTGGCTGACGCAATCAAAAAGGGTACCAATGTCCTTGTCGCCCAATGGTGCCACGGCTGCAAAAACCAACTAATCTTCAAAGTGACTTAGATGAGCTAATTGAAAACCCAGCAAATGTGAAATGGAAAGTCTGGCATGACGATTTGGATAAGAACGCAAGATATGAAAATAAGTCACAAGGTACCTTGCCTAAATATCTACAGCAGTTTAACAATTGGTATAGGAACCAATTCTTATGATTTAGGTTAACCATCTTTCCTATGAGGCAGCTGATGTAGATTTACAGAACATCAGACTCAGCTGACTGATGATTCTGTAATAATGACGGACAAACAGAAACCTTTAAGCAAAGAACCATGTTTTGCCCAGCATTAATCAGCCCACGTATCATATTTCTGGGCAAATGGGTGGCAGCTTTACTTTTAAATAGCGCAGATTCTTTCTGGTAGCTGCTCCTCCAGGGCAAAAGTTTCCCCCCGAATCTGCTGCCTTATACAATATCTCAATGAGATAATATGGAACTAAACTGAGAAACATGTAACAACTAAAAGAACTAGACCTGGCAGTAGCTGGATGGCTGACTAGATTTAAAGAAAGCAAGAGTAGATCATGATGCTGAAGTAACTTTTCCTTCTTATTTTGTTCGATGTGTGTAAAGACAAAGGTTTGCAATAAACCATTAAAAAATTAAATTAAAAAATAACACAAATGACCCTGCAAAGGAGAAAATCTGTGGATGGTGACTGGCTGCAGGGGAAGGGAGTGCGCTATTGAGGGACCTCCCCGTGTGGATTGCCTTTTGAATATGGAGGGAAACATACCACATCACAGGGAAGCGCCCAACCTGCTGCCAGGGATTGGCTCAGCAAGAGGATGAAACATGCGAGGAGGATGGCAAGCTGCAATGAGAGGACTGTCAGACCGTATCCTGGGGGCATGGGAGGAGCTCACAGACACTGCAAGTTACCAGAGACCACAAGTATCAGCTACTCTTGTTGGTTTGTGCGGGGGGTCGGAGAGGGGTTTACGGCCAGAGGGTGGTGCAGATGATGACTCACTAGCAACTCTGGATTGTTACTCTGCTTGGACCACTATGGCCAAATTTGACTGGGGCAATAGTTGTTGTGGGTATATAGTAGGGCTTACACCTTGACAGTTTCTATGGTTCTTCCACTTCTCATTGCATGGGGGCGGAGGCAGAGTAGCACTGGTTTTTGGCCCCAATGAACCTATAGTAGATGGTGAAAAGTTGGTTCAGGTTACGTTTGTTTACAGTGGCATGATGTGGTCTAAATGAACAGGAGGTGGGTAATTTTACATGGCAAGATGGCGTGAGGAGGGAGAATGGGATGGCTGAGCCGACAATGGTCACCCTGAACTAGCCCACCAAATGCTGATCCATACTTAGGCGGCTGAGGGGGCTTAAGGCCTCCATAGTCTTCCTTCAGGAAATGCATCTGCAAGCAGCTGATGAGAGAAGGATGAAATACAAACTATTTCTTTAGCAGCCTCAGCAGTATTATGCATCCTAGGTACAGAGAAAAAGGGGGTAGAAATACTGCTTGGGGGGGGGCTCTTATTTTTACTTAACGCTTCCTATATAGAGACCGGGAGGAAGGCTCCTGGTACTGAAATGCAGGAGCAGTTTATTAAGATGCTGGGGGTGCACGTGAGGGGTGATCAAAAGTCAGGTGATGGTGTTGGGGGGCGAAGGGGGTTCAATTGTGTGGTGCACCCAAAGATGGACAAAACACTTACCCCAACCTCCAACGATGCAGGCCAGTCAGGAATTGGCAAGGTTTCTAAGGGGTATGGGTTTCAGAGACCTGGAGGTTCCTCCGTTCAGAGGAAAGGGAATATATGCACTTCTCAGCGGTGCACTGGGGAGTCTCTAGAATAGATATGTTGGTGTGCTTCCGTGGTTCCCTCGGTCATCTTAGTGGATATAGGTGAACAGTACCCTTCGGATCATTCCCCAGTCTTGGTACAGGTGGATTGGGGTGCCAAGAGAAAGGAAACCCTGGCGGCTGACTGAATTGATATTGCGGGACAGCGCTCAGGGCAGACATAGAGGTTACCATTTGAAATTACCTCCAGGAGTGACACGAGGGGGAGGGAGGGTGGACTGAAGGCTGCTGTGGGACGCTGCTAAAGCAGTGTTGAGGGGAGCTCATCTCTGAGAGCACAGCATTTATAAGGGGGAGGGAGTCGCTACGGGTAGTGCTAGAACAGGCGGTGGACGCAGCGGCAAAAGGCCCATGTGCAGAAAAACACTGCGATCTCAGCAGGAGCTTCAGAAAGCCAGGGCTCAATTGAAAGCGCATGCTGCAGATTGATCTGCCCAGATGCTACGCTAACCACCGCCGTTTGTAGCAGGCATAAGGCTAACCGCTAGACTACCCAAACAGTGCGACAGGATTTACATTACGCAGCTTTGGGGAGTTATGTAGGGAGGGACAGAAGATGGGTATAATGGAGGCCTATTATATAGGGGCTAGACAAGGGATCAGAATGCCTTTATAAAGAGAGCTAATCTGACTATCAGAGGATAAGGAGGCCCTCGAGAGAGACAATTACGTCAGAGGAAGTGGGTCAAGCTATCGACTACCACCAAAACACCCTAAGTGGGTTCGGGAATGGCTTTTACAAGGTCTTCAAACTCTGGTTAAAATCACCTCTGACCAGACTAATGCGATTAGGGAGAGGGGGTCCAATCTCTCTGGGACATGGGTGTCTCCACCACTACACTGCTCCTCAAGACACATAAGGAGCATGAGTGCAGTAGCCATCACCCCATAACCCTGTTGAGTGACGCAAAGATACCCGCAAAAGTATTGGCCCGACGGTTTGGAAGGGTTCTCCAAGATATTTCATCCCTATCAGGCGGGATGTATAGCGGGCAGACATGGGGGACACCAGGAGGGCAGTCAATGTCATTGATTGGGCAACCGAATGGGCAAAGGTTCTCAATTGCTGCTTTGGGCACGACAGGCCTTTGATTGCATGTAGTGGGGGGCAATACCCTAGAAGCTTTTGGCTGTGGTCTGACTTGTTTGAATGGTGCTAGCCAACTTCCAGATTCCCATCCATGAAGGTGGTAGTCAATGGGCGTCTCGGCAGGGAAATTGAAATTAGGTGGGGTACACAGCAGGGGTGCCCCCTCTCCCCACTGATATTATCGATGGTGCCCCTGGCTAATGTGATACGTCAAGATACTGGGATCAACTGTGCACAAGGGGATAGATGTGAGCACAAAATTGCTTTATATGCTGATGTGTTATTTCTCCAGGGAACTGGGTGTACACTTCTGCTTCTTTGTGCTAGACATTGAATATTTGGGGATCAATTTGACATGGGATTATGGGGCGCTGTAAAAGACCAATATACCCTTGTGTGCGGGACTGAAGGAGGACCTGCAGAGGTGGCATAAGCAAGATCTCACATGCTTCGCACGCATTACAGCACTCAATAACTATTACCCAGGTGTCCCTGTGGTTAGCGCCCCCCCCCCCGCCCCGCCGATTACTATACCAGCACCACAGGTCCAGGGATTAGAAGAGATATTCTTTTTCATTTGGCAGAGGAAGAATCCTGGATCCCTAGAAATCTTATAATGTTCCTCGTTGGTTGGGTGTCCCGGACATTACCTGCTGGCGGCGCAAATAGCTCTCATGTTGCAGTGGGCTGTGCAGTCTGGCAAGGGGTGGTGTGACCTGGAGCAGGGTGCTAAGTCTATACCCGTTGAGTGCCTTGCCCTTTAGTACTTTAGCCTGGACTGGCAGGGCGCCGGGGAGAAACTCCTCGTGTGCACTGGAAGCAAACGTTAAGGGGGTTGGGGGGCAGGGAAGGGTTGGTTTCTTGGGCTAGGCCCATACACACCAGTACAACAGAATGTGGATTTTAGCCTGGGTTAGTCAGATGGGTTTTGGGAGGGCTGGAGCAGAGGCGCTACGCTGACACTAGCTGAGCTGTACATGGAGTATCCCCCACTCATTTGAGCATATGAAAACTAAATTCCAGCTGGGCGAAAGGGAGCAGTTTCACTATATGCAAATCAGGCACTGGAGTTCGTGCTGCGGGGGACCAGGTCACAAATAGGGTTGGAGACAACAATGAAGGAGGGAAATGGACTGAAAGAGGGTTTCACGTTTATACAAGTTTTTCGAAACTGCGACTCCAGAGGATAGGCTACTGTACATGGAGCGGTGGGATCACTATTTGGAGACTATGGTCTCGCCAGAGGTTTGGGGTCAATCTGGCATAGGGCGCAAAAGGCATCGGGATGTGCCACAATAAAGGAAGCAGCAAACTCTGCTTCCGATGGGACCTCCCTCTGCAGAGGCTTCACAGAATACATCAGCAGTATTCGCTGCTATGCTGGAGGAATTATGGGGAGGTCAGGGACCTGATGCAAATGTGGTGGGACTGCCCAAAAGCGCATGTGTATTGGAAGGAAATCCTTGAGCACATTAAGACATCACAAGGGTCCTTTATGTAGCAAGCAGACCCCGGGCGAGCCTACTCACATGTGCACAGCGGCTAGGATTGGCTTGGCACACCAATGAAAATCCCTGAACGTCTTGGGGTGGCTTAGGCTCTGCTGAGTTCTCTTTGGAGGTGGGTGTGCTGGCCTCAGATGCCCATGATTTTTTGAAGGTCTGACACCTGTTCCATGAATGGGTACAGAGAGCATCATGAATTCATAGTCATTGCTGCAGAATTAATGTGAGGGGTCCTCCATATCATGCCTGGACTGTCCTATGGTTTGTATTGAGGGAATCATCTATGCAATGGTTGTTGCAAGTTTGTTTTATTTGCACTTTAGTTATGAAAACGTGTATGCTCCAGAAGTTATCAATGAACGTGTATCAGTGGGCTTTGGTGCACAAGAACGATATATGCAATGTTGTATGGTTTCTTTTGCTTGGAGCTTCATTAATAAAGACAGTTTACCAAACAAAAGGGGGCGGAATGCAGCAGTCTTCTGGTAACATAATTGGTCAGTTCACACATCCTTACTGAATTGAACTGCTCAGAAATCGAGTGAGACATACTAACAGGGGCAAGAGAAGGGGTTGATCAGGTTTGGGATGCGCAAATACAGCTCATGCAGCTTGGTAAATTTAAAGAGGGTCAATGATTAAATGACTAACTGCGTTGATAAGAACAAGCAACAGTTCTCATCAGTGAGGCACAATTTACCAATACAGAAACCAATATTGGCATGGTTCATTGGATGAACTCGGCACCCATCACTCAGCTCGCGAGGTTAGTTGAACTGATCAAGGAGTATCAGAAGAGGGTACAGTGGGATATTGCCTGTGCAGGAGTGTAGGACTAACTGATCAACAAACTTGCCATCAGAAAAGATGTACTGCACAACAGCTGGCTAAGATTCCAGAGTAGCTATTTCAGAATTCCAGAAGAGCGGTGTCCTACAGGAAAGAGGCAAAAACAGAATGTGGGGCCCAGACTAGCAAGATCGTCCCCAGTGCCTGGGCAGTCTGTAACTGGGCCACTCACGCCATGTGGAGGTGCAACTCCATTCTGCTCGAAACGATGCCACAGGTATAACTTCTGGTCTAAGTTCGGTATTGGCAATGATGGCCCCTGCAACCTCCCCATCTGCAATTCCTTAGTAAGCTAGCTAGAGGTCAGATGGGATACTGTAATGGGAAGGCAACAAGCTTTACTTTGCATGGTAAGCTATGTTTTCAAAAGGAGGCTAATGCGTGAAGTTGGTGTCCGTACCATCAGTAGATTGTATAAGTACCCTTGGCGAAGATGTTCTTCCCTCATCAGGTCACACTTGACTGGAAGGATGTCACCATACATCTTGTCAGTTTGCGACCAGTAAGAATGAACTTGCAGGTATAATTAATGGATTATTGTTTTGTTAAGATGAGTGTGCTGAAAAGCCTGGTAGAAGGGTTCTTGAATCTTCCTTAAATCGGAACAATGACCTATGAAAAGGGAAGCAGTGCGGACGGCTGTAAATTCAGTGGGTCTCTGTAAGAGGCAATTTTGAATAACTCAAGCCAAATCTCCCTTTTAAACCACCATTTTAACAATTACCCAAAATTGATGTGAGTCTGGTGTCTTGAGGAATGCATGCTAAATTGCAGGACCTGCCTTGCATGCAAAAAGAAAAAGGAGTTTGCTGGAACGCAACACATTTATGCTCAGGGTATACCCGCAGAAGGCAATGTCTGGCTGGCTAGGCTGCTTTTTGCTCTAGTTTCCCCACCCTCCCGTTCATGGCACTTTGATGCAATGCCATGGTTTAGCATTTAGCTCTGTACAAGAAGGGCATTGCTTCCACAGCATGTGGTTGCACGTTTCGTTGTCATTTTTTGATCAGCTAATTTGTGGATGTGTATATACCAGGCATAGCAAGTGTTGTGGGAGTTAATATTGATAGGGAGGCCAGTGGGCTGTACTGTTTAGGTCTCCTTGGCTTAATGCATCAACCTTGGCTTAATGCATCAATTGCTTTTGAAACTCGTCTAAATAGCATTGCCTTTGTGAATGTAGAGTGTTGTCGGCACCTGGTTCAGTGGTAACATGCAAGTGATATTAATCGCAGCAGCCACGCACATGACAGCAATAACTGCTCATGCCCCCCCACTTTACTAAGAATGCAGACCATTGGTTTACCCTCAACTTTCTGGCAGGTTTTTCTTAGTGGGCTGGTTAGGACAAGCACCTTGATATTGCTTCAGAATTCCTTGTTCCCAGGACTAAAGAACTATTGAGGATAAATCTGAGGCTAATGGGGCGCGTTGGAGGCATGCTCAACATGGGCTCATATTTCGGAAGTTCAAAGTCAGTGCTCAATGCCCGTTCTCCCCCAACCCCCACTCTGAATCCTACCATTTCATTTTTTGGGTGTCCAGAGAGCAAATCATTTTTAATAGTCCAACCATGCATGTGGTCAGTATACTACTTTTTTTGTACGAGTTCAAGTGAATGAGCACTAGAATTAGGTTACTATGGCAACTGTTGCTTTCAGGTGAGAAGCACAACTCTGGAACCCTAGTCTTCCGACCTGTGTGCTGGAATGGGATCTGTTCTCAAAGACTAGGATCATTAATTTGTAAAGTATCACCATCTGATCACTGCACTGAAGTTTAGGAACCAACCAGCACCACACCACTTTCTGTTCTTCACTGCCTCTTCCTCAAACCCATCACTCCCACCAGATAATGTTCCATACTTTATAGGATATACAATCTTTGCCAGTCTACCAAATAAGTCCCCATACTGCCTCTCTCATAAGCAGAGAACCCCAACAGCTCCTTAATACCGAAAACCACTTTTTGTAAAAGGTTGCAAAACCAGACCAATCCGACTGGGCGACAGCATGATAAAGTGACTGCCATACAGGTGTAAAGGAAAGCCTCTAAACCAGTCACTCCCCTAGGAGCAAGAAACAATGACAAGGCCGCATAGTCCAATTAATCCACCACTCCTCCCCTTACTAGCAGGAACTCTGCACTGGCTAGATCATGGCCTGAGTCATAAGCACTAAAATCATAAAAAATTGCCAGAAACGATTTATAAAAACCTCAACCCCAAACTTCGTAACTCCTTGAGCAATGACCTTCCACTTGGTCCACTGATTTTTAATTGACGTGTAGATGGGTTTAAAATCACACAGAAAACGAAGGGCAATACATTCTGCATTTCACCTGGTGCAGGAGTAGGAAGCTCTATCTACCTGGAACATTTGGAAAGGTCATTAAAAATAAGCCATCAAATGTACTCGCCAATTTCATGCGCGCTAGCTAGAAATGTAACACAGAATTCGTTTTTTTCCGACTTTTTATTTTTACATATTCCAGTCACACGAGATCCTCCAGTTAGAAATTCCTGTAAAAGAAAAAGAAAATGGTCAGAACCAACATTGCAACAGAGCCAATCTCTTGCGTTGGTTGAGGCATTAAAGTGTAAGATTCTAAATAGCTCAGTGTGTGCATTAGTGAATACGAACTTGAACAGCTATTTCCACTCATTCTCACGGTACAAGGCAGTGACAAGTAAAACTACACCCATATCATCCCGCCCAAGCACCAATGCTGCCCAATCAACTCAGTTAAAGCCTAAAAGAACCTGTACACAGAAAATGGTTCCAAAGGAATTAAAGACAAACCTCGCCCCCATCCCAATAACAGCAATCGAAAGGTGGACAATTGCTAAAAATAACCTGCAGGTTATTTAGGAGGTCAAATACAACATTCCTTCAGCACTATATGCTAGTGTTACCTACATTTCAAAAACATACTCACTGTGCACAGGTGTTATGCACGAGGTCAAAGGCTAGCAACATAGGCAACAGCGCTAACATTCACTTCAAGAACCTAAGGACAAAGTACTACCCTCAAACAGCTACTAAGTAGAGTTTCATAAAAAGATTAAATGTAGTACGCACAAAGTATTCAGCAGCATTGGGTGCCTCGCATGGCTAAGGGGGGAGGGACCATTACAAGATGAGCACTTCACAGCACCTTAAAATAATTACTTACTTTGGAACAATCCCATCTTGCTTGGCCAACCTGAGGATGGAGTCATCGGATTCTCCCTATAAAGATAAAACATGGTTAGTAATCAAGCAAAAGACTTTACAAAATCAGTCAATTCTCAAGCAGTAGTGGGTGTCATAGGCTGTGTTATAAGTAAAAACTGGAAGAAGTCAGACCGTGACAGTATAGAGCTTGTACAAAAAAACAAAGCTTGCAACAGGCACCCAAGCTGGTACACAAGGAAACAAATGCAACGCCAGGTGTCTGCATCAACTGTGAGCCATTTTCCACTTTGTGTCACCCTTTATGTTCCGTTTCCTGTTCTGCAGGAGGGATGAGAGGACTAGGAGTAGGCACTCATGCACAAGCAAACAAAAGACCACAAACAGAAGTACTGAGCTTCGCCATAAAAAAGACTGAGGTGGAACTGGGACCAAAGGCACAGAGCTCTTAACATAATGTAACCCACATGATGAATCACCATGCCCTCCAACAACTACGTCCACAACGAAGTCAGGCCTAATGAAAAGGTGATGGGTGACATAACATGTTTCAGGACAGGAGAGTAAGGTTGCTGTAAAAAATTAAAACGGGAAGATTTATTGCATGCTTCATTGGCTAAACCTAGAACATCAAGTTAATTTTACATGAAATCTGCAAGCACTGCATGATAGTGTGCCTGTAACTGTGCCCTACCAGAGGTCTTCTGTTCCAGCTGGCTATGGCACATCAGGTTCTTGGGCAATTCCAACTAAAGGTAAAGTCTGCATTTCAGCTAGGATGAAGCTACTGCCGGGGTTATGCAGGCAACGTAATAAAAAGGAGCTTGCCCACATTTTATTTGGGAGCCACCTTAACAGGACATTACTCCTAGAAACTATACTAAACCTTGAACAGATGGGATAGCCACCCAGAACGGAATCGGAGCCTTTCAGATGCCAACTTCAGCCACTTCTAGCACATTCGCTCACCAACTGCCAACAATTCAGATGTCAAATTGGCCACATGAGGCCTCATGTGGAATCATGATGCCTATTCTGCCGAAAGTGGGGTGAGGGGGATTTGGGGGACCAAAAACCCACAAGTTAATAGCTTTCACAAGCTGAACCCCTACATTAAACATTTGCCAGAGGACGTATTCCTGTGGAACGCTAGTAGATCTAGTAAAAGGGTTCAAGTGCATATAGGCTGTTGGGGTCACCTGAAAGTATTACTCCCAATCCAGGGGGCGGGGGGCACAACATTTGGCAAACATGATATTTTAGAGCATTAGAATATGGGTATATGATCCAAAACTAAGGCCTTATGATGAGACATACTGAATGTATAAGCATGGATCTCTGATAACACTGGTTGGCCCATCTTTCACGAAAAGCTTGTATATCTACAGTCAATGAAACCCAGCGATTTAGGAACGTGCAAGCTGCAGGGTGAATCCTTCCACGGAGGTCTAGCCATTGTTGCACTAGTCATTTTCTGGGGAGACCGATCAGGAGGAGCAGTTTCTAATATGTACGGGAACGACTGCATGTTTCATATGAGCGGTTACATTCTGACCTAGTGATACTAAGTGCGTCAACACAGAAAGGATGGATGTTTGCTTGGGAGTTTTAAAAGTTGCAACATGAGGAGAATATTCAGTAGCACGTTTATATTTGAATCAGTTTTGTAAAAACGGGTCTGCGTTTTGAGAGCTTTGAAGTAACATGGGCAAACAGTAAAAGGTGCATCTAAAAAAAATCTAAAAAAAACAAAGTTTGCCATTTTGGCAATTACATAACTAACCAAACTACTCACAGGACTTGGGGCTTCCCAACTCAGTGCATAAAACAAATATAGGCTGCTGTATTCGTTACATATTAGATCTATGAACTCACAAAGACCCCAATGGTGGTTGAGGGATTGAAATCGCTTGTTGAGGTAAGTTCCTGCTTCTATCTACGAAGATCCTGGTTCGCTTGACACCTACATGGGGCTTCTTTTTAGTGCCCAGGCAAACTGGTCCCATTCAAGCATACGTATAACATACATAGGGGCACATTTAGAAGACTAGTGAAGTATAAACGCTCAAACTAATCCCAAGAAGTGTCAACTTACTATGTACTAGCTTCTCGCCAGAAATTGGACATGTTATTGGTTGATGCCAAATACGCTGCAGGAGCTACTTTTAGCTCCTGCTCAAGTCCGATCCCTGAAGCCTGCACTCATGGGACAATACCTGGTTAGGTAAATGCAACACACAGAAAGGAGACAGTTGGCCATTAGAAGCGAGGGATATTGAATCAGGACACCGCAGCTCAAGTACATTCATAGCAAGGTAAACTCTGCTTACCATCCTACGAATTGCTCCACAGATGGCATAGGGTTTTGTCTGTCCATTGAATCTACCCGTGACTTTGTCAACCTACAAATAAACAAAAATAGTTACAAACAAAAATAGTCCTAATCACATGCTCGGCGACATCTTTTCAACTCCCTACTAAGGATTCTGCCCAATGCAAGAACACCCTTTATTATTAAAGCAACAGGTCTGCAAAAAAAACTCCCTTGGATGAAGAGTCAATGTCTCAACGTGATGCCTTGATTTGAGGGGGGAAAAAACAATAAAATAAAAACATGCATATGGTTTGTCCATAAGGCCAGTAAGCGATGCACATTAAATAGCCCATCTGTGCATGAGCCATTGGCAATACAGGCCAGTGTACTGTTCTCGGGGGCACCCTTTCAGTGCCCTGTGGTTTAGGTGTGCCTAGGCTCGTGAAGTCCTGCCACTCCTATCTTTATGCCTAGAACCAGGACTAGGGGAAATGCGTTTGGAACTTTCCTGGTTTACATGAGCATGGCGGGCCACCCAGAGGCGCTGCAGGAGGCTCAAAACTGTTCGAGTGCAACAACCATGAAGTAAATAAATACAACTTTTTGTTAAAAAAAAAAGCACAACACAAACCTGTGCATATGTGTGCATTGCATTGTGAAAGTAAGTTCTTGTCAGAGAGCGGTGCAGGTGAACAGGGCGGAGGTGAACATAGAAATGATTTTCGTAAATGAGTAGGTGTGGGTATAAGGTGGGGCTGTGAATTAGTGCTCTGCTGGAGGTGACACTACGGAGCATAGCATGTTCACTGACCTGAGCACAACCAGCATCGTCTTTTTGGGACCACTGGAATGCATTCATGCAGCTAGTATAAACAACTGTGGGATCAACACAAATATACTTATGGGGGTTTGGGGGCAATCAAAGTGCTCCTATGCACTGTGACATACCAACTATTGGTTTTTTTTAGGAGTTGCCCTATAAAACAGATTGGTCCAAGGCATGCAAAACCAATCTTAAAACTTGAGGGTGGGGTCACTCCCCACCTCTGAGGCTCCTGGCTGGATGCGACTCCTTTGAAACACTGTTGTACGTTCATGGGAAAGATGTATGCCCCTCCAATAAAATATATATATTTTTAAACAGAAAACCACCACACACCAGCGGCCTCAGTGCACAACTGTGTGCAACAATAGTGTGTGTGGTTACCAAATTGCCACCCAGGGTTTAAAATCAAGTTTCTAGCTTCTTATTTAGACATTACCACCTTCAGGTGTTCAGCCACATCAGCACCATTCCCGCCATGGAGCAGCCGGTATACATTTTAGAGATTCGTTTTTGGATTAGAGCATGCCTTTCAGACAGGTGGCAAGCAGCAAAATGTGCACTAGCCAGACTTTGGCTAGTGATAATTGACTCTTGGAGAGTAATGAAGTTTGGTGTGTGTATGTGGAGAATGGAGTGGGCAAGTGTCTTTTTATGCGTGGCTATTAGCTTACAACTTTAATTTGGCCTGCGTTTTGAGTTCGAGTTTATTCAGTTTGTTTGGAGTCAAATCACTGATATGATATGATCGTTTATTTATATAGCGCCTATACACAATGTGTTTCAAAGCGGTTCAAGGCAAAGGAGGGAACAGGAGAAAATACAATCACATTCTTACAGGCCATGAACAGTAAGGATGTGAAATAAACTAACGTACTCGGCCTGACAACATTTCAGATAGTGCAAAAGCTAAGACATAGATAAGGAAGGGAGGGGGAGAGTGGGAAGGAAATGGAAACAGACAGGCGACTACCGTACTAGGCCTGACGACATTTCTGGTGGAGCTGGAGAAAAACAAAAGGTGAGGGAGAGGGGTGCAGAAAGGGAGGGGAGGAACAAAACAAGCCACTATCATACTAGGCCTGACGACATTTCAGATAGTGCTGGAGGGGTGGTGGGGAGGAAAAAAACAGTAATGGGAGGGTGGAGGAAACAGACGAGGTTGCTATCATATTAGGTCCAGGGACAATTATCATAGAGTAATTGCATAGAAGAAAGTAAGGGGAGAAGATAGGAAAAGGGAGAAGGGAAAGGATGAGAGATAAGAGAGTAAGCAGTCAAAGAAAGAGTGGAGAAGCAAGAGTGGAGAGCGAATACAATTGCAGAAGTCAGTAGTAACACATAATGTTGCAAGCCAGGATACAAGATGAAGATGGGAACAGCATGATTCAGGGCCACCATGAGTACAAGATGCAAAGGAAGTCCAGCATGAGAGTTGAGAAAGAGTAAAGCACCATGAAAGACATATCATATCCAGAGTTGTTGCTTATTTCACAGAATTTCAACCTCAAAAGGGAAGCACTTAAAGAGGCACAGTGTAAAGGAGAGCTTGTGATTTTGGACGCTTCCCTGTTTGTTGCTTCTACACAGCACTGCGAGCGTGCTCTTGCTGGAGAAGCGTTTCTCCGTCCCTTTCTGACGCCCTGCTTCCTGGAGGAGGCGGGCCCGATTGCCTGCACGTGACCAATCACGTGATTACACCCAGAGCTTAAAACCACGCTCGAGCCGCCCGAGCGGTGCACAGTGTAAAGGAGAGCTTGTGATTTTGGACGCTTCCCTGTTTGTTGCTTCTACACAGCACTGCGAGCGTGCTCTTGCTGGAGAAGTGTTTCTCCGTCCCTTTCTGACGCCCTGCTTCCTGGAGGAGGCGGGCCCGATTGCCTGCACGTGACCAATCACGTGATTACACCCAGAGCTTAAAACCACGCTCGAGCCGCCCGAGCGGTGCACAGTGTAAAGGAGAGCTTGTGATTTTGGACGCTTCCCTGTTTGTTGCTTCTACACAGCACTGCGAGCGTGCTCTTGCTGGAGAAGCGTTTCTCCGTCCCTTTCTGACGCCCTGCTTCCTGGAGGAGGCGGGCCCGATTGCCTGCACGTGACTAATCACGTGATTACACCCAGAGCTTAAAACCACGCTCGAGCCACCCTTGCGGCGTTAAGCCCGACAGGGGTGAAGGGCGCCGACTGTTGTGCGGCTGTTAGGCGCTGGTGGTGCCCTGAGGGAGACAGCGGAGATAATTTTCTCTTTGATCCCTCTAGAATACCCAACCAAGCCACACACAATCTGCAAGACCTACTCATCACGGTGCAGGTGCAGGTAATCAGTGTATACTTTCTATATATGCATAATCACGAACGTCTTTTTATTTAACAAAAATTAAAAAAAAAAAAAATAAGGATTAACATTTAGAACACCAATTCTAATTTTACATAGTTAGGTGCTTCTTTTATTGAAACTTCATATTTTGAGAGTGCCTACTTTTAGAAATTAGATATGAGCTCCATTCCTCAATCGTATAACATCAATTTACCACCAGCACTGTCAAACGTCAATTCCGCATCAGATGGGATCTCATCAAGACTAAAAAGTAGTCTCAAAAAAATTTCATCTACGACGTCTATCACTTTGACTCCGCGTGCACAAACACGAGCAAAAACTCAGCTTGCCAGTAAAGACATCAGAGATTTTTGCCCCGTTGTAAAAAACATTGTGCCATCATTGGTTTTACCCGTTACTCAATCCAAAGACGTGACAAATAATAGCCCCTCTGCTGATTTACTTACCCAGGCAGTGCAACTTGTGCAAGATGAATCATTGACTCAGTCCACAGAACCAGTGTCTGTAGAAAGTCTACCAGTACATGACAATGAAAATAACTCAGATACAAGACTACCAATACTGACTGCTATGCCGTCAGCCATTCGAAATGCTCTTACTAATTCTGAGCCACAAATTCCTCATGACTCACCAATATCAGATAACACTATGATTCAAGCTATAAATCAATCTGAGCAAAATAAAACTGCGAAAACACAATTAAATCAAATATCAGAAAATCAAGAGGATGAAATTGAGGAGAACAGTGAAGATGTCTTTCCACAACATACATCGGCTACAAAAGATAACCTATCATCTAATAGGTCACCAATTGATTATCATCCACGTTGTTCCATGGACTCCACAATTTCTGAAGCTGTCTCATATATACTGCCAACCCCTCGACAACGAGAATCATCCAGAGAAAAAGAAAGGGCCAATACCAAGGCTGGTCTATTGGAAGTTACCCTTGCGGCAGTAAACCAAACAATCCAAAGTTTGTTCAAACTATATGAATCTCTTGAATGTAAAATCAACTCACAATCAAGTAAAATAGATCAGATCTCGGTTTGGATCCAATCATACCCAATCAATATAGTGAATGCTTGCCAACATGAAGAAGCCAACAACGATCTATCAAAAAATGTCGAAATTATAACTATTCCAGCATCATCACATGCAAGTCTTCCTGCCTTTGAACATATAATCTGTCCCATCGAAGAGGAAGGTCAGGAAAACAGACAGCAAAATTCCTCATGGATCAGTGTGGATCAATCTCCTAAACGTACAAAACAACAAATTAACACAACTCAATATGACCTGTTCAATAAGCATCCAAGAAAAAGAGGACGAGCTGGACATCTGATGTCGAAACCATTTCATTTAGCAAAACGAAATAATAAATTAACTAACCGCACTGAACAACCACAACTGGTCGATTTAACTACAACAGTGAAACCTGTAGATAATCAGAATACAGGTCAAGTGACAATGTGCAGAACTCCAGTCGCCCCAATTGCAATTCAGAAATATGGGGATAATCCAACTTCAGGTCAAATGACTATGAATGGAACATCGATCCTAAAACAGCCTATACCATCAATACATCAATCTCCATTGAGTCAATTGGTATCAGTTCTGGACAAAGTTTCCCTATCTGTACAGGGTCAAAGGAATGCACAACCTGTTTATAATGCTAATTTAAGGCCTAATACAGCGACCCAAACTGCAGCATATCAACCTTCAACTCAATCAATAATAGACATGTCTCAAGTTGATCATCTAAAAGCAGCAGTTGACTCATATATTCTTCGTCGAACGCACGAACTAAAAGACATGGAATTTAATGTATGCATGCAGAAAATAAATGCGGAGCCCATCTTAAATCAAGGCCATCAAAATCCACTTAAAGTTTGCTCACAGAACATAAACGTGCAACCTATTTCAAATCAAGACCAGCAAAATGTATATGACACAGAAAATACCTGCTTGAATCCATCTGAAAATGGAGCATAAACATCTACAAAGTCTCCAGAAACGTTAAACGGATTAAAAATTGCCAATACAGCCAGTCCCAGCCATGAACAAGATGACAAGATCAAACTAATAATTGAAACATATTTAGCGACTCGCATGGACTTGGCTATAAACAACCCAAGACTTACGTCTGAAAATCAAGGAAGAGTTATTTTTGCCGAGCAACTGGCATTACGGAGTAATAATAAACAATCTGAAAAATCAAACAAAATGATGAGCGAATTAAGTCATAAGAATCTTTCTAATCCTAAAGACTCTGTAACGAAGTCACATGAAATGGAGCAACAGCGTAAAAAGAAATTTGTAAGCTACCATACTTTAATCTTAAAATGTCGAGCTGCCCCATATCCACAATATGACCTGCCACGCGCTAGCGTACTTAACATCTTTAGTGATGTGCCGGAGCTAGGCGATCTATCGTCATCAGATATAGATCAGGTCGAATTTATTTTTGATTCAAACTTGGGAATTGTTCGATTATGGATAAAATCAGGGCTAGTCATGAATTCATTGTGGCAAGTTAGATTAAAGCTCTTCGCGATGGGCTTTTTGTTAGCACAAGACCCGGAAAGAAAAAATGCAAACATTGATAATGAAGAATCAGTCTTTACTAAATCCAAAAATGCCGGGTGCCAGTGTTCTAGTTGCAACCTAACTGTCTGCGAGAGTGAACATCATCCTGCCTCTCAATTATAACCATCATTGTTACAAGAAGTCTTGGAGAGAAAACTCAAACCTATAAAATTATTAAGTTGGAATTCGAGAGGATACCCACATTTACTCACAAATCACAATCCAACCTTAGAAGACGCGGATATCATAATGTTACAAGAAACTTGGATATCAATGATCCCAGTTTGGGACAATCATGACATTGTAATTAACCCACCGATCACAGCGCAAAAGGGACGTCCGATGGCTGGGCTTATGGTTGCCATCAAGCTGGGATCTAAAATGACACTTCAACCATGGGAAAACCCAAACAAACATATACAAATGGTGAAAGTGTCATATGACCAAGAAACACTGGCACTAATTAATATTTACAGAAATCCAGCAGCAATTACGGACGATTGCTTTTATAAAACCTTAGCGAAGATGTTTGAACTCATTGCCAAAACAAAAGAAATAACAGATATTGTATTAGCAGGAGATCTCAATTTAGACGCCTTTAATTGCAACGTTGTGAAGAAAAAACAAGAATTCCATAAATGGAACAGCTTTATGGAACAATTTGGCATGAGAATGACCAATGGATCTCTCCCTGGAGATATCCCTGTGCAAGCTACGTGGCAAAGAGGTTCCTCGGCAAGCACTATTGATTATCTATACTTGTCTAATAAGAAATTCATGACAGCAAAAGAACTCAAGATAGTGAAGCAAACTTGCAGTGATCACCACATACTCTTACTTACTTGGTCAAGAGATAAAGGTGAAGTAGACACTAGTTCCCTATGGATGTCTCAAGAGTTAACTATTAATCATGCTAAATCTCGATTTAAGTGGAATCCATCGCGACTTGCAGATCTAAATAATAAGTTGTTACGACAGTTCGAGTTGCAGACTGCAACATCATATGTAGAACTGCTGTCTGCCTACAAAACCTTTTTTATTCCATCTGTTAAGGCCCGAACTCATACATAAGATCATTTGGTGTCTCAAAAAAAAAAGGATCTACACAAAGAATTAAGATCTGCAAACCGATTTCCTTGGCCAGAAAAGATTATCATGTGTAAAGCGCTAAAATCACGCTACAAATACTGGTTGCGTTCTCATAGAGAACAGATGTTTCAACAAGATGGAGAAACTTTCTTGGCAGCTATACAGAACAAGAACTCTGCTCAAATCTGGCATTTACTTAATCTGACATCAAATTTAACCAACCAAATAATTCAATTAAATGGTGTTTCTGAGAACCAATGGATATTGCACTTTTCGAAACTATACATGGATAGATCCTTCCAAACACATGAATATAAACGTCAGGGTTTATCAACCTGGAGCCTAGAATGCTCAGAAGAAATCATTGAGGCACTTATCATCAAATCCTCATCATCTAGAGCGGCAGGCCCTGACGGCATTAGCAATTTTATGCTACAACAATTTCCACGGTTTTGGGCAAAAATCTTGAATACCATCTTTAGTCAGGTTTTGCAAACCCAGAGAATACCAGACTCATGGCGCACTTCCATTATAGTTCCGATATTCAAAAAAGGAGACTGAAGTATACCATCAAACTATCGTCCGATAGCGTTATTAGATGCACCAGGAAAAATCTTCACTCGATTGGTTCTATCAGCATTTAATAATTGGACAAAAGAAAATAAACGACGAGACCCACATCAAACTGGTTTTGTTCGTGGGATAGGGACGTCAATCAATCTTATGACTCTTAACTCACTAAAAATGCAAGCACGCTATACCAAAACCCCTTTATTCTTTGCCTTCGTCGATTTAAATGCAGCATTCGACTCTGTCTCCCGTATAAAACAATTTCAAAAGCTAAGTAGAGACAATTGTCCACAAGACATAGTGGACATAATATATGCCTTACATTCAAACACGTCCATCCGAGTTCGACTTTCCACCATCTGCTTGCTATCGACAATAATAGAAACATATAGAGGACTGAAACAAGGATGTATTTTGGCCTCGGCACTCTTCAATTTCTTCATTTATGATGTCCGACAAGTCTTTTCCTCAATCTCAACAGATTCACCCAAAATGAATGGCACAGTGATACAAGCACTGTGGTATGCCGACGATTTAGGTTTAATATCTAGAACACCCACAGGTCTCCAGAAATTGATATCTGCGCTTTCAATTTATTTTGAAGAAAATGAACTCTCTATGAATGTCAAAAAATCCCAGCTACTAGTGGACATACCAAGACGTTCACCAAGCTTTAAGTTTGTATGGATGGTCAAAGATATTATTCTAGATATTGTATCCAATTATAAATATCTGGGAACGCAGTTTGAATCAAATTCAACAACCGTTGAACACCAACTGTCTCAGCAAAATAAACTGATGGTTGCCACCTCGCAATAAAAAATAATTCTTCACAAATACGGCAAATTTTCCATCATGCCTGTTTTATGCTATTGGCTACAAAAAGTGACACCTACACTCCTGTATGGTTTGGAAACACGAGATATCATCGATGCTAAAATTCTTGATAGACTGGAAGCTAAATATTGGAGAAGCCTATTACATTTGCCTCAATCAACCCCAGTCTCATGTATCAGATACGAATTGGGCCTTACGTCACTCCACGCCAAATACCATTGGCAACTTTGTGCATTATTCAGAAAATGCTTAGTAAACATAGCTGCGGATATTGTTATAGCTACTCTGTCCAGCTATTTATTTTCATCTAAACATAACCTTGTTATAAGATGGACTAACCATGTGTATCAAATTTTAGCTGCAGCGGATGTAGACGTTGAGACCTTAGTTCAAAATCCTGAAAGAGCGAAGAAAAAATTTTTTCTTAAAGATTGGCTGATTAATCGAGAGATCTGTTTAGGTTATAAAAATTTTAACATCCTTATCTTCCCTGACAAAAAACTGGGAATTGTGGCAAATTATTTGATTAAATCGCCCTCACCATACGTTCGTATGGCGATCATGAAATTGCGCTTCAACTTGTGGCCTACACGAGACATTTTGGCACAGCGTAGGCAACTAGCCGAATCAGATAATGGTTGAAGATTTTGTAACAATCTGCTTCAAAAGGAAACTTTAGAGCACTTAATTGTTGAGTGCTCTGCATTATGTTCAATAAGAAACAACATGTTTAAAAGACATTTATCCACTGTTGCTAATATCCAACCTAATCTGAGATGGTCTGGTCTACTAAACTCACCTAACATGAGTATACTTATTGCCTCTGTCAATTTCATGAATAACCTTTGTTTGCCTATGACAATAGATGATTAATTTTTCTTTTTTAATATGAATGGATACTTGATGAATTCTAATTTCATGAAAAATTGTATATATTTCGAATTATTGTATAAAATTATTTTTGTATGACAATCTTGTAAAAAATCATAAATGATTAAAAACAAGTAAAAAAAAAAAAAAAAAAAAAAGATATATAAAATGCAGGTGCCAAGGTTGAAGCTGTATTTCTGTGAGGTTCCAAGACATCTGAAATTCAAAACTGCAATGTTCAGCTAGTGGGCCTGCATCACTGTTCTCATCTGAGGCTGTTCCTGTTATGGGCATTGTGAAAGAAGTGCCCGTCTTTTTATCCCTTGAATGGTCCTCAAGGCACCAAACCATTAAGTAGCTCCTCCCACATTTTTCCCGCTCTTTTCTGAGCTGGCTTAGTGAAGATTTTGAGAGATGGTTTTCTGTTGTGGAGATATATGCAACAATTGCTCACCTAACATGGAAGCACTTACTAAAAAAAGATAAATAGAAAGAACTCCTGTTAGGTGAACACCTGATGCTCAAATGCAATCCATCCTTAAATATTATAACATATCCAGAGTTGTTGCTTATTTCACAGAATTTCAACCTCAAAAGGGAAGCACTTACAAATATATAAAATGCAGGTGCCAACCTTGAAGATGTATTTCTGTGAGGTTTCAAGACATCTGAAATTCAAATCTGCAATGTGCAGCCAGTACTACATCACTGTTCCCATCTGAGGCTGTTCCTGTTAAGGCACTGACTCATGTTGTGCGTGTTCCTTGTTCTACATGTCAGTTCATGAGCAGAAACAGGCTGTGATGGGGCAGACATGGACACCGATAAATCTCAGCTTGCTCCAGTCAGACCATTTGCCTGTTGCTGCCACAGCGGCATTGCAGATGCTAATGGGCACAGAATTGTTCATGAAAATCAAACTCTGGCAAATGAGATCCAGCGTCTTACAACAGGGACTATTGTTATGTCCTATGTTTGAATTGGGGAAAACAATTTTTTTTTTTAAAAGGCCCTAAACCATGTTGTGCCATCTTTAGCCCTTGTACCTTCCCACTGCACACTCCCCAATCCAATAAAGGGCCGAGAGCAGCCTATTCTCAGGCTGGTCCGTTGGCCATTTCTATACCACCACTGGATTGCAATTTAGCCACTGCTCTTAAAAGTAAGCTTACGCAACACGGCTGCCCCCTCTTCACCTGTGCCACGCAGAGGGTCCATTTATGTAGAGCAGCAAAGCCATATGCAACGGTTCACATACTAAGTCTAACCCTTTGATGTTGGGCACTGGATCTTCCCCCCACCCGCCGAGGTCACTGCATAAGTCATTGCATAACTTACATTGTGCACCTGTGCTCCACCCAGTAGATGGTAATCTAGCACGAGTACCCGCTGATCACTCCCGACTCAGTTCACTCAAAAACTACCACCATCTTGCATGTCCACACACCTTCCTTGCTCCATTACTGCCCATAGCCCCACCCCCATCGTAATTTGATGTGAAGTGCTTTTAACGTGCAAAACTAGTAGAGCCGAGGTTCCTAAACTCTATTTCCAACAAGAAGCTTACAAGGGTTTTGGGAGGGAGGGGGCGGGTCCTACCAGCAGATCCATCTCTGCTTGTCATTTAAAGAAGAATGGCTTTAGAGGTTTTCGGAACTCTTAGCTCAGTCACGTTTTTTAGCTCCCAAGGCAAGGTATTCCATAACCCGGGTCCATAAACTGTCTCCCCTGAGATACGAGGAGAAACGAGTGCAGCACTAGTTTAGGTTGGTACCAAGTCAGCTTCTCCAAGAGTTAAGTAGGAGCAAGATTAAGTAGGCATCTAAAGACCAAACAGAATCTATCTTGAAACCAATTTGTTCCTTTGACAGGGGCCAACGAAGGAGAACAAAGATCTGGGTTCGATTTAGAAGTTAATTAATCGGACAGCGTTTTGGGCATTGGAGCCTGTTCAGTTGTGGGAGTGCCAGCTAACATGCTGTTTCTGTAATTGAGTAGGGAATTAATAAACGTCCCCACTATGGTGGCATGTTCCATTTGTGGAATAAACTGTAGGGCAAAGTAGACTTCAGGCTGCCACTTGGCTTTCGCAGCCAATATTAGCTTGCCAAATGCATCACGTTCTTAATCTTAGGAGTATCATTTAGGTTTGAACCCATAAAACGGGGGGACGGGGGGCGCATTTGGACTCATCTGTATGACGATAGGTCCAAACAGCCACTTTTCTTGCTTGGGTTTAGCTGTAATCAGGTTTCAGACAGCCACAGCCCCACTTCTTCCAAACATTTGACTGCTCTATGGAAGGAGTTCTCGAAATTACCCAATTTCAGTAAAAATCTGTCTCATCAGCATAGGATTGAAACCCAACATCGTATTTCCTCAGTATGTTCATTAGTGGCTGCATGTAAAGAGCGAGGAGCCTTGCAGAACACAGCATTTCTGAGGTAAGGTGTCAAGAATAGTTTCACTTGTTGACAACGTTTAGAGAACAAATGAATGAAACCAGTTTAGGGGGTGCTCCAAAACACCACCAACTGTCTTCAGGAATCATAACATGCTATGATCCACGGTGCCAAATGCCGCCGATAAGTCTAGTATCACCAGGAAAGAAGGGGTGCTTGTGTCATAGTCAATAACTCATCCAAGACTGTCACTAGGGCCATTTCTGTTCAGTGTGTGGGTCAGAAACCAGATTGGTTGGAGTCCAGTACTCAGCATTTCTCTACATGCTCTTGCAACTGGGAGGCATAACCTTCTCCAGGATTTCACCTGGCCTCGGGAGGCCCGCTACGTGGCAATACGTTTGCAAATTGCGGGGATCAAGAGTAGTTATTTTTTTTACATAAAGGGGATACAATTGAGCATTTCAATTCTGACAGGACATAGCCCTGCCATAATGAGGAATTGGCATTAGTAGTCCTACAATAAGCGACATCTGCTGCGTCGAACTGGGCTGCACCGCCAGGCAACACAAAAAGCTAGTCAGTTTTAATTTCCGCATTTGATTAGTAATGGTGTCATAACCCCCCTCGCCCCCAACCCGCTACGTCACTGAACCAAATCCAATCTACCAACCTGGTCTCCCCCATCAGATGCTCTAAATTCACCCCGTCCTCGGCATTCATTTGGGAAGGCTGAATCTCTGTAAAGCGACTCTCAAACGCCAGCTTGCTGTTAGCGGTCACTGCAATACATCACCGGCTGGACACTGCCACATTTGCTTCCAACACATCTATCCTCCGCCACTCCGTCAGGGCAAACGCGGCAGAGGGTAGCAGTTATTAATGCCTCCCCATACACTCAACCACCCATTTTTTAAAAAAAACATTTTGCCAAGAAGACTTCAGTGTACCCAGGTACATGCCTAGAGAGAATAAGGAAAAGGAATTCAAGATACTCCAAACTAAAATTCCTTTGATAAAAAACATTGAAATGTAATGGGCCAAATGGCACAAACATAAACACATTACAATTGCAAACTTTGTCCAAGGCCCCTTATCAGACAGGGCAGAAAGTAAATTAGAATGAAGGTTTGTTTTATCGCATTTATTTTTCTACATTTCCATCTTTATCCATATTTATTTTTGGATGTTTACAATAAGCTTCAAATAGTATTTTTCCACATTTATAGGAATTAAAAATAGAGTTTAGATGCCCGAAATCGAATGCACTGAGAGTTGTGCTCCCAACATCTAGCCATGATCCATTTGTACATTAAACAGCTGCTGCTGTTTCCCTGTAAAAAGCCATTTCGTGTGGATTCCCTTTCGTTTGACAAGGTGCTGCAGTCTTTCCTTTCGGCGGACCCTGCATTAAAATTACCTGAAAGCGTGGAGCACAGCTGTGTTCCGTGTTAGTTTGTCGGTGACCGGCTCAGGAAGACTGAGCCACCTTAGATTTCATTCGGGCGAGTTTGACCACTATAACCCATCGAGACTATATACTGTTAATTGGCCAACCGGCAGCCCGAGGAGCGAGGCGCTGCGGTGCCAGTGTTTGGACTCTCTGGCCCCCATAGAGTGTGCATTGAACCATCGTGGAAATGCATCTGCATAAGGTGTTGAGACTGCAGGGATCTGAGAACCCAGTCACTGGCACTTTGTGATTACCAGCGTCATCTGCTATTACTAGAATTGCTTTGAACTATTTGAATAACTCACACAACATTGCAACGGATGATCCTTCGTTGGATCAGATTATGGTGATCTCAGGCCCTTGTACGCGCCATCAACGTAAGAAATGGAACGAGATAACCGCTTCCCAAATCAGCTCCCCATCCGTCCTGACCTTAACGGAATGTTTAAAAGATCATGCCTCCCCGACCATATGAAAACTGTAGAAGGTAAAAGAATATAGCTCTCCAAAGAGGCGGAGGCGCGCACTAGTGTGAGCAAGGTCGCATTGTTGCTCCCCCGCATAGTGTTGAGGGGCTTAGGGGAGACCCTGCACAGTAGAACTGGCATCTCAGGTAACCAAAAAAAAATAAAAACGCATCTACCCTCAGTGGGACGGATGCCCACCCTCAAATCAACATGGTCAAATAGTCTGGGATAGATTCTGTGTTCAGGCGACTTTGAGGGAGACTAAGCCTACCTGGAAGAAGTATTCTCCCGCCCCGATTTCCCATAATATGCTTGCTTAGAAACACCTTAACGGCTCCACAGAATCGTCTACACGCCAGAGCTCCAACATTCTGCTCTGGCAGCACAACAATCCCAAGACGTAGCTGAATTGAACTCTATGGCTGGACAGAGGAAAGCTTGTGATTATGGTAACTTCTACTGCTCGACTCCTCTGATGTTGAAACTTTTGATGGGAAATTTCAACAAACTCAAAATGTCCTATGTCCGAACTAAAATTATTCCCAATAAGAAATGCATATGGGAAATCTCAGGAGGATGTTGCCTCTCTTGCCTAAAAGTCGCCAATTTCAAGAGTGGATGACCCACATCAACACCAGATTACGCCACAAGTATCTAAATCTGTTAACGACCGATTCCCTACTGGATTCTACTAACTCAAGAATCGGGGGGCGTGGCTCCAGGGCCATGTAAGAGGACGTGTTCCCAGAGGAGCTCCTGCCGATCCTGCAATGATCCAGACAGAAGTTGCACACAGATGTGTCTACGACCGATAAAATTAAGGGTGCAACCATGTGAAACTGCATAGCGTGACCAGAGTGTGTTTTTGAACCGGAAGGCACAGTGGCTTATGAAAATAGAGTTCAAAGAAGAGTGCAGCTGCTCGCAGGCGAAGGATAGAAATTGGCGAATCACCGAGAACAAAGGAACGGAGCATGAAGAAAAGTATCCAGGAATAGACTGCTGCGGGCGGATGTGTTGGGAGCGGACTGACACTAACAAGATAGCTCTGATGAATGATAGAACAGCAGAGACTCTCCGTCGCTGCACTGCGTGATTGAAATGGGATCTCGGTGAAAGAAGCGGATGAGACAGTGGACCATACGGTAACCGGAGCGTGCACGCAAGAGATCACGAGTGGTTGAACCCTGGTGCCGAACGATCTGCCCACAACGAAGAGCAGACATTGCGGAAGCTCGTTCTTCCTGAGGCACTGGCGAAATGAACACACGGCCGCTGGCATGCTAGCATACCCGGCACTCAGTGGATACAGTATAACAACGGAATGCGAGATAAACATTAAAAACTCCTGAAGCTGACACCGCAGAGGTTCCGGAGAACATTTTCAGTGGACGCTGGCAGTGCAACATTATTACAACAACAAACAGGCACATATGTTGGTTAAGCGAGGGCTCGAACGTTTGTGACATGAGGATGTTCAGAGGCAGAAGCACACAGGCGCCTGCAGAGGGGACAGAGTGTTATGCAGGGCGAGCCTGAGCAACAGCACACAGGGAACAAAGGTGAGGAGTCTGGATGCTGCCGGATCGACTGCAAGGACCGAACAGCGTGGCCATCATAGAATAAAAAAAAGAATGAGGAGCGGGCGGAAAAGCAGACAAATGCGGTATGCTTCCTCATGAAGGAAGGCTGGCGAAGAATTACGCAGTAGCAGCCCGAAATATACAGCAGTATATTAAAAAGAGCACAATGTTGATCAGACCATTATTCTTTGCCCAGACCTGCTGAAACGGCAACTACCGTATAAACCAATGAGGGTACACAACATCCCACAAGTCTGACGCCTGGGTGTGCCAACGGAAAAGGCAGAGGGACACATAGGACTGGGCCCCATAAGCAAGGCACGTACACCACGCAAGGGGAATTTTGCCGCTTATGATGCACCAGAGGCAATAGATTACCCGCAGCCACTCACGGAAAGGGCCATAGCCTGACACAATAAGACCCAGAGTGCCCCAAGTGGGCGCTACCTGAAAGCACTGAGGTCAGGGATACCACAACATCGGATAACACTGAGTAGCTGACAGATAATGAGGGCACGCCACCAGATGTAACCCGGTGGCACAACACTTAACAAGATGCATGACGGCACATCACCAAAGCCTGGCATCCACACACATCAGTGGAACGGGCCCAGGTGTGCAAACCACGCCGGAAAGTACAACAAACATGCCTAATAGCAGGCAAAACAATGCAACGCAACAATCACGGCCTCATCGTGAGAGAAGCACCCTGGACATACGGCCGCACTGCACACTTGGATGCAAGAGCTAGGCACGGAGGGGACGGCAGTCAGGAGGCGCACATAAGAGGGGCTGCGCAGGAGCGGCTTGGATGGCTTGGGCGATGCAGTGCACCGAAGGATAACGGAAGAGGCATTGCAGGCCTCAAAACCACAAATCTGCACCGCAGGCTACACGAAGAACCACTGCAATGCCAAAACAGACCCACAGGCCCTTCGGCGCGCAGACAGCGCCACAACCCAACAAGAGCTGGGACATAAGGACAATAAGAAACAGCAGTGGCCAGAACGTGTGAGGACATAACCCATTTGTGAAACAGCGCTAACAGAACACCAGGACTTCCACCATAACCCCTCTTAAGCATCATAGTTGGGAATGGACTAGTCCTGAGGCGAAGACGACCACACGCTCGAGTGCCCGCAGGGAAGCATAAGGCGGCACCAAGATGGCGAACAAACAGACCAAGACAAAGAGCAAACAACCCACACTGTTAGAATATACAAGAACACCGCAGAAGGGGCTAGGAGCCAGGGGAAGACTCCTGCTCCAGATGCCGTCACAGGGAGCAAAGATCAGCAGATCCTGGAGGCGATTGCGGACCTGACACTAGCGTGGGAAACCAAACTGGAATCGGCAATTGTCGAACTAAAGGCGGCACTGGACCTTAAAGTTGGCGCAGTACAGGAAGAGGTGAATCTCCTCAGACAAGATGTCAGACTAGCAGACCGTACAGGCGAATTGGAAAAGGAAATAGCCCCGAACACAGCTGCATGTGTGTCTCACAAATCGGATATCCACATCCTGGAACAACACGTGAGCAATCTGGAAAAAAGGGCAGAAGAAGCGGAGGGACGCGCCCGGAGAACCAACGTACGCATCATGAGATTACCAGAAGGAGCAGAGGGATTGAATCCCACGGATTATATTGAAACAATGCTGCTGCAAGAAATAACAGGAGGGGTGTTAACCCAAGGATTTGCAGTGAACGAGCGCATAGGGCCCTGACAAGGAGGCCACTGCCAGGTCCCCCCCCCCAGACCTATAATTGCCAAAATCCTGAACTATCGAGACAGGGAAAAAAATCCTAGAACACTTCCGGAAAGGAGGCACGATACAAAGGGCATTGGCGAACATCACAGCATACCCGGACTACACACTGACGGTACAAAGACGCTGTATGAATTATGGAGCTGTGAAAAGAAGATGGGGGAAGCAGGCTAAGTACATGCTAATATACCCGGCTAAACTGAAGGTGTACCACAGAAACAGAGCACTGTTCTTCGACACCCCGGAGGATGCGCCAGAGTGGTTGGACACACAAAACTGCCCATTGGAAACTGGCACCCAGACAGAAGGCGGAGCAGATAAGTAAAATAGAGGCCGCAGTACCTATGGTACCGCACTCACACTGGGACTAGAATATAAAACAGGGCTAAGGCAGCTGGGAGATACTTGGGCCGCATATATACGAATGTTCAAGCACAGAGACATAGCGCAAAATTGTAGGAGTCGCCTGGAACATGCTCTCACCCCCATGAATAGGTTAGTTAGGTTACCAATAAGACCGGTAACACCCTGCTGGGTTCCTGATTTCGGCACACCGAGATAGGGCCATATGCGGTGGAGCCTGAGATCCAGGGATGGAGCTGGGCATCAGTTGGGGACGGGTAGGGAGGGAATGTGTGCAGTGCATATAGTTGGGGTAGTTGGGACGGGGGGTGTTATGGTAGTTGGGGAGTTATTGTTGAAAAGGGAAGGGGAACAAGCCCACACTCATGCCAAACAAGGCCAGAGAAAGGAATAAAGAGGGAGGGAGGAGGGGTGAAATATGGATGACAATGGGAGGTCTTAGAATTGTAACCTGGAATGTGAGAGGCCTTAACAGTTACCTCAAGAGGAACAAAGTAATGATGTATCTGAGAAAGCAAAAAGTGGACATAGCATTACTGCAAGAAACCCACCTCACTAAAGAGAAACTAGAGGTGGTGAAGAAAAAATGGAGAGGGACCACCATGGGGGCGACATATTCAGCTTACTCTAGGGGGGTGGTTACCTGGGTGGCACCTCGTGTGCCATTCCACCTTCTTCAGGCCACGGTGGAGCCAGATGGGAGGATTATAATGATGCAAGGGTTGCTAGAGAACAGAGAATTGAGTATCATAAATACGTATGCCCCCAACCACGAAACGGCAGCCTACTTCAGGACGCTATATAGCAAAATCAGCCCTCTCATGGGAGGTGTGATTTTATGGGGAGGGGACTTCAACTGCAGGCTATATCCTAAAATGGATAGGTCAGACACGAAACTAGATAACCCCACCCCCCGCTGCTAAAGTACTACAGGCCCTACTGAGAGACTTCAGGCTAGAGGACATATGGAGACAGCAACACCCGAACGACGGGCACTATTCACACTACGTTGCCCCACAAAACCTGTATACGAGAGTAGACTATATGTTTGTCGTCTGAGACCTCGTTGGGGAAATGATGGGCTCCGAATATAAGACAAGAACACTGTCGTATCACTCCCCCCTAGTCCTGGAGTAGAGACATCAACCCCCCAGAGCGGGAATTCCGACATGGAGACTTAGAGGCCCTGCAGGACTCAGCATTCTGAGAGGATCTAAGTGAAGAGATCATTGGGTATTTTGATACCAACACGGAGTGTGAAGTCGGAGAAAACCCTATGGGAGGCGTTTAAGGTGGTAGTGAGAGGTGCGGCCATATCCAAATTTAAAGGGCTACAAGGGGGCATAGAGCGAGAGCTACAAGAGACAGAGGAAACTAGAAGAAATAATGCATAGAAGAGGCACCTCAAAGGAGGACGCCGAAAAAGTGTGCCAACTTCAACAAGTTAGTGCGGGGCTCTGGGAAAGACTATGCAAACTGAACTATAAAAATTACATTGAAAGGCAACAAGCAGGGGGAGATAAATCGGGGAGGCTGCTAGCATGGTGATATAAAAACGAGACACCAAGGCCAGTAGTCAGGGAGATAACGGGAGAAGGCCAGATCTGGAACACCCAAGAGAGGGTGAACAAGGGGTTCCTCAAGTTCTACAAATGCCTCTATGAAGACACGGGGGAAATAGCAGAGCGGGAAATCCAGGAGACACTGGAAGACATAGGATTACCCAAATTAAACGAGGAAGAAAGGGAGGACCTGGAGGCCCCAATCACGATAGAGGAACTAGAGACAGTGGTACTACACCTGCCCACTAGCAAAGCCCCGGGGTCAGACGGGCTCCCCAGCGAATTTTACAAAACGTATAGACAGGAAGTGCTCCCCCTGCTGCTGGCTACGCTAAACGAGGCGTTCGAGAGGGGGAGATAGCCGGAATCCCTAAGGGAGGCGGTGATTATTCCGCTCCCCAAACCCAACAAGCCAAGCACAGAATGCGGTTCGTAGAGACCCCTATCCATTTTAAAGATAGTAAAATTCTCACAGCAGTGTTGGCAAACAGACGTAAAAGGGTAATTAAACTCATACACCCTGACCAAAACGGCTATGTCCCGGGCAGGAATATATCCGACAACCACAGGAGACTCCACCATATCATAGAACAGACAACAGCGACCTTAGTGAAATGGCAATAGTCTTGCTGGATGCAATAAAAGCCTTTGACTCTGAGATGGCCTTGGATGATGGGGGTCCTGAAAGAATACGGGATGGGACCAGGGTATCTGAGGTGGGTGAAGATGGTATAAAGCTCCCCAATGGCTAGGGTCAAAACAGGTGCAATAATATAAATGGCAACTCAACAGGGGCACAAGACAAGGCTGTCCCTGGTCCCCCATGCTATATATCCTGGCATTAGAACCATTAGCGATCTGCCTCAGACAGCAGTCCGGAGAGATAGGGGTCCACAGGAAGGGGGGACCACACTTGATATCATTGTACGCTGATGATATGCTGCTATACCTGCGCTTCCCAGAGGAAAACTTGCAGTATGTTCTGGAAGTGATGGAGCATTATGCAACCTTTTCGGGCATAGCAGTAAACCCCAAAAAGGCATGCATGTTCCCCCTGGGGAGATATAGGGGGGGTCCCACAGGGGAACCTACCTATCCTGCAGATACCCTAGCAGACTAGAACAATTAGATACTTGGGGATCAATGTATACCATACGATCGCAGACGAATATAAATACAACACAGAGAGGGTAGTGGAAGGCATCAAAAATAGCATGGGGTTCTGGGCGAAACTCCCTCTGCCCATGGTGGGTAGGACGGCTTTGCTCAAGATGGTGGTCCTGCCCAGGCTGTTACGCTTCTTCATGAAAATCCCATATGCGCTCCCCAAATGCTTCTTCACGAAACTCCAGAGCTTATGCAGGGGCTTCATATGGCATAATACCCGAAACAGGGTGGCCCTATGCAAATTGCAGAGCCCTTGTGATAGAGGGGGCATAAACCTGCTGAATTTCGAGATGTACCACTTAGTGGGGCAGCTCCAGTATGTGGCCTGATGGCTGTCAGAAGAGGAAACGACAGAAGCCAGATTGCTAAGTAGGGACTGCGTCCCATTCTTTTTAAAAGAACTGATATGGCTACCTAAATCGGAGATGCAAGGACGCGCGAGATTGCTGATATTAAGTTGGAACACTTGGCGCAAAGCGAGCCAGGTAGTGGGAAACCCGACCCCATGCTCCCCGCATATACCACTCGTGGCACTATGCGGGGAGGACGAGCAAATTATAAAGGGGATCTGTAAATTTGGGGAACCGGTTGGCCTTGAGACCCTGGGAGACATATGGCAAGAGGGGGAGGTATTAGACTTCCAAAAGATAGAGGAAACCGGAGTACACATAGGACAACATATTACATATACCAGAATCATCAAACGAGTGGAAGATAAGTGGCCCGAGATAGTATTAGCAGCACAACCCGATCCGGTCATCGAAACGATGTACGATATCTCAGAGGGCGGGCACCAAATATCCCAAATTTACGAACTACTGATGTCCAGAGTGGGCAAGGAGTTGCTCCAACTGAGGAGGGATTGGGAGGAGGAGATGGGAGAACCTATGCTGGATGGGCAAAGGGAAAGAGCCCGGAGGTATAAGAAGGTGTCCCGGAATGTGAGGCTGCAACAGATCCAGTTATATATGGCCCCCGGTAAAATTGCTAGGTTTGGAAGTGCAGGGACACAGAAATGCCCCAAGTGTGGAGAGGTGGATGCCGGGATGATCCACATGTTTTGGGCATGCCCAGAGGTGGGGAGATTCTGGGAGGAAGTCAAACAACGCCTGTCCCAAAAGGGGATCATGTTGAGGGTGGATTCAGTATGGCATGCATGCTGGGGGGGGGATTCCCCAGACCACGTAACCTAAAGCATATTAGTAAACTGAAAGACCTGGCCTACATCTTGGCCAAACAGAGAATTGCTATGAGCTGGAAAGCAGCCTAAAGACCTAGAGTAGAGGTGTGGTGGAATGATGTCTTGAAATGGGCAGAGGCGGGAACGGTGGCATGGTATGAATCAGTCAGCAGGGGAGGGGAGGAGGAAGCTGGACCCCTGATTGCATGGAGACAAATGGTGGCCACGATGTCTGGACTCTCCCAGGTCGGTCCTAGTGAAGATGATACATCTAGTAATAGTGAAGGAGACAAACCCTAAGAAACAAATTTTGTGGCATTGAAGTAGATGCTCGAGTTAACATGTTGATGTAATACCTAGAAGTTAATATTCAGAAATGTCCTACATGTTGTTTAAGCTTGATGTGTTAAAAAAAAAAACCTTTTTCAAAAATCCCATTGAGGGATCTTAAATGCTGACAACCCAAGAAACTGATTAGTCCCATCTCCAGAATATGAACACGGCCTTGTTGACAGTAAATCCATTCACAAAACTATATGAAAATATAAATGAAGCAATAAGAGACCAGGCTACTCTATTGCATACCAAGCTTATATTTCTGGAAGCATTGTCAGGCTCTGTCCAATGGCAGTTGGATACCACACAGTGGCAATCAAGACTATTTGAACTTGCAAGAGGAGAGGAGGCAGACAAAACCACCTTGAAGTCTGCTATCCAAGACATATTGAAATGGTCAAGATACTCAAAAGAATTAATGTATCCAGATAAGTCGGTGGCAACAGCAACAATACCCTCAGCCTCAGCTGCCACTGCTACAATTTCATCTAACTCGACCAAGGGGTCTTGGGTCTCGTGACCCACCTCGCTCAGTCAGAAGCTCCTAATCGAAAAAGTGTTATCCGGAGAGAAGATGCTGACCATGGGCAAAGGCCTCAGTGCTTGAACTCCCAGCTTGAGCTGACCAGGCCTTTAAAAAGCACTAACAGTGATCTCTGATCTCCGCACTAGTAGTTGATTGTGGTGATAATTCTAAAACTACCAACAAAGCATTTTGTCTATTTTCGAAAAAACACAAAACCCAAAAGAGAAAAATCAGAGGGTGACCCAGAAGAAAAAAAAACATACTGCTGTCCAAAAAGCCTAAAACTGACAAATCAAGAGCCTTTTTCGTAGGTTGATACTTCCCCGTTCGCAAAATCAGGAAAAAGGAGAACAGCGATGCCCCTCATCCCTCATCCGCAGAAGCCAACATTTTAGACGAGGACACCCGCCCCTTAATGAATATCTACCTACCCCATTGAGAACGAGGCAGATGAGGATTGGAGGGACCCAGCCTACAAATTGATCGACGACTCATTGGCAAAGAAAATAAAAACTGGAGACTTATTAACTCCACACTCATATCCTTGGGAAGGACAGGTCTCAAAAAGACTATATCACAAGACCATCTAGACACACGGGGCCTGATTCATGGAAGTGTTTTACAATGGCACAAACACATAGGAAAACGTTCTGTGAATCAGGCCCACAGTCTCTCCAAAAATCCAAGTCACAATTGAAAGACTAATCCCAGAGTCAGATGGCTTAATTTAGAACTGGAGAAATATTTTAAGTTGTTGTATTGCCCGCCTAAACCGAGATTCATTGATCCAGGTGACCAAGATAGTGGAATTTGTAAAGAATCCCGGATGGACGGGATTAGTCTCCATATTCATTCTACATTGGTGAAAAACTTAACCAACTTCCTCAGATAGCTCAAAATCGGGCGTGCGGCCTATGCCTCTACAGCCTAGACCTATGCCTTCCTTAAAATAAAAAATGCGGTCGGGGAGGGGCCACTGGGTCAGCAAGACCCCAGTTATGGTAATGATACGACCTCCTGTACTAGAAGTTTAAACATTGACTAAGGGATAACAGGAGACATGGTTGTCCACCAAACCGCTCTGAGGGGTATCAAGTTTGTTTGAATCCAGCCCTAAGCAGATCGTTGGGGGGACCATATTCAGACCATTTGTAAAGCTGGGGCGCAACTTTAAAATTATGGAAACGAAAAATCCCAATCCCTATATCCCTGTATCCAGATGGTGATAATGAATTGAGAATTTCCTCTTTTTTTTCTTTAAATACACCAAGGGTGATTCTCTATTGGAATCAAGCGAATTTGAGCGCCAACATCTTTGTGGACTCAGTTATCGCCTTTTTGATTAAATGCGGGTGGGATGGAAATGAAGGATCCACATACACTGATTTGTGCTGATCTAAATATATGCTGTTTGGATAAGAGTGGGGTAAATCTACCGATGTCGTCAATGTCAAAAAAAGTGGCCCTATGGGTCCGAGTTAGAACGGGATATTTCCATTTTGAATGGTCAAATGAATGGGTATATTCTGGGTTATGTTAAATGGTTTCTCGTAGGCAAATAGCACACCTAGACTATTACTTTGCTTCTGGCGACTTAATTGAATGGATGAATACATCAGGGGGAGAGGATTTGAGGAGTACACTGGACTGAATGTCTGCGGGGAGGATTATTTCCCCCAAATTAATTACCTTCTCTCCCAAATGCAAACGCTCGAGTAACCCGCATTTCAGCTTATAAATTACTGATACCGTGCACATCAGGTTCTCAATTACAGGGGCCCCAACAAAGATGTTCTAATATGTTTGCAAATTGTTAGGGAGGCTGAGCTACACAAAGTTTACTAGTTACGACATTGCACTGTGAGTGCCGCGCTTCACATTGCCCCTCGCTCCTGGCAAAGCGCCATCTAATACAAATGCATTTATAAAATTGCCACGGTTCTAAACTAGGTAGAAAACCAACCACCCATGACGGTCAGGAAGGAGCTCACTCTCACACCAAGAACCACTGGCAACACTCCCTTCCACCCGGAGCTGCGCCAGAATTAAACTTGACCCAGCACGTATCCGATTAAGCGTATGCACTCTGCTGGATTATGGTCCACAGCATGGATTCTAACACGTGCACAGGCACCAGCCGTCCGCTCCCACTCTGCCAATCCTTTGGATTTACGGTTAACACTAGCTCCCGCAGCCTCACCATGCTAATTTACAGGCCAACTGGCACACTCAATACTTTGCTGCCTCCCTTCCACCCCACAGAGCCCCTATAGCCCAAAAACACTTTTTTTTTCAAAAACACCTCACCAATGAGAACCCTCATTTTCCTTATATACTCCCCGGCGGCCCTTCATGACCATCCCAGGGTTAGAAATTGCTGGAGGCCATTATCTCCTGCCTGGAGCCTAGCAGAGCCTGTTTATCGGCACAGCAACAGCTACCTAGATACTCTCAAAGCCAAATTCATGCCATAGAAACATACTTAAGCAACCATAACTCAATGCGATTGGGAATATGTGTGAGGACATTTATAACAAAGGCACATCTATAGCAGTGTTGTGCCGTACAAATCAACATAAAATAATGGACAAAAAGTTGTAAAGAAAGTCATCTCATTTGCTAGTTTTACCCCCGGCGTGAGACAACCAGAAACTGCCTTAGGCTCCTGCTCCGCAAAACTCAATTGAGAAGACTGCCAACCTGCCCATACATATTGCATCTCCCTCTAAAGCAGCAAATATTTAAGTAGCTTGCACAACACGTCTTTGGGCTGCAGCACCTTCCTCATGTACACCGCGCCTTGAAGATTAACAGAGTTAAACATAATAACATCTTCAGAAGTGGCCCGGACAAAAGAAAAAATATAAAGAAAACAGCAGGGAGGAGACTACAGTTCGGTATTCAAGGCAGGCATAGCACTACTAAAGCAGAAGCTGAACATCTGCAAGGATGTTCTTTAGATTAACCCATCAGACAACGATACAAGATGGCTGTTGCCAAAAGAAAGTGGCATGCATTTAAAATGTATACTGCATATGACAGTTCAAATCTGTCCGTGTCGGGCTAATAATGGACTACACAACTTACTTCAGGCCAAACTTAAACGTCAACACAGAACATTGTTGCCCTTGAAACAGGTTCTTGCTGGGTTTTTTTCATATAAACAAGGAGTACGACAACAAATACATCCTGAACCACATTCCCAGATTTCCTTACATTGTATGAACAAATATGGTAAAGGTAAGATATACCCACCGGCAACACAGAGGGTGACTGAAGTCACCACAATCAATGTATTAAAGAGCAGCAATATGTATATAGCACGAATCCACACAGGGTGAAAAAAAGCCAGAGGAAATACCACAGCCTTCCTAGCCAAGTTAAACACTAGCGTTTACATTGCAGATATAGGCAGCGAAACATGCTGCCACACGAAGAAGCCTCTTGCGATGCTGCATTGGGGGTGAGGGAGCAGGCCCGCCTAAAAGCGAACCCTAAAAATAATTCCCACAGGTGGCGGTCGCGGGGAAAAACACGACATGAAAGTTCAGACTGCAGGTCAAAATTAGAATGAAGTGCATTTAGCGCTACTACGCATGGCAGTTCACTTAGAACCACCCTAGCCTCAAAAGAAGCAGAGCGTGAACACCTGTTTTTGGTTAAAAAGCGACAAACATGCTTTTATTTTTATTCAATCTTAACTCTGCTAAGTTCAACTGGATAGATGCATGGTCCTTGGCACCAATGATTCGGTTGCTCGCAGAGCTGTGGAGGAAAAACAGGAACTGAATTTCTGCAAGCCTTAATCAGGTGTTAGCATTTCACGATGAACCAGTAGAAGAACCCCATAGGCACCAACACGCGAAATGAAGTTCGAAATGTATTTGTGCTATATAACATTTCGCCATTCACCATTCACAATTCCTTAGCATCCTATTGTTAGCCAAGCATTAGATAACAAATGACTTGCCTCTACATCCTTCAAGTTGTATGGTCTGTTACAGTTATATACATTTGTTGTCTTTAAATCCTGCTTCCTTAACTGATCATCAGATTTGTCTTTTCAAGATAAAATCTCAAAATTCATATGGGTGCAGATTTAACATGTTTGCTTACTCAATTTCATTAAAGAGGTTATGCATCCTATTCTAATCAAAACTATATTTGTAAACCTTTCCTGAAATGGAATGGTATATAAGGACTACAGTATTGTACAATCAAATGTATAATACCGAAGCAGGGCAGAGGGCATAAGCAAGAGCTTGCACTCGCATCCAATCAACAAGTATACACACAAGTATACACAAACAAAGTTTAGATGAACGGCCCCTTTGCAAAAAAATAAATAAATGTGTGGACACAATTACACTACTGTCGGTGCAGTAGCAACAAAAAGGCATATTTTAACAAAGATCCAGTGAGCCACCGAGCTTTGTAGAACTATTGCATCATGGCATTCCTGAAGAGATCCAAAAGAAAGGTTAGGATTTTATCTCTTCTTCCGCATTAGGGAGGATATACAGACAGTGAAAAACCTCCATAAGAAATGATACCTTGTAATGTTGCAGTGCATTAACAAAAAGCTAAATATTGAGTGATAATTACCATTTACGAGGGACGTACAGATCCACAAATTCGCCAGCGTCATTCTGCATTGTCTCTTTTGAAGGATGTCAAGTTGACCTACAAGAAACCACAAATTATGAATATCAGACTGATGAGGGTTTAACATCATCAGTCTGCGAGGGTTGAAATAGTCCTGTTGTAGGATTGTGCTACATTTTGCCATTCATGCCCCAAAAGCATATTGATAGGAGACATTTAGAGTTTGTAAACTTAAGCAGAAGCAAGACCCTCTCCTTTTTTTTGCATTCTAAATCTTTATTTTGAAGGTTACAAACCATCTTAAAAGATAACACTAAATCCAAGTCCTACAAAGTAATTATGATGCCCGATACCCCAAAGGAATCCCCAAGACCAGCAAGGCTAATCAACAATGGCAACACATTTCAAAACTCATTTGGTTTAACGAGAATCAAACTAAAACAAGGGAGAATGGTTAGAGGAAAGACGCAAATATTTTCAGAGGGCAATTACATTTAAGCTAGAAAGGTGATAACTGGAGTGCAACTATCTTGGCCAAGGTAGAGTTGAGAGGAATTTTCTCAAAGTATCATGATTGAGATCTTATGCAGGGTCCTGGCCACCAACTGCCCTGTGATTAGAGTTTCAGATCAGCAAGGTGGCTTACAGGCACAGCAAAGCCTCCCTTAAAACACACGGGGTAGGACGTAATCACAGACCCAATTGACAAGTCACGGACTAGTCTTAAGTGATCACTGCACTGAGCAGAAAATCACCAGTTCTGGCATGGTTGACTAACTCCCAATCAAATCTGGGGGTTGGGGAGATAATTTGATTGAGAGAAAACAAGTGTCCAATATTCATGGGACGGTGTAATAGGGGCACATTGGAGAAGGTTTGTGCAGTTATTTTATTACCCATGTATGCCATTACTCATGAACACATTCATATGAACTGTAAAATGGACTATTGTAAGGTTTTAAGCGAGTGAAAAGCTTTGCTGAAGCACACTAAAATATAGTGAAAACATTTGAGTTCGTGCACACAGACACTTGCCCATATGTTGAAGGAAATGTAGAGAGATGCTACAAATGGGGACTGAGTTAAATGCAAGGGAGAATGACTGAATAGAGGTTGAAGGACATGTTCCGATATGAAGCGACTTTTCTTTTTTTAATAGACACCAATGTGAGTTCCAAGGAATCTGGAATGCCTGGTGGTGGCGCAACTAAAAATGGTGAAAGAAAGGGAAACCCACTCGACAAAAGGCATATGTACAAATGTGAGTCCACTAGTGTGAGCTGTGTGTGATCCCCAAATTATCTGAGATACAAGCCAAACTGACTCAATGTGGGGCGCTTGGTGTGTCCCAGGAGATGGGAAAGTGCACCCGATTACAGAATATCTATCTTTGCTCGGTTTAGTAATGGAAGGTCATGTAACATCCACTGATAAAGATTATGCAGGGCAATGAACAGATCGATTTGAGTGTTAACTGGGTACAGTCTGCACAGGTAAGGCAGGTACATAGTTGCAAGCTACTAGCCAGCCACAAAGTCAGACAAGCAGAGAGACAAAGGTAAGACAGCACTCCTGCTCCTACTCGATCTCTCCGCCGCATTTGATTTGGTCAATCATAAGGTCTTATGCCGACACCTTGATTCTACTGCCCACTTCTCCCCGGGAGCCATCAAATGGATTGAGTCGTTCCTGAGCGAGAGAACCATGAGAGTCTTCTCTCCCTCAGCAGCTGCAGACCCGACACCTATCCAGTGCGGTGTTCCTCAAGGTTCCTGCGTCTCGCCAACCCTTTACAATATCTTCACCAAACCTTTGTTCGATGATCTGGACCATCTGGGTATCACCTACACCAACTATGCAGATGATACTCAGATTCTTCTCCCGCTTTCTGGGGATCATAGTAAGGACACGGGTTTGGTGAACAAAGTCTATCTTATCATTCAAGCATGGATGGGCACTCATGGCCTCTGCTTGAACGATGATAAGACTGAGCTGATAATTCTAGGATCACAGGCCAACATTAAAAAACTAGGCCAAGAATTTTCCTCATTTAATATTGACGGAAACACTATCAAAGTCTCCAAGGAGGTGAAAACCCTTGGATTCTACTTGGATTCCACATTGTCTTTTGACAAACAGGTAAAATCCCTTACCTCCTCCACGGCTTACACCTGCAAGCTACTCAGAGCTGGCAAGCCTTTTCTATCCAATAATAGTTGCCTGATTCTAGTCAGAGCCTTAATACTCTCTAGAATTGATTACTGCAATGCCCTATACCATGGGTGCACAACATACGGCCCGTGGGCCAGTTGCGGCCCGCCATGCTGTTTTTTCCGGCCCGCGAGGCACAAAGACTTTCCTAATGGAGGGCGGCCCGCAAGCAGCATCGGCCGCCCTCCATTAGGAAAGTCTTTCTTGTCTTCTGGGCCGGACAAAACACTGGCAGTCATTGGCTCAGCACACACGCACCACGTCGCTCCTACGAGCTACGTAGTGCATGTGTGCTGCACCAATGGAGATGCCGGAAGGCATTTCAGCCTTGCTTGCCACGCCAGCCGTAGTACGATTCCACTTACCTCGCCAGTGTTCCAGCTTACCTGCCTTCCAGCACGTCTCCGGTAAGTGGTCTGTGTGTTTGTGTTTGTGTGTCGGGTCTGTTCTGCTGTATGTTTGTGTTGTGTATCTTGAGATGGGGGGTTGGGGGTTGTGTCGGATGTGTATGAATGTTTGTTTTTGAGTGTTTGTGTTGTGTATGTTGGGGGTGGGGGTGAATCGGATGTGTATGAATGTTTGTTTTTGAGTGTTTGTGTTGTGTATGTTGAGATGGGGGATCTGGGGGGGTGTCAGATGTGTATGAATGTTTGTTTTTGAGTGTTTGTGTTGTGTATGTTGAGATGGTGGTGGGGGGCGTGTCGGATGTGTATGAATGTTTGTTGTTGAGTGTTTGTGTTGTGTATGTTGAGGTGGGGGTGGGGGGTGTGTCAGATGTGTATGAATGTTTGTTTTTGAGTGTTTGTGTTGTGTATGTTGAGATGGGGAGTGGGGGGCGTGTAGGATGTGTATGAATGTTTGTTTTTCAGTGTTTGTGTTGTGTATGTTGAGATGGGGGGTGGGGGGCGTGTCGGATGTGTATGAATGTTTGTTTTTGTTTTTGAGTGTTTGTGTTGTGTATGTTGAGATGGGGAGTGGGGGGCGTGTAGGATGTGTATGAATGTTTGTTTTTCAGTGTTTGTGTTGTGTATGTTGAGATGGGGGGTGGGAGGGGGGGTGTCGGATGTGTATGAGTGTTTGTTTTTGAGTGTTTCTGTTGTGTATGTTAAGATGGGGGGCATGTCGAATGTGTATGAATGTTTGTTTTTGAGTGTTTGTGTTGTGTATGTTGAGATGCATGTATGGGTGCATGCTTCAGAGTTTGTGTGCTGAGTTGGGGGGTTCGTGTCTGTATGGGTGCATGCTTGAGAGTGTGTGTGCTGAGTTGGGGGGTGGGGGGTTCGGGTCTGTATGGGTTCATGGTGTATGCTTGAGAGTGTGTGCTGAGTTGGGGGGCTGGGGGGTTCGGGTCTGTATGGGTGCATGTTTGAGAGTGTGCTGATTTGGGGGGTGGGGGTTCGGGTCTGTATGGGTGCATGTTTGAGAGTGTGTGTGCTGAGTTGGGGGGTGGGCGGTTCGGGTCTGTATGGGTGCATGGTGTATGCTTAAGAGTGTGTGCTGAGTTGGGGGGTGAGGGGTTCGGGTCTGTATGGGTGCATGTTTGAGAGTGTGTGTGCTGAGTTGGGGGTGGGGGGTTCGGGTCTGTATGGGTGCATGTTTGAGAGTGTGCGGATTTGGGGGGTGGGGGTTCGTGTCTGTATGGGTGCATGTTTGAGAGTGTGTGTGCTGAGTTGGGGTTGGGGGTTCGGGTCTGTATTGGTGCATGTTTGAGAGTGTGCTGATTTGGGGGGTGGGGGTTCGGGTCTTTATGGGTGCATGTTTGAGAGTGTGTGTGCTGAGTTGGGGGTGGGGGGTTCGGGTCTGTATGGGTGTATGGTGTATGCTTGAGAGTGTGTGTGCTGAGTTGGGGGGGTGGAGGGTTTGGGTGTGCATGAATGTTTGTTTTTGTATCTTTGTGTTGTGTATGTTGAGATGTATGTATGGGTGCATGCTTCAGAGTTTGTGTGCTGAGTTGGGGGGATTGGGTCTGTATGGGTGCATGTTTGAGAGTGTGTGTGCTGAGTTGGTGGGGTGGGGGGTTCGGGTCTGTATGGGTGCATGTTTGAGAGTGTGCTGATTTGGGGGGTTCGGGTCTGTATGGGTGCATGCTTGAGTGTGTTTGGGGCATAGTGTTTGGTTGGGGGTGAGGGGGCCATGGGGCATAGTGTTTGGTTGGGGGTGGGAGCCATGGGGCATAGTGTTTGGTTGGGGGTGAGGGGGCCATGGGGCATAGTGTTTGGTTGGGGGTGAGGGACAGGGAGCATAGTGTTTGCTTGGGGGGTGAGGGGCAGGGGGCATAGTGTTTGGTTGGGTGTGGGAGCATGGGGCATAGTGTTTGGTTGGGGGTGAGGGGGCCATGGGGCATAGTGTTTGGTTGGGGGTTAGGGACAGGGGGCATAGTGTTTGCTTGAGGCATGGGGGCCATGGGGCATAGTGTTTGGTTGGGGGTGGGAGCCATGGGGCATAGTGTTTGGTTGGGGGTGAGGGGGCCATGGGGCATAGTGTTTGGTTGGGGGTGAGGGACAGGGGGCATAGTGTTTGGTTGGGGGTGGGAGCCATGGGGCATAGTGTTGGGTTGGGGGTGAGGGGGCCATGGGGCATAGTGTTTGGTTGGGGGAGAGGGGGCCATGGGGCATAGTGTTTGGTTGGGGGTGGGAGCCATGGGGCATAGTGTTTGGTTGGGGTTGAAGGGGCCAGGGGGCATAGTGTTTGGTTGGGGTTGAAGGGGCCAGGGGGCATAGTGTTTGGTTAAGGGTGAGGGGGCCATGGGGCATAGTGTTTGGTTGGGGGTGGGAGCCATGGGGCATAGTGTTGCACTCCAAGAGTGAACCCAATAATAAAGCTAAAATAGGCACAGTTAGGAGATGTACATCCTTTGCTTTTTTGAGGAAACCTGACTCAACGAAGGCCATACTCCTCTTGGGCAACCCAAACAGCAAACTATAGCAGTCCAAAATAACAGAATGTCCATTCAAGGGTCAATAAAATATATATTATTTAATTGAACAGACGTTATACAATAACTAAATCGAAATAAATGATAACAATGGAAAATGTGTAGTACAAAATGTAAGTTTGAAATGCAATAAAAATTGTTACCCCTCAAAAACATATTCTTTTTCCATGTGTTTAATACAAATTGGGGGTTGAAAAAGCCTCCTGACATGTCCCGCCTACCGCCCCGCCCACTTTTACTTTTCGGCCCGCTATAGCCCTCATGTAAGGTACTTTCGACCCTCTGTCAAAATCAGTTGTGCACCGCTGCCATATACAATGGAGCTAACAAATCCACTATTCAAAAGCTCCAAATATTACAGAATAACGCCCTCAGAGCAGCCCTAGGCATAAACAAAAAAAATATATATTTCCTCCCTTAGGCGCCATCATAACTGGCTATCCACGTCTAATAAAATACAATTAAAAACGCTCTCTTTGACTCATAGAGCACTCAACAACGCGGCCCCCAGCTATCTTACAGACAAACTCCAGAGAAGAGCTTCCCTATGACCCACCAGAAGTGGGAATGGTAACTGTCTTACCATACCAAAGTATAAGCTCACCACTATCAATGGTAATAGCTTCCCTGTAAAGGCAGCTAAATCCTGGAACTCACTGCCACAAGATCTGAGAGCTGACCAACCCTACTTACACTTTAGAAGAAACTTAATAAAACACATCATTGCCACTGACCCCTAGTCCCCCATCTGGCTGTGCCTGCTACTGAAGTGACCCACCCACCCTGCATTGATAGTGCAATAGTGTGTTAACATTTGAAGACCATGTGTAACAAAGTGCGAGCCTGAGTGATATATGGTGGGCTTCCCTCTTGCAACCTATATTTCTTGTACATTCCTCACTATTTATTTCTGTATTTACATAGGCCATCCCTAGTTTTGGCTCTAAATCTTGTATACTGTGTACTGTGCATATTTTGTGTATATTTTGTAAGCATTGTATTTGGTGTACATTTCGCAACTTTGTAAGCTTCGCATTTTCATACTGCGGCGTCCTTCTACTTACGAGTCTGGTGCGCTTAACAAATGAATAAACAAACAAACAATCGCCACCTGAATTCCATACATACACAGCACATTGTTGTATTCGACAAGAGTATGATAACTAGCCAATGGCGAGTGCTCATGTAATGAGGCCGGGAGAGATGAAAGCTACAGCTTAAAACAAGTGTGACAAACATGGGAGTGAGCACAGGCATTTAATTACTCCTGGTCCGCGGCAGCTGGTGAACATTTTAGTAGAAAGGATTATTTCCCCCAAATAAGCATAATGGACACTAAGTAAGAGGTCGACATCCATTAATTTCATTTCAATAGGTGAAAATACTGAAAGTTAAAAATCATACGATGTACAAACAGTGTTGTAATAAAACAGACAGGTCACCAATACGGCACAGATTTCATACCGTTTGAATGATGCTGGATTCCAAAATGTATGCCAGCATTACTGCTGTAAAAGCTTCCAACATATGCCACAATTGTAAAATGCCATGCAATTTCTTTTACTGTAAAGAAGCGAAGCACAGCTGCCAGTACATTAAAAACACTGTCTCAGGGACACAAGTGAGGGCTTCCAGAAAAGTAAGAGTCTCCCACCAGCTCCGAAATGTAATTAATTAAAAAGCGGTTTAAATTGACTTGTGGGGAAAAAAGTGGTACAGACCCATTACCACCAAAGGTGGGCGGGGAAAGGGTTAATAGCTTTAAAACAATTCCAGAAAGTGGTATTTCTATTAAACCATACACAGTACTCCTGAAATACCACCAACTTATCATTGTTGGTTTTTAACGGACAGAACCCTCTGGCAGTGTTGGCATTTCTTGCGCCCAAAAACTAATTGACATGGCCCTAGTGGAACATGCATAAAGCTAGTTTCTCGGAGTCCTAAGTAAATAAGCAGAACAGATATTTAAGGGGGGTGAGGGGGGGCGACATAGCTGCTCCCTTTTATTCCAAAAGCAATAGCAGGCAACATTCAGAGCTCAGAATGTGCTGCATCTCATGCAATTGAAGTCCATCCATTACAGTTTGGTTATCCACTGGCATTCCAAGACTGTTCTAAGTCCCGGATTGCGCAGCAAAATCCAGGACTGAATAAGCCAATCTTTCCGACAAGGTACGATAAGAATTCTGCATATGCCCCATTTTCGATGTTAAGCATTACTGTACACCTTTGTTCCACTTCATGAGAACACATCACCATTTAGATGTGAATGCGCCCACCCCCAAACATCACTCAGCACCACTCTATATTTAAAAAAAAATATATGCTTTGATAAAAAGGTCTAATACCGAGGTAATGAACCCATGCACCTCTTATCCCGCATAAGACCAGCCATAGAAGTGTTAATGATGCAGGGCAGTCCAATGTTTAAGGGCTAATCTGCCTACTCTTTACTTCTTTTCCTCGCACTGCTCCACACCCTAAGCATCAACTGCAAGGTTCATTGGCGATATTAGCATTATACATGGAAGCAATGTTAAAAAGTAGCTTAAAACAGCGAACCTGTGCACACTTGTCGCACCATTTGGTTTTCCTTAGTATACATGTGCAATGCCGCCCTCAACCCCCACCAGATACGAAAGGTGGGTGATGGGTTAGGTTAATGGGGAGGGAAGGAAAACCCAAAAGGTAGCTTTGCTGCAATAGCGCGACACGTATCCACCCATCCAGGGCATGCTGGACACAGTCAATATGGACTGGTTAAATGCTCCACAGTAAACCAGAGTACTGCCTATCCTTACACAAAATGTTTTTTAAAAGTCACTTCCTACTGCACCTCCTCAGAGGTACTCTGCCTTCCCTCTCCTTCCCCCAGAACTCACTGTCTCCTGAGACCTTCTGCCTTTGCCTCTCCCGGGCCCAGGTACCTGCTCACCCTGCCTCCCCTTGCACTGGAGTCTGTGACCTAACAGTTCCCCCCCACCCGCCGTTTTTCCCCTGCACTTCAGACATGCCCTGTCTGCTGCCTTAAACCCAGCACTTGCTGGCTGCACTTCAACTGTTTATTGATCTGTTTTTCCCTTTGCTCTGCACTGTCCACTTCTCCCCCTTCCATGCACTTTCCCTGTCCCATGGACTTGCGCGTTCACTATGTCACCAGGCCTAGTTGTTGTTGTTCTCCCCTGTTCCCCTCCCTTGCCGCGCTCAGAAACACTTGTGTATTATCATTATATAAATAAAACCTCAATTCAATAGTATAATATAATATGTCGGCTAAGTAGGGCAACTTTCAGCCAAAACAAACCAAGCTGCTCTATGGACAGAGACAATAAGATAGTTGGGGAATTGGTACATAAGTCCCTTCAAGAAAATCTGTCATTTACTTGTCCCCCGTCCATCATTGCGTTGCTTCAAGTATTTCAATGGAAGGCAATGGGCTCATTTTATTGGCCTCAAGCTTTTAACTTCTAAACGCGTGTACCAGTTAAAGCTAAAATATGCCTTGGTGTCAAAGTTCTGGCATGTAACATTAGTTAACTATCGCATGTGTCTCAACACAAGGTTTGGGGAGGGGGGCTCAAACAGAAACGCGTGCTCTAATAGCGTATTGGTGGGAACTAACGAATGAAATGCAGTGGGCAATATTTTCAAGGGCCATGGGGGTCCTGCAATTTACTGACAATGTGAACATAAATCGAGGGTCACTTTAGGGGCACCGATGTCCATTTTTGTCCTACGTCTGAACGGTACTTCACTTAGCGCAAATGCAAAACCATTGACAGCCTGCCAAGTACCTTTAACAGGTTATGGGAGGAAAACAGACCTATTTAGGGCACAGAGGAGGGGGGTCGGCATACAACGACGGCTTTCCGTGGAAGCCGTATTACCAAACTATCGGTTATTTTTTATCCCACAGGTCGATTGCACTTTTTTTTAAAGGGTCTGAGCAACAAAAAAAATAAATAAATAAAATAAAACACTCCAAGCAAAGAGGGAGTTTTGCAAATATGGTAGATAAAATGTCAAGAAAAGAAAAGCATGGCAAGACGGTAGTTTAAGGGGGAGGGAGTGTTTAATTCATAACAGCATTGTTCCCAAACTGTGCCAGGTTCTCTCGAAGTGCCCTTAAGACAGAGTCGGTTAAAGAGGCGGCACTACACAGGTGCAAGGAGCATCGGCGGTCGGTGTACATGAAACTCAATGACAGGTCAGAGCCTAGGCTCATGGGAGGGTTCTCAGCTAATCAAACATGATGGGGTGGCATGCGGCCACTGTTTCCCAGCACTCCAGCTGTTTCCTACACATCACAAAGAGTCCCTTATTCCACAAATCTTGCTCGGTCCCCTGGTCATCTCCCTTCCCTGCGTTCAGCTCACCTCCGCCTGCAACAAATGGCTGAAGAGAAAAGGAGGAAACCGTGCCCTGGAAGTGTTCTCGTGTTGAGAGGCAGTGTGTAGGGGAACAGCTTCTTCTTCTTCTTCTTAATTATCGGAAGCGTGGGCGGACCCACGCAGGCGCTTCCCCATCCTATAGGATGGTGTGCACCGTACCCACTAATTATTATTTAGCTCCATTTAAACTCACAACTCCTCCAACCTCCCCGTCTGCCTCACAAAATCTAACATCACACTACTCCTCCTCCTGCCCCTCTCCCCATCACCTCCCAGCAAAGCCCTCCCGCTCAGCTCAGCCACACCCAACGCAGTCAACCGAACCCTCATCAATTCTCTCTCTGCAACATGTCTCTCACACCTAATCAAAAAATGTCCCACCATTTCAGGCACCCCTCACACCGCACAGTCCCTTGATTCACGCTTCCCTATTCGAAATAGACAGTCATTCAGCCCCACATGACCTATCCTCAACCGATTCAGCATCACCTCCTCCCCCCTCCTCCATTCTGAACTCCCTGCATCCACCTTCACCGACACTTTCCCACGAACACCGAACATTCACCTGCCCTTCACCCCACTCACCCACCTCTCCTGCCACTCATCCAGGACCCGTCTCACCATCACAGCCTTCACCTCATCCACACTCAAAGGCAACCTCACATCAACCGCTCCCCTCCTCATACCCTCACCCGCCGCCAGATCCACCAACTCATTTCCCAAAATGCCACTGTGACTGGGAACCCACGCCAACTCCAAATCCATACCCCCGCGCACACACCGATCAATCTTCATCCTAATGTCCAAAATCACATCCTTCCTATCACCATCCCCTGCCACAATCGCCTGCCACCCACTCAATGAATCCGAGAACACCACCACTTTCTCATACCCCAACTCACTCACCCAATCAATCACCAATGCAATCGCCACCAACTCAGCCGTACAAATAGACACATCATTCGTCAGTCGTCCTACTTTATACTCCCCAATGCTTTCTAGATAATACGCCATTCCCACTCTCCCAGACACAGGATCCTTTGAACCATCCGTAAACACCTTGTATCCTTCCTTTCCTGCCACATACTCCTGACCCAAAGCTTTGATCTCACCCCGCATACCTCTCTTCTTCGACACCACATTCGCCAACTCCAAACACACCTTTGGAGATCTCATCATCCATCTCGGCCTTCTCTCCAAATCCGTATCTGTCACAATCATCAAATCACCCACACCCCACTGCACTCCCTTCTCCCACATGTGAAACCCAAAAGTGCCCCCCTTCCTCCTCCACCGATCCCTGTAATAGTCAAACCTCCAATTACACTTCAAACATTCACGCACCGGATGAGCCACACTTTTCGCACTGCACTTCACCCACCATCTCATATTTAACGCATCCCTCCTCAACCCCAATGGCATCTCTCCCACAAGCACCTGAACCGCATTCACTGGGGAGGACCTCATCACACCCGAACATACCCTCAATGCCCTCGCCTGTACCCTATCTAACCGCAACTTCTGACTCGACGTATAACCCACTGACACCTGACACCCAAAATCCATCACACTCAAAATCAACCCCTTATACAACATTCGTAAACACTTCTGTTGCGCACCCCATTCTTTCCCAGTCACCGCCCGCAACAAATTCAGCCTGTGTTTACACTTATCCACCACACCATCCACTTGCACATTCCAATTCAACTTTCTATCCAGAATCACCCCCAAGAACCGAAACTCTTCCACGCTCTTCACCCTCACACCTTTCAAAACCAAATTCAACTCCTGCTGCACTCTTCTCCTTGAGAACACCATACTCGCACTTTTATCCACAGACACCGAGACGCCCCATTTCCCACACCACCCCTCCATGCGTACTATCGCAGCGTGCAACCGTCTCTGTACCAACAACAAACTCCGCCCTCTTACCCAGACCACACCATCATCCGCGAAGAAATCCACCTGACACCCAATTCCCGCCAAAGCCCGAATCAACCCATCCACCATCGCATTAAACAGCATTGCACTAATCACACTTCCCTGCGGCGTCCCATTCTCCATCTTCCAAACTTCAGACAGCACCCCCCTCACTCTCACCTGAAAGGTCCTATCTGCCAAAAATGCCTTGATCCACCGAAACATTCTCCCCTTCACACCCATCTCCAACAGTCTCACTAACAACCCTCCCTTCCATACCATATCATACGCCTTCTCCAAATCTAAAAAGAACGCTCCCACCAACTCTCCATCACATAATGCATCCTCCACCCCAGTCACTAATCTCACTAATGGATCAGCCACCGACTGATTCCTCCTGAACTCACTCTGAAAGTCACTCAAACACCCATTCGACTCCAAATAAAACCCCAATCGCTCAACCACCATCCGTTCCATAACCTTACACAGCACAACAGTCAATGCAATCAGCCTATACGACTTACACTCTGTAGGAACCTTGCCACCCTTCATAATCACCACTACAATCGCTTTTTTCCACAACTTCGGCAAAACTCCACTCTTCCAGATCTCATTGAACAACGCTAATACCTCTAACTTACATTCCTCAGGCAACTTCTCCAAAAATACATACATAACTCCATCCACCACAGGGCTAGACCACTTCCCCTTCCGATCGCTCCATTCAACTCCACCATCGAAAACGAAACCTCATATTGCTCCTCCCAAGGCCCAACATTCGCCACCACCTCTCGTGTCTCCTCCTCTACCACACCCATTTGTAACCTCACCTCTTCTGTGAAGTTCCTCGAACTGTGAACCCCCACAAAATACTCCCCCAACAAATTCGCCTTATCCCCATCCTCACTAATCACCTCTTCTCCTTTCAACAACACAGACATACCACCCTGCAAACTCATTAATCTGGACATTCGCTTGAACTGTTTCCAAACCTCACTCACACCAGAATCACTCCCCAGGGACCCACAATAACCCCTCCAATATCCTCGCTTTCTTTCCCTAATCACCCTCTGCGCCACCGCCTTAGCCTTCTTATATGCCACCAGATCCACCAACATTCCCGTTCTCACCGCTCTTGCTCTAGCCTTCTTTCGTGCCGCCACTGCTCTTGAACATTCCACCGACCACCAAGGAACCTCGATCTTCCCACCCTTCCCCTTCTCAATCTCCGGAATTGCTGCCACAGACGCTGCTCTCATTCCATGCACCAGATGCTCATTCCATTCATCCACCCCGCCTCTCTTCCCCTTGGAACAATCAAATCCCGACACACTCCCTTATACACCTCCCAATCAGCCTTCCTAAAATTCAACCGACTCCCAGTCATACGTGACCTGGTCCCTACCTCACCCCTCACAGTCACCAAAATAGCAGAATGATCGCTCCCCATGTCCCCATCCTCACGCACCTCCCAATCACATTCACCCGCAATTGCAGCAGTCACCCAGGTCAAATCCAAGCACGACAGCTTCCCAGTCCTCACATCCAACCTCGTACCTGACCCATCATTCAGCAATACCAGACTCAATTCATCCGCCATGTCTTCCAACAGTTCTCCATTCATATCTGTCCTATCACTACCCCACAACGTGTTGGCGCTGTTAAAATCGCCACACAAAACACACGGTCCCACATGTCCTCTTATCACTCCAGTCAACACACCCACTTCCACCACCTCACACGGATTATAATAATTCAGCACCAATACTTCCGATCCTCCTACCCGACTCCCCGCCCCAATCGCCTCTGCTGCTCCATCCACCACAATCGCCCTTGCAATCAACCCCTTTCGAACTGCTAAAGCCACACCTCCCCTCCCCTCCAACCTATCCTTACGAAACAACTCAAAACCTGGTATCACAAATCTCCCCTCAACCACGTCTCCTGAATACAAACCACGTCAACATTCAATTCCTCACACAGCACCGCTTTCAACTCCTGTCCATTCCTCAACAAACTCCTCGCGTTCCACTGCAAAATCCTCATGCCGGCACCCCACTCAGCTTCTGCACTTTAGCAACCTTCTTAAACACATCTTCTTCTGATACATCTACAACATTCAAAAACCTCCTCCCAGCTTCCACCACTCCTTTCGTAAGATCTGATGGACTGATAGACACATTCCCCTAAACCAGATCCAGCACATTCACTATAAAGCACAAAAACTCAGTTTTCGGGACAACCACCATTTCTACACCTTTCACTTCACCCACCACTTTCTTCCTTCCCACAACCTCATCCACCACCAACTTTTTCTCACTCACCTCACTCACTACCCGTACTGGTTTCACCTTTGCAACAGCCTGCGCATAAGAGAAACCTTCCGCCGCCCTCACCTGTACCACTTCTCTCGCCACCCTGTAACTCTCACACACCCTAAACGCGGAAGAATGCTCCCCCCAACAATTCACACATTTCTCCGGGGTCCCCACCTTGCATTCCTTTATATCATGATCTCCACCACACCTCCCACAGTGTTTCTCATTCCTGCATGCTCTCGCCACATGTCCAAATCGTTGACACTTATTACACCTTAATGGCATTGCCACATATACTTTCACACAATACCTCTGATAAGCCATCTCCACCACCTCCGGACACTCCGTTCTCTCAAATCTCACTGCCACAGTTGTAGACACCACATCCCCATGTGCATCCCTCCTCCCCAACCTCCACGCCTCCACCACCCCCACTCCCACCAGTTGCTCCTCCACCTCAGACATACACATAACCACCGGCACTCCATACAGCACCCCCTTACAAGACACTCCACTTTGATCAAACACTCTTACCGCATGTCTACCCAGACAATGCACCTCCAGAATCTTTGCTTTGCTATCAGCCTCCGACCCCTCCACCAACAACCGGCCCCCAGCCACCACTTGTACCCGGGAAACATCTCCCACTGCTGCCTTCAACCAACTAGCAATCTCCGTCGGATTCACCCCCAGAAACGTTTTGTCACGATTTTCAGGTTTCAACACTACCTTCCACACACTATCAGACTGCATCTTCTCCTCAGACATACCGCTCACTGAGGCTTCCAGCCCCTCCAAAGCGCACGTTTCTGGAGTCCCCGGCCCTGATATGTCCCGGACCACCCCCCCTTCATCATCCCTCTGAGGGGATCTGCTGCGATGCCGTCCCTCATTTCCCCCCTCCCCCCCCTCCACAGGTGTAGATTTCACAGATGATGTCTTCCCCCTCTTTGCCTCCTCCACCCCCCCTTTCTTTCCAACCTTCCCTTTCCCCTTACCCATTCTTACCACCTCCTCTGAGCACTCTCACTCCTTGCATCCGTCTCCAGAGACCGCTCCTCCTCCTCGAACCCAGCACCCTCCACCCAGTCACCGCTCCGCCCTGCCTGGGTCCGCCTTCTCTGAGAGTCTCCTCTCCCCTGCAACAGAGCCAGCCCCACCGAGCTAGGGGAACAGCTTCTGGTGGCAAAGAGTTTAGCGTAAGCGACACGTGACCCCAATTGCCAATGGTGTGTGTCTTCGTAGAAAGAAGGACGCATGCAGTCATAAATAGATCTCTTTAGGGAAATCAACCTAGCAACTTGTCAACCCAAGTGATTCAGCAGGGAGGCACAGGGGCTGGAGTAAACAACGGGGATGCACTATGCTTGAGCTGATGTTCCCCGGCATTACCTCCACCACTGCTGCCAAGGTAGCAACTAGTTCCCATCCGAGAAAAGGACCATAGCAACGGCCCGCCCACTCTTCCTCACATGCTCTGTGATGTCATCCGTGTGATTTCCGCTGGAGCAATAAAGCGGTTCTGGGGCACTTTCAGTGCTCGGGATACAGCGGGATTCGGGAAGCGGGAAGGCTGCGGTGGCCGGTACAAGTGCACTGAATGCCTTTGGCTTGTAGTGGTTGGGGTGGGCATTTTATTTTGAATAGCGGGAACGTTTCTACGAGATCCTGTAGCGTCGGTCTTCGTCTTGTCTGGGCAAGGTTTTGACTGTGGCGCTGCCCCTTGAAGGGACGCGCACGCAGCGGCGTGACATTGCACGCCACCGCGTGCAGTATAAATAAAGGGGGCGTTCCTGGCCACGGAAGTGCGACCGGGAAGCCCGAGCAAGACAGACGTGTGTGGTGTGAGTCTGTGCAGCTGGGGTCTTACGGGCATCGCTAGGGGGTTGAGGACAACCCCCCAACAGTGGCGATGAGTGGGGGATGATGCCTGGGCCCAGCGGTGATTGAAAAGCAATTTTTGTTCTCAAGGCAGAATTCGGGCAGAATTTTGTTTCATGCCGTAGGCCATGCATCGACCACGCGGCTGGCGGCCATTTTGAATTTTAGCCTGGAACTTCACAGAGCTCCGGTTTGGGTGGTGAGTGCCATCCAGGCCTAATATTTGGACACATTGGTGGCAGGCAGTCATATCTGCATGCCCATGCCCAATTTTCGATTTTTCTTGTGATTTTTGGGCCTCTTACGTCGAGTGCAAGCGAGGAGGAGGGCCATGATGGCTGGGCCTGCTAGGCCTTAATCCATCTCTGGCTCAATTTCTGGGAACTCCTGTGCCTGCAGGGCACAGCTGCAGCTGAGGGAAGGTGTCTTTCTTCATCCTCTTCATCATCAGGCTGGAGATCTTTGCTTTTTCTTCATCCTCTTCATCACCAGGGAGGATTGCTGCAGCTGTACCTCTCCCAATCCTTTTTCATCCTGTTCATCATCGGACCTGGCTGCTGTGGCTGTGCAGGAGGCTACCTGTGAAGGGGGACACTGTGCCATTGCCAATTTCGCTCACAGGTTGGGCATTTCGGTTGCCTGGGGTGTGTGTCTGGACTGTGCTGTGGTGGTCGGAGTTTGAGTTGCGGCCCCCAATCTCCATGCTTGGGGTAGCTGTGCGCTCAGGCCCATGAGTGACACCGAGGATCAGGACGGTGGACTGCCAGCACCTCAGCAGCAACAACCTCAGGACGGCGGACAACCAGCAGCTGCGCAACAGCCTCCGCAGGCTCAAGCAGGAGGCCCGGCTCCATTGCCTCAAGCGCCGCCAGTAGTAGAACCGGTTGCTCAACCAGGACTTCCTGCCATGGCCCAAGCAAGAGCCCATGCGGCCCTGCAGCCCATCCCGGAGTTTGATGTCTCGGGACCGCCATCCAGCTTAGGGCACAGATGGAAGAGGTGGGTTGACTGCCTTGATATGTACTTTTGGGCCGCACAGGTGACAGATGGCGACAGCAGGATGGCAACCATGTTGTACTCCGCGGGGCCTTCGGTCCAAGAGATCTTTGAGTCACTTCCACCAGGGGATGGATCCTATGATGCAGCAAAGGCTGCACTCCAGGCCCACTTTCTGCCCATTGCCAACTCGGACTACGAACGTTTCGTGATGCTGTCCACAAAAAAAAAGAGGACAAGACTTTGGACACCTTCTATGGACGCCTAAGGCGACCTGTCGCTGGCCTGTGCATGGGGCGATGTGGACGATATGATAAGAACTATGCTCATTCAGACGTGCTCCTCAGGCAAGCTGAGAAGGCAGGTCTTAAGGGACCCCGGCACCACGCTCTCTCGCATCCTGGAACTGGGGCGGTGCCATGAGGTGTCTGAGGCTCGGGCAGCGAGGATGGAGGCTGGATCGCGCTCCGTCAAGACCGAGGCGGTGTGCGCCATGTGGCGAGGTGGCAGAGGCATCAGAAGACCTGGGGCTGGACCCCGTGACAGAGCCGGAAGAGCGGGTGAGTCCTGCCAGAAGTGCGGGTACGACCTTCCCCACTCAACAGAGTGCCCAGCGGCCGGAAGGATGTGTGGAAGGTGTGGACTGCCCGACCACTTCTCCCCGGTGTGCAAAGCAGCCATGCCCGTGATGGTGCCTAGAGGCCTGGCCCGGGATCCTCCGCCAGAGTCGCCTGCCAAACGTTGCCCAGGTGGACCAGAGTGAAGAGGATGCCCACGTGGAGGAGGCAGACGAAGAGGAGGAAGAGAACATTCTCTTTGTCTCCAATGTGGGGGCTCTAAAAGGAAAGAACAGAAGACAGCCGAGGTGTGTAGTGGAGGTCAACCACTCGCCAGTCCCGGTCCTGGTAGACACTGGAGCGTCAGTCAATGTGATGGCCCGTGGGCACTACAACGCCATGGACGCCCCGCCCAAACTGGTCACGCCGAAAGCTCGTATCTTTGCCTTCGGGGGTCTGGAACCCATCCCACTGGACGGTGCCTTCGTAGCGAAGGTGGAGCACGACGGCTCGTGGATCACCGCCCGGTTCTATGTAATGCCGGTAAGCACCAATACCTTCCTGAGCTGTGCTGCGGCCCTTGGCATCGTCAGTTTTGCGTACTCCGTATACCTGGAGGACATTAATGACCTGCTGGACAAGTATGCCGTTTATTCAATGGGATCGGGCAGATGGCCGGTGACCTGGTGAGATTACATATCGATGAATCTGTGCAGCCTGTCGCCCTAAAACTTCACAGGGTGCCCTTCAACCTTCGTGAACATGTGGACAAGGAGCTGGACAATCTCGTTAATCTCGATATTATCGAGAAGGTGGAGGGTCCAACTCCCTGGGTGTCCCCGATTGTAGTGGCGCGGAAACACAAACAACCAGATGCTGTGCGAATCTGCGTCGATATGAGGTTGCCGGATAAAGCCATCAAGAGGGAGAGGCACCTCACCCCAACGATTGATGACATCATTGCCAAGGTGCAGGGCGCTCGCTTCTTTTCCAAGCTGGACCTCCGAGCGGGCTACCATCGGGTGGTCCTACACCCCGAATTGAGGTACATCACTACATTTACAACACACCGAGGACTGTACCGCTACAAGAGACTGAGCTTCGGGGTATCCTAGGCAGCGGAAGTCTTCCAAAATATCATCCGGGGCGCCCTAGCAGATCTGGAGGACGTCTTGAACATCAGTGATGATATCCTGGTGTTCGCCAGGACTGAGGTGGACCACCTGCAGAGGCTGGCGAAGACGTTCGAGAGGCTGCAGTCGCTAGGCCTCACCCTTCACAAGGATAAATGTGAGTTCCTGCGCCCCTCCATCGAATTCTTCGGCTTTGTGTTTAAAGAGGGAGGGGTGTCACCAGACCCCAGAAAAGTCCAGGACATTAAAAAGGCGCAACCACAGAATCAGTGTCCGACGTGTTGAGATTCCTTGGTATGGTCACGTACTGTGGACGGTTTATCCAAAATCTTGCCTCCAGGTTGGAACCCCTCAGAGCCCTGACAAAGAAAGAGTCCTCCTGGCACTGGGGCCCACTTGAGCAGGCGGCATTTGAGGACATCAAGGGTGCGCTGACGGCTGATGACACCGTGGCGTTCTTTGACCCTGCCTTGCAGTCGGAGATCATTGTGGATGCCAGCCTGTTTGGCCTGGGCGCCGTGCTGACGCAGATTGGTCGTGATGGGGGTGTCCGCCCAGTGGCATACGCCAGCAAGTCACTGTCAGAGACGGAGCAGAGGTATTTGCAAATTGAGCGCAAGGCGCTGGCGGTGCTCTGGGGCTGCAGATATTTCAGGCTATATGTCCTGGGGTGCCCGGTGACGGTTGTGACAGACCACAAGCCTCTGCTTCCCATCCTGGCAGGGTCGTCGTCCAAGCCACCAGCAAGGATCGAGCGGTGGATGCTCGCTCTCCTGCAGTATGGAATCACCTTGGTGTATCGGCTGGGGGCAAACAATGCGTCAGACTATCTCTCTCGACACCCGGGTGCGCATGGGGGAGAAGAGCACGACATCTGTGCGGAAGAGGCTGATGAACATGTCTGCATGGTAGTGGAGGCGGCCACGCCGAATGCAATGCCCCTGGGGGAGCTCGAGGCAGCAGCAGCGGGAGATGAGTGTTTCCAGATCCTGAAACATGCCATGCAGCAGGGATCCTGGAAATCGGTATTGGAAACCCTGGCGGGGCCGCTCAGGAGGCCAAGACGGCACTGGAGCAGCTGTGGAAGGTCCGGGAGGAACTCTCAGCGTCTGGCCTGCTACTCAAAGGCGATCGCATTGTCGTGCCTCTGTCCAAGGTGAAGGACGTGATTACTCTTGCGCACCATGGACACCAGGGCGCCGCAAAGACCAAGGCCAGGCTAAGACTGAAAGTATGGTTCCCGGAACTCGAGCGGAAGGTGGATGACTTTGTGGTGGCCTGTGTCTGGTGTCAGGCGGCATCTCCTCTGCAGCATGAGCCGGTCATAGAGGCGATGCCTCGAGGAACGCGACCCTGGGAGGTGGTCCATGCGGACTTTGGCTCCACCACATTGGGCACTCACTTCTTGGTTCTTCTAGGTGTAGGTCTGAAGGGCAGGATGGGGGCCTCTTGCTGTGTGAATGGAGGGATGGTGGCATCTTGGTGGGGTCTGCAATGCATAGGGGCACATTGGTGTTGGTCTTGAGGCACATTGGTGTGGGTTTGATGTGGGGGCTGGCACATTGGTTTGGGTTTGATGGGAGGGACGGGGACATTGGTCTGGGGAGGGATGGCTGCATATTGGTGTGGGTCTAGAAGGAGAGGATGGGGCACATTGGTCTGGGGCATACTAGGATGGGTGGTTTTAGAGGGGGTTGGCTGGGGCTATCTGCGTGTGATTCAGGATCGGCACATGGGCATCTGTTGCAAGGGAAGGGGCATCTTGCTATGTGTAGGGAGGATGGGGCATTATGGTATTGGTATAGAGGGAGGCATGGGGCATCTTGGTGGGGTCTGGATGGATAGGGGAACGCTGGTGTGGGTCTGGCAGGAAGTGGCACATTGGTGTGGGTCTGGCAGGAAGCAGCACATTGGTGTAGGGCTGTAGGGAGGGATAGGAACATGGTGTGGGTCTGAGCGGAGGGATAGAGACAGTAGTGTGGGTCTGGTGTACATTGATGTGGGTCTGGGGGAGGGATGGGGACATGGGTGTGGGTCTGGAGGGAGGGATGGGGCTCGGTTTGTCTGGAGGGTGTCATGGGTCATCTAGGTTTGGGTTGGGAGGGTGGTATGGGGCATCTTGGTGTGGCTCTGGAGGGAGGGTGTGGGGGCACATTGGTGTGGGTTTGATTGGAGGGATGGGGCACATTGGTGTAGGTTTAGGGGGAGGGATGGGGGACATGGGTGTGGGTCTGGAGGGAGAAATGGGGCACAGTGGGTCTGGAGGGTGGCATGGGTCATCTAGGTGTGGGTTGGCAGGGTAGGATGGGGCATATTGGTGTGGCTCTGGAGGGAGTTGGTGGGGGCACATTTGTGTGGGTTTGGGAGGGATGGGGCACATGGGCGGGTTTCCGGAGGGAGAGATGGGGCACATTGGGTCTGGATGGTGGCATGGGTCATCTAGGTGAGGGTTGGGAGGGTGGGATGGGGCATTTTGGTGTGGCTCTGGAGGGAGGGGGTGGGGGCACATTGGTGTGGGTTTGATGGGAGTGATGGGGCACATTGGTATGGGTTTAGGAGGAGGGATGTGGTACATGGGTGTGTATCCAGAGGGAGAGATGGGGCACAGTGGGTCTGGAGGGTGGCATGGGTCATCTAGGTGTGGGTTGAGAGGGTGGGATGGGGCATCTTGGTGTGGCTCTGGTGGGAGGGGGTGGGACCACATTGGTGTGGGTCTAGGGGAGAGATGGGGCACATGGGTGTGTTTCCGGAGGGACAGATGGGGTGGGGCACAGTGGGTCTGGAGGGTGGCATGGTCACCTAGGTGTGGGGTGGGACGGGGCATCTTGGTGTGGCTTTGGAGGGAGGTGATGGGGGCACATTGTGGGACTGGGGGAGGGATGGTTCATCTAGGTGTGGGTCTGGAGGGCAGGATGGGGGCATCTTGCTGTATGGATGGAGGGATGGTTGCATCTTGGTGGGGTCTGCAATGCATAGGGGCACATTGGTGTTGGTCTGGGGGCACATTGGTGTGGTTTGATATGGGGGCGGGCACATTGGTGTGGGTTTGATGGGAGGGATGAGGCACATTGGTGTGGGTCTGGGGGGAGGTATGTGGCACATGGGTGTGTTTCCTGAGGGAGAGATGGGCACAGTGGGTCTGGAGGGTGGCCATGGGTCATCTAGGTGTGGGTTGGGAGGGTGGGTAGCGGCATCTTGGTGTGGCTCTGGAGGAGAGGTGGGACCACATTGGTGTGGGTTTGATGGGAGGGATGGGGCACATTGTTGTGGGTTTAGGGGGAGGGATGTGGCACATGGGTGTGTTTTCTGAGGGAGAGATGGGGCACAGTGGGTCTGGAGGGTGGCATGGGGCATCTAGGTGTGGGTTGGGAGGGTGTGTTTGGGGCATCTTGGTGTGGCTCTGGAGGGAGGGGGTGGGACCACATTAGTGTGGGTTTGATGGGAGGGATGGGGCACATTGGTGTGGGTTTAGGGGGAGGGGTGTGGCATATGGGTGTGTTTCCGGAGGGAGAGATGGGGCACAGTGGGTCTGGAGGGTGGCATGGGTCATCTAGGTGTGGGTTGGGAGGGTATGATGGGGCATCTTAGTGTGGCTCTGGAGAGAGGGGGTGGGGCACACTGGTGTGGGTTTAGGGGAGGGATGTGACATATGGGTGTGTTTTCTGAGGGAGAGATGGGGCACAGTGGGTCTGGAGGGTGGCATGTGTCATCTAGGTGTGGGTTGGGAGGGTGGGTTGGGGCATTTTGGTGTGGCTCTGGAGGGAGGGGGCGGGACCACATTGGTGTGGGTCTGGAAGGAGGGGATGTGGCACATTGGTGTGGGTCTGGGGGATGGGCACACTAGGGTATTGGGGGGTTGGGCGGGGCTATGTGTGTGTGATTCAGGATCGGCACATGGGCATCTGTTGCAAGGGGATGGGGCATCTTGCTATGTGGAGGGAGGATGGAGCATTGTGGTATTGGTCTAGAGGGAGGGATGGGGCAGCTTGGTGGGGTCTGAATGGATGGAGAGGGGGACACTGGTGTGGGTCTGGCGGGATGGGGCACATTGGTGTGGGTCTGGAGGAAGGGGCACATTGGTGTGGGTCTGGAGGGGGGATAGGAACATAGTGGTGTGGGTCTGGGTGGAGGGATAGGGACAGTGGTGTGGGTTTGGGGTACATTGGTGTGGGTCTGGGAGAGGGATGGGCACAGTGCGCCTGGAGGGTGGCATGGGTCATCTAGGTGTGGGTTAGGAGGGTAGGATGGTATATTGGTGTGGCTCTGGAGGGAGTGGTGGGGGCACATTTGTGTGGGTTTGATGGGAGGGATGGGGCACAGTGGGACTGGACGGTGGCATGGGTCATCTAGGTGTGGCTTGGGATCACATATTGGTGTGGCTCTGGAGGGAGATAGTGGGGGCACATTGGTTTGGGCTTGATGGGAGGGATGGGGCACAGTGAGTCTGGAGCGAGGGATAGGGACACAGTGGAGCAGGTCTGGAGGGAGACATAGGGACACAGTGGTGCGGGTCTGGAGAGAGGCATAGGGACACAGTGGTGTGGGTCTGGAGAGAGGCATAGGGACACAGTGGTGTGGGTCTGGAGCAAGGGATAGGGACACAGTGGTTCATGTCTGGAGGGAGGGATAGGTACACAGTGATGCAGGTCTGGAGGGAGGGGTAGGGACACAGTGGTGTGGGTCTGGGGACAGGGAGGGATGGGGCGCAGTGGTGTGGGTCTGGAGAGTGGGAGGGTTGGGGCACAGTGGTGTGGATCTGGGGACAGGGAGGCTTGGGGGCGCAGTAGTGCGGGTCTAGGGACAGGTTTGGGGCACATTGGTGGGTCTGGAAGGAGGGATAGGGACATGGTGTGGGTCTGGAAGGAGGGTTGGGGACACTGGTGTGGGTCTGGAGGGAGGGTTGGAGACACAGTGGTGTGGGTCTGGAGGGAGAGATAGGGACACAGTTGTGTGGGTCTGGAGGGAGGGATAGGGAAACAGTGTTGTGGGTCTGGAGGGAGGGTTGGGGTACAATGGTGCAAGTCTGGAGGGAGGGTTGGGGCACATTGGTGCGGGGTCTGGGTACCAGGAAGGCTTGGGGCACAGTGGTGCAGGTCTGGGGACAGGGAGGGTTGGGGCACAGTGGTGCGGGTCTGGGAACAGGGACGGTTAGGCCACAATAGTGCGGGTCTAGGGGTGAGTCTGAAGTGAGGGATAGGGACATAGTGGTGTGGGTCTGGAGGGAGGGTTGGGGACACAGTGGTGTGGGTCTGGAGGGAGAGATAGGGACACAGTGGTGTGGGTCTGGAGGGAGGAATAGGGAAACAGGGGTGTGGGTCTGGAGGGAGGGATAGGGACACAGTGGTGTAAGGAGGGATAGGAACACAGTGGGGAGGGAGGGATAGGGGCACAGTGGTGTAAGGAGGGATAGGGGCACAGTGGTGTGGGGAGGGAGTGAGGCATAGGGACACTGGTGTGGGTCTGGAGCGAGGGATAGGGACACAGTGGTGCGTGTCTGGAGGGAGGGATAGGGACACAGTGGTGCGGGTCTGGAGAGAGGCATAGGGACACAGTGGTGCGGGTCTGGAGAGGCATAGGGACACAGTGGTGTCGGTCTGGAGGGAGGCATGGGGACACATTGGTGCGTGTCTGGAGGGAGGCATAGGGACACAGTAGTGCAGGTCTGGAGAGAAGCATAGGGACACAGTGGTGTGGGTCTGGAGAGAGGCATAGGGACACAGTGGTGTGGGTCTGGAGCGAGGGATAGGGACACAGTGGTGCGGGTCTGGAGGGTGGGGTAGGGACACAGTGGTGCGGGTCTGGAGGGTGGGGTAGGGACACAGTGGTGTGGGTCTGGAGCGAGGGATAGGGACACAGTGGTGCGTGTCTGGAGGGAGGGGTAGGGACACAGTGGTGCGGGTCTGGAGGGTGGGGTAGGGACACAGTGGTGTGGGTCTGGAGGGCGGGATAGGGGCACTGGTGTGGGTCTGGAGGGTGGGATAGGGACACAGTGGTGTTGGTCTGGAGGGAGGCATGGGGACACATTGGTGCATGTCTGGAGGGAGGCATAGGGACACAGTAGTGCAGGTCTGGAGAGAGGCATAGGGACACAGTGGTGTGGGTCTGGAGAGAGGCATAGGGACACATTGGTGTGGGTCTGGAGCGAGGGATAGGGACACAGTGGTGCGGGTCTGGAGGGTGGGGTAGGGACAAAGTGGTGCGGGTCTGGAGGGTGGGGTAGCGACACAGTGGTGTGGGTCTGGAGCGAGGGATAGGGACACAGTGGTGCGTGTCTGGAGGGAGGGGTAGGGACACAGTGGTGCGGGTCTGGAGGGTGGGGTAGGGACACAGTGGTGTGGGTCTGGAGGGCGGGATAGGGGCACTGGTGTGGGTCTGGAGGGTGGGATAGGGACACAGTGGTGTGGGTCTGGAGGGAGGGTGGTGTACAGTGGTGTGGGTCTGGAGGGAACGATGGGGAGACAGTGGCGTGGGTCTGGAGAGAGGGATAGGGACACAGTGGTGCGGGTCTGGAGAGAGGGAAGGGGCGTAGTGGTGCGGGTCTGGAGGGCAGGATAGGGGCTCTGGTGTGGGTCTGGAGGGTGGGATAGGGACACAGTGGTGTGGGTCTGGAGGGAGGGTGGTGTACAGTGGTGTGGGTCTGGAGGGAACGATGGGGACACAGTGGCGTGGGTCTGGAGAGAGGGATAGGGACACAGTGGTGCAGGTCTGGAGAGAGGGAAGGGGCATAGTGGTGCGGGACTGGAGGGAGGGATAGGGACACAGTGGTGCGAGTCTGGAGGGAGGGAAGGGGCTTAGTGGTGCGGGTCTGGAGGGAGGGATAGGGACATGGTGTGTATCTGGAGGGAGGGATGGGGCATATGGGTGTGGGTCGTGAGGAATGAGGACATTGTTGTGGGTGTGACGGGTGGCAAAGGACACATTGGTGTGGGTCTAGAGGGAGGGATGGGTGCTCATTGGTCAGGGGAGGGATGGGGCATCTTGCTGTGAGGAGGGAGGTTGAGGCATCATTGTATGGGTCTGCAAGGCAGGTGAGTGTGCCTAAAGTCGTGCCTTGCAACATCCGGTGCATATCTGTTAGATTTTTTTAAAAGCTGAGCCCCGTTTGCTGCCTGTATCTCTCCCTATCCTCCCCGCATCCACTTCCTTGTTTACCCTCATTCCGCCCCCTGCACGCCCACAGCGCCTCTGATTGGTGGATCTGACCTCTGTTGCCGGGCCTAGTGCGCTCGACAATCCCTGCTGGCACCATTTCCACTCTGGAAGGCAGGTGAGTGTGCCTAAAGTCATGCCTTGCAACATCCGGTGCATATCTGTTAGATTTTAAAAGCTGAGCCCCGTTTGCTGCCGCTCTCTCTCCCGATCCTCCCTGCATCCACTTCCTTGTTTACCCTCATCCCGCCTCCCTGCACGCCTTCACCCACAGGATTGTAGTACTTGGCAATCCCTGCTCGTACCAAAGCTGCGTTTGTGATACAAGTTCAACCACTAAAGACCCACCTAGGGTACTGCGTCCCTCCCACCCGATACCTCTTCCTGATTCATCTGCCCTCCTACCTCTGACCTACCTCCCACTCCTCCCATTGGCTCACCCAACTGATCTTAACTGGCTCTCCCAGGGCAGCCCTCTGCCCTGCAGCCCTCGGCTAAGGACCCGAGGCAAAGGACGGCCTTTTCAGTGACGGCTCCAGGTCGTATCTGCAGGTATCCGCAGGAGAAGCAAGAAGCCAACAATAAGTAAGTGTGGCAAGGGCGGGGGCAGAAGCAAATACTTCTCACCATACTACCCTACCACTCAACCTAGAAACTAAACCATTGTAAAATATTCATACTGTGTTAGCATTACATTTAGAAGTTCGCATTTACAAACATGTCTGGGGTATAGTTGCACTCATAAAGCATGAAATTAACTGTTGAATTGAGAAGTATGCCCAATAACCTGTCTGTGGAAAGTTGAATTTAGAAGCGTACAAAATATCCACTCTGTGCAAAGTTGAATTGAGAAGTTTACCTAATATCATTTCTGTAGATAGTTGAACCTAGAAGTGTGCCTACTACCGTCCCCTGGCTGCCTTTAGAAGTGTGCCCAATATCCACTCTGTGCAAAGTTGAATTTAGAAGTGTCCCCAATATCCTGTCTGTGCAAAGTTGAATTAGAAGTGTGCCCAATAACCTGTCTGTGCAAAGTTGAATTTAGAAGCGTGCATAATATCCACTGGGCCTCATTACGACCCCGGCGCTAAACCATTGTGCTATTAGCACCATGGTCCATGCCGGGGTCCGCCATGGTGAATGGCGGAATTACCGCCCCATTCCAAGGTTGGCGTGGCGGTAATTCCCCATTCACCATGGGCCCTTCCCCATTCCATTTTTTCCCCATAGGGCTCAATGGGAATGGGGAAGGCACTAAGTACGGTGCCGCAAATTGCGGCACCGTACTTAGCACCAAGGTCCCTTTGCGGCACCCTACTTTAACGGCTGGTAAAACCAGCCGTTAAGATCGGGTCCCGCAAAGGGACCTCATAATTAGGCACTGATAGGTTAACTGCGCTGCAGTCTTTTACGGCGCCGTTAACCCATTACCGCCTGGGTCGTAATGAGGCCCACTCTGTGCAAAGTTGAATTGAGAAGTGTACCTAATATCCTGTCTGTGGATAGCTGAACCTAGAAGTGTGCCTAGTAGCGTCCCCTGGTTGCCTTTAGAAGTTTTCCCAATATCCTGTCTGAGGAAGGTTGAACCTAGAAGTGTGCCTAGTAGCGTCCGCTGGTTGCCTTTAGAAGTGTGCCCGATATCTACTCTGTGCAAAGTTGAATTTAGAAGCGTGCATAATATCCACTCTGTGCAAAGTTGAATTTAGAAGTGTACCTAATATCCTCCATGTGCAAAGTTACATTTAGAAGTGTGCCTAGTAGCGTCCCCTGGCTGCCTTTAGAAGTGTGCCCTAATATCCTCTCTGTCCGAAGTTGAATTTACAAGCGTGCATAATATCCTCTCCATGCAGAATTGAATTTAGGAGCCTAGTAGCGTACCCTAGTTGAGCTTAGAAGTGTGCCTAATATCCTGTCTGTGAAAAGTTGAATTTAGAAGCGTGCCTAATATCCCCCCTGTGCAAAGTTACATTTAGAAGTGTGCCTAGTTGTGTCCCCTGGTTGTCTTTAAATGTGTCCCTAATATCCTCTCTGTGCAAAGTTGAATATAGAAGCGTGCATAATACCCTCTGTAGGCTGAGTTGAATTTAGAAGGTGCCTAGTTGCATCCCCTGGTTGTCTTTAGAAGTGTCCCTAATATCCTCTCTGTGCAAAGTTGAATATAGAAGTGTGCCCAATATCCTCCCTATCCAAAGTTACAGTTAGAAGTGTGCCTTTTATCCTCTCTGTGCAAACTTGAACTTACATATGAGCCTAATGGGATCCCCTGGTTGAATTCAGAAGTGTGCCTAATAACGTACCCTGGTTGACTTTAGTAGTGTGCCTAATATCTGTGTATATATAGTGTCTCGCTTCCTCTCCTTGCAAACTCGACTATTGAAGCATGCCCAGTATCTTCACCGCGCAAAGTGGAACTTAGAAGTGTGCCTAATATCCTCCCTGTGCAGAGTTGATTTTAAATGAATGCCTAATATCCTCTCTGCGTAAAGTATGAACCTGTCCAAAGCCAAACTTAGAAGTGTACCTAATATCCTCTCTTGCAAACCTGAATTTGGTAAAAATACCGGAGAGGTGGGCACCACAATGTTTACTCGCTTCTATTCAATGTGTACTTCTCTCAGTTAGTTTCCAATAATTTTGACCTGGAGCTGGTTTAAACTGGTCCTATAGCACAAGGAACCCCATAAACCACAAACAAAAGAAAACAAGGCAACTTTGCCTTAATATAACTGGCGCTTCTCAGTTGGCCCCTAGAGAGGGCTGCAAGTTCCCAAAATATTTATATCCAATGTTCTCATAGAGTCAAAGCATCAGTTAGATCCGTGCAGTTTTGGCCAGGAATGTTTTATTCACATCCCTGTTTTTCTAATTAAATTTATTCTGAATGTGATCTGTTGGGTGATCATATTTTGCCATCAACACCTACACTACCTACACTAGTGCGTGCTCCAAGGAAACTCTTACTGACATCCTCTTTTTCGTGCCTTCGCCTGACCTATGGACCCTTCATATGGTCTCTGTGCTCTCTCCTTTCTCCTCTTCTCCCATTAATGGTGGCACCCGTTGGGATGTCCTCTTGGCCTCCTTCCACTCCTCTAAGGCCATCATTAATGTCTACGCTAAGGGGACCGTCTTGGTCCAAGGTCCTCAGGCCAACCTTCACCTCTTTGATAGACGCTTCCCTCGCCTCATCAACTTCCTTTCCTCTCCTGCTGTCCCCCCTCCTCTGTCCTCGGCTACCTTGCCTCTACCCTCCCTCCCTGCACCCTCTCGTGCTCCTTCTTCACCTCCCTCTTCTACACCTCCGCAGGGCGTACCTCTGATCTGTACCCCTCCCCGCAAGTCCTTCAAGGATGGCAACCTTCTCCACATTGCCACTCTTAACTCTCGCTCTGCCATCAAGCATTCTTCTGATATCTGTCACCTTCTTGAGGAACTGGACCTTGACGTCCTTGGTCTCACTGAGACATGGTTCACGGCCAGCTCTGTCACCAGCTTTGACACACTCCTACCTGACGGTTACAAGATCCTCTCTGTGCCCAGACCCAACCGTGCAGGAGGGGGGTGTAGCCCTTATCTTCCCTGAGTGGATTCCTGCCACTGTCACTCCTACGCAGACCTACTCCTCTTTTGAATGCCTTGTCTGCCGTCTCTCTCTCTCTCTCTTAGCCATTCCCTTACCGTTGCTACTATCTATCGGCCACCTGGTCAAATCTCCTCCTTCCTCTCTGAGTGGGCTGACCTCTCCTCCTCACTCCTGTCCTCAACCACTCAACTCCTCTTTCTTGGTGACTTCAACATCCACTTGGATGCTTCCTGTCCCCCCACGGGACTCTTTCGTGACCTCTGCGACTCTCTGTCACTCTCTATTCTCCCGTCTGGACCTACTCATTCTGCAGGGCACACTCTTGATGCTCTGATCTCTTCCGACCTCCCCCTCTCCGTCCCTCTCTCCACTCCTCTCTCCTGGAGTTATCACTTTCTCCTATCCTCCCACCTCACCCTCCCTACGCCACAGGCAAAGCCACCCTCATCACTGCCACCCACCTTCTCGGCTGACTCCCACCCTGACACAGCCCTCTCCATGCTCCACTCTGCTATATCTGATACTCTTGATATCCTTGCCCCTGTCATGAGAATCCGCCTGAAGCCCAACGCCAAATGTAACTCCTGGTATGACTCGAATCTCGTCACCCTTAAACGTAAGCGCAGGGTGGCAGAGAGGAAATGGCGTGCCTCATGTTCATCCTCTGACAAACTGGCCTGCCGCCTGCTCCAAAGGCAATACCGTCTCTCCGTTCTCACCAAGAAGAGAGCCCTTATCCAAGCCCGCATCTCTGCGGCATCTAACAACTTGGCCGAACTCTTTAAAATCTGCAAGGAGCTTGCCAACCCTGCTGCTGTCTCTACCTCTCCTGTCCCCTCCCAGGCCCTCTGCACTGCACTGGCCTCTCACTTCATCTCTACAACTCAGGACATCCTGTCCTCACTCTCCTCCTATCACCTCCCTCCCTCTCTTCCCGGCTCTTCCTCTGGCCCTTCTGCAGCCACCCCTCCTCCCTCCTTCTCTGCCTTTCCCCTTTTTTCTGCTGACGAGGTTTCCAGACAAGCCCCATCTATGAAAGTCTCGTCTAAACAGGTTCACCCCTGTTCCTCCAAAACTATCAAGGACCACATCGACTCCCTGGCTCCGTCCCTGGCTGACTTTTGCAACCACTCCTTCGCCTCTGGAGTCTTCCCATCCCCCCTTAAGCACTCCCTTGTGCACCCTCTTCTGACCCCTCCTGCCCGGCTAACTATCGCCCAATCTCCATCACTCCCTTCCTGGGCAAGCTCCTGGAGAAACAGGCCATCTCCCAGCTTAACCTCCATGCTGAATCTGTAGGAAGTCTTCATGACCATCAATCTGGCTTCAGAGCCGCCAGAAGCACGGAAACTGCTCTCCTGAACATCCGTGAGGACCTGCTCTTGAATCTCGACTCCAACACTCCGTGTGTTCTCATTCTGCTCGATCTCTCTTCTGCCTTTGACACTGTCAACCATGCCATCCTGCTCAACCGTCTCCGTGATAACCTGGGTATCACTGGTCAGGCTCTGGCGTGGCTGACCTCTTTCCTCTCCAATTGAGCCTCTCAGGTCCAACTGGGGTCCTTCCTCTCTGACATCTTTTTCTCCACCTTTGGTGTCCCCCAGGGATCTAATCTTTCCCCCTGGCTGTTCAACCAGTATCTGGCACTCCTTGCCCACCGCATTGCCGCTCTCTGCTCCAACTTTCAGTGTTATGCGGACGATACCCAGCTAATTTTCAGGCTACCATCGGCCTCCTTCTCTCCTTCCCTCATCTCTGACTGTCTGTCTGCTATCCAGGAATGGTGTGCCGCCAATTACCTCTGCCTTAATGCCAGTAAGACTGAGATTCTACTCATCGGCACACCCACCTCCTCCTTCCCTGCAGCTCTCTGGCCGGCCTCTCTTGGCCCTCTTCCTGCTCCTACCTGCAAGGCAAAAAACCTTGGGGTTATCTTTGACTCCACACTCTCCTTCTCTCCTCATATATCTGACGTCTCTAAGAAGTCACACTACCAGCTGCACCTCCTCAGAGGTATTCTTCCCTTCCTCTCCTTCCCCCAGAAGCTCACTGTCTCCCGAGCCCTGGTTCTCTCAAAGCTGGACTACTGTAACAACCTCTATCTTAATCTGCCTGCCTCCACTCTCCGCCCTCTACAACTCATCCAGAACAGAACTGCGAGACTTGTCCTTGGCCTCAAGCCCAGGGACCGTATCTCTCCAGGACTGAAATCTCTACACTGGCTCCCAGTGGCTGCGAGGATAAAGTTCAAAACCCTCTGCATTGTCCACAAGGCCTTCTGGGACCTGGGGCCTAAATACCTTTAACTCTCTCTTCCTAAATAGCTTCCTTCCTGAGCCCTTCGCTCATCCGTCTCCAACTCCCTCAGGGTCAGCCGCTTCTCGAAGCTACGAGCTGGGGGTAGATCTCTCTCCGCAGCAGGGGCCTCCCTCTGGAACAGCCTTCCTGCCTCCCTGAAACTTGAGGAGAACCATCTCCGGTTCCGGAAGCACCTCAAAACCTTCCTCTTTGCTTCTGCTTTCTCTCTCCCTCTCCCCTGCTAATTCTTCGCTGAAACTGCACTGAATCTGCAACTGGGCCACTCTCACCGACCCCGGTCCTGGGCCCAGCCACTCTCCACTTGCACTGCCTCCCTGGCAACCCCTGCACTGCGGGACTGTCTCTGTATCCCTACAGCCCCCACTTCCCAGCACTTGTCTGCACTTACCTTGCACTTGCCACCAGCTGGCCCTCTTTATTTATTCATTTTATTTTATTCTACTTACCTTACACTGCACTCCCCCCCTCCCCTTCCCCATGCACTTTCTCCCTTCCCCTTACCCCTGCACTTGCGCGATCTGATTGACACCTGGCCTATTAGGATTGCTGTCTGTCTTCCCCTTGTTCCCCCCTCCCTGCCTCGTCGCGCCTTGAAACACTTGTGTATAGGCGTGTTACAAATGCCATATCATATCATATCATCAATATACATTTAGCCAATGCATTTCGGTGTAAACCTTCATCAGGGCTGTATATAGGCTCTTGATTACATCATCAAGCTACGCATAGTCATACATTTGTCAATACAAGTTCATTGAATGATTTGTATACAATACATAAACAAATTCACACATACCATTTGTTTGTCCCACTAATATTCAATTGGTACGCCAGAAAAAATAAATGAAAAACAGAAATTTTCATTTAGTATCAGCGTTACAAAATTCTATGTACACAGTTTAAGGACAGAAGAGTGTCCTATCTGATCACTTTCAATGTGCTCTCTCTGTCAAATCTGGTAAGCCCCAAAGGCTTTTCTTTTTGCAACCCTCACGGCTCCAGCCACGTGTGTTGCAGATGCGTGGTGAAACGCATATGTTAATCGTGTCTCTGTGAAAGAAACAGGCTATTTAGACAGCCGTTCTAGCATGTCTTTAATGATTGTATGAATCAAAGCGGCGGATGTTCTCCGACATTTACCTTCAGTTCCTGCGTTGTTCTGCCTTCTGCAGAGAGACATGCACGCACATGTCTCTTAGTTCTATTTAAACGTTGCCTTCGAGACGGAGTCGAGTCGCAAAGGTCCGACAGGAATGCCGGAGCACGTACGCCTCGCGCCCCACCCCCGGGTGATTACCCTGGGGCGGGGATGTCTCCATGACAACTCCTGAAACGCTATGTGTTACCAAGCTGTCAGCACCGTTCTTGTGTGCTTGACGTTAGTTTCGGACTGTTACTGTGAATCATTTCAACATATGGCTCGACATTCCCACCAACCCCATGACACACTCTCTTGTTGATGGCTTAGAAGCAATTAACCTCCAACCCCACATCTACGGCCGAACCCACCAAAAAGGACACACTCTTGATGCCATCTTCAGCTCCCTCAACCAGATACATCTTAACCCCCCCGACCCCTATCATCTGGTCCGATCATTTCATTCTTTCTTTCACCATTCGCTCTCCCAACCACCTTCCGTACTCAAACCTGAACCTCCGACTATACGCAAATGCTGGAAGAAACTAATAATCCTTCCTGACCTAGCTGATGCACTCCTCCAGTCTCCCCCGCCTACCTGCCTACTCAATCAACTGAACCCCAATGATTTTGACTCTTGGCTTAATACCTCTCTAACGCGACTTGCAAACCATCAGCCCGCCGGGGCCATTTTCCTAGATGGTTCGCTCCGGAATTGAAGACCAGTAAACAACTATACAAATACCTTGGACGCAAATGGCGGAAAGACAAAACTCTCCTGGGCAGATCCACCTTAGCCCGGCAACTCCATCAATACAAAGCTGAAATCCAGAAAGCAAAAAAAGCCCATTACAACTTCCGAATTATAAACTGTAAAAACCCCAGCAAAATCATCACTGAATTCACCAATCCATCATGCACCACCACGCCGACCCCCTCTCAATCGCTGTGTGACTCACTCTCTCCCCACTTCTACACCACAGCTCTCGAAAGAACGAATGCTCTAACCAACAAACTCGCTCCATCAGACCTGCCAGGAAACTCACCGTCCATTCCAGCCATCCCACCGCCAGCGACCACTAGCCAACCAACGTTCGACTCCTTTAGTCCAATATCAGCTGACCAATTTCTCAAACTCGTCTCTGCTTGCAAACCATCCGGCTCCCCGCTGGACCACTGCCCGGCCACAACCCTTAAAGAAATGTTCGCATCTACCTGTGCAGGAGAACATGCAAGAACCATCGTAAATGACTCACTTGCCTCCGGAATTTTTCCTGACGCATTCAAAACGGTTGACGTCAATCCTCTATTAAACAAACCTTCCCTCGATCCTCTCGAGCCCAAAAACTACCGCCCCATCTCAAACACAAGGTTCCTTGCCAAACTCATAGACCGAACCACCTACACCCAACTAAATGCCTTTGTCGAAGCCAACAATCTCCTAGACCCGGCTCAATCAGGTTTCAGAGCCCGACACGGAACTGCAACCACCCTAACCGCAATCTGGGACGACCTTAAAATAACGGCAGACACCGCGGGATGCGCTGCATTAATCCTTCTCGACCTATCAGCCGCCTTCGACACAATTAATCACTTAATCCTCCTTGACCGCCTCCACTCCCTAGGAATTTGTGGAACCGCTCTAAAGTGGATAGCTTCGTTCCTCAAAGATAGGTACCAAATAACGCTACTCTCCACCTATTCCTCCCAAGCTTGACCAGTCGACACAGGAGTTCCACAAGGAGCATGCCTATCTGCCCTCCTGTTCAATCTCTACTTAATCACCCTTCCACCAATAATTTGCTCACACAACATCCTGTGTTACAACTACGCTGATGACACCCAACTAATTCTAAAATTCCTGAACTCAAAACCCAACTGCCGACCTGACCTCGCTTCCTGCCTCCTCGACATAGAGCTCTGGATGACCAGAAACCACCTCTTGCTAAACACCTACAAAACTGAAATTATGCTATGTGGCAACTCTGAACTTCTTCCACACCCACTACCATGGCCATCTGCCATGGGAAATTCACCGAGTCCCTCTAAGTCAGTATAAAACCTTGGTTGCACCCTTGACTCTGACCTAACACTCTTGCGCCAAGTCAACAACCTCTCAAAGTCCTGCCACTACCACCTTAAAACTCTTAAGCACATCTTTCCATATCTCTCCTTTCCCAACAGACTCTCCTCGATCCAATTAATTGTTATATCAAGACTGGACTACACTAACCCACTCTACCTCGGAATCCACGCTTACCAACTGAATAAATTACAAAGAGCACAAAATGCGGCAGCCAAGTTGCTACTAGCGCAAGGTCACATCTCCCCAGCCCTCAAAACTCTCCACTGGCTTCCGGTGGCCCGAAGGGTGACTTTCAAAACCTTATGCATTTCTCACCGAGCACTGCATAAAACTGGACCTCAATATCTTCAAGACAAGTTAAAACCCTATCAACCTCCACATACTCTAAGCTCTAGCTCAGCCGGCCTCCTAGTCATACCTAAAACAAACTCAGTCAGGTTAGGCGGATCATCATTCTCAGCCTTGGCCCCCATGCTGTGGAATGCATGAAACTAACTCAAACTGAATAACAGAGAAGCAATGACACCAACCCAACAAACTACCGGATCTCGAATAAGACAAATAACAATACAACAGCCAGATCCAAGCGAGAAATCGACAACTAATAACCGCTAATGTAAACTAAAAGGAGAAACAAATAGAATGAGGAAATTGGGTCAATGCAGTGAAATGGATAAAAAGAATGAATCGTACGAAAACAGTAATTGCGGTTTAAATGATTGAAATAGGTGTAATGATTGCAATGGACACACAAACTAAATGATCGAAATGAATAAAGAGAAGACGGAGGAAAGATGAATACAGGAGATTGATGAGTACACAGACCGACGACATGGAATGTATGAGTGCATGGCATAAATGGGACGTACAGAATAGAAGATTCAAGTACATGAGGCGGGTGCAGTGCATGAAACAGAGAGCATGGAACGGATCCAGTGCGTATGGCAAGTGACATGGCCTGAACCGATAATGCATGATGAATAAACGAAGCGAGTAGAGCGGACGAAATCGGTAGAATGGTTGAAGCGCGCTGAGCAGATGAGTGCGCTGAGCGGATGAGTGCGCTGAGCAGATGAGTGTGTAGATCGGATGAGTGTGTATGAGCGTGTAGATCGGATGCGTATGGAGATCGGATGTGTATGGAGATTGGATGCGTGTGTAGAGCGGACAAATGCGTTGAGCGGAAGGGTGCTTAGAACGGATGAATGCATAGAGCGGACGATAGCGTAGAGCAGACGACTGTACTCAGTGGACGATTGCGTAGAGCAGAAGAGTGTGTAGAGCAGACGACTGTATACTGCGGATGTGCCTATAGAGCAGATGAGTGCATATGAGCGGAGGAGTGTGTAACCCTGAAGGAGTCCATAGAGCAGATGAATGTGTAGAGCGGATGAGTGTATAAAGCGGATGAGTGTGTAGAGTGGGCGAATGCGTAGAGTGGAAGGGTGCTTAGAGCAGACGATTGCATACAGTGGATGATTGCGTAGAGCGGACGAGCGTGTAGAGGAGATGCCTGCATAGTGCAGTTGAACATATAGAGCGGATAAATGCGTAAGAGCGGAGGAGTGTGTAGACCTGCATGAGCGCATAGACCAGATGAATGTGTGGAGCGGATGAGTGTATAGAGCGGATGAGTGTATAGAGCAGATGAGTGTATAGAGCAGATGAGTGTATAGAGCAGATGAGTGCATAAGAGCCAACAAATGTGTAGAGCAGTCAAGTGCAAAAAGCAGATGAGTGCGCAGAAAGGATGAGTGCATAGAGCGGATGAGTGCGTCAAGCGGTGGAGCGGTTGAATGCGTGGAGAGTATAGATCGGATGAGTGCATAGATCGGGCAGAGCGGATGAGTGCATAAGGGCGAAGAACTGTGTAGAGCAGTCAAGTGCAAAAAGCAGGTGACTGCGTGGATCTGTTAAGTGCGTGGATCGGTTGAGTGCGTAAGAGCGGACGAGTGCGTAAGAGCGGACGGATGCGCGGAGCGGGTAGGTGCACGGAGCGGACGAATATGCAGAGGGACGAGCGTGTAAGAACGTGTAAGAAAGGAATTTGCAGAGCGGATGAGTGCCTAAGAGCAGAGCATCGCGAAAGAGCAGATGGATGCGCAGAGAGGTTGGGTGTGCAGAGAGGTTCGGTGCGCAGAGCAGGTGAGTGCGCAGAGGGAACAAGTGCTTGGAGCGGGCAGGCGCCTAGAGCAGACGAGTGCCTAGAGCGGACGAGTGCCTAGATGACGGAACAGGGAAGTATGTGGATGGAATGGGCGATGTATGTGGATGGAATGGATGACTTATGTGCATGGAGCGGGTGAAGTATGTAGATAGAACGGATGAAGTATATGGAAGGTACTGGTATAATATGCGTAAGGTACTGGTGAAATATGTGGATGGAGTGCATAAATAAACTTGGAATACACCGACCGGATCGGAGTACATGGAACAGATTAGAGTGCATGGAACAAACTTGAGAGCATGGAACGGGTTGGAGTGCGTGAAATGGATTGGAGTCCATGGAACAGATTGGAGCACATAGAAGTACGCGACATACATGGAATGGTTTAGAGTGCTTAGAACGTTTGAAAGAGCATATAAACAATCATGTCACATTACCATGCTTACTCTCTTCTTCACACCACCACTCAATTAGAACACAGAGATACTATGACACCATTCGGTATAACTGTTATCATACTAACATCCGCCTCATACTCCACATCACTCTAACTAAACACTGCTGGTTACACACCATCCAGCCAGGCGTTCTCCTCAGGCCTAACGCAGCCAGAATAGATCTGGATAAACGCACCAGAACGAACACATACTCCTGATCTCCCAACCACCACACCTAAACCTAAGAAGCAGCTATTACACGAATACGAATGCCACACCAGCTGCACACACATACGGTGCTCACACGCACCTTTGACTCTCTATACTCTCTCTACTGACTTGAACTTCGGTTCCCGAGGGCGTTCAACCTACCAGCGCCTTGAGACTATACCAATGGTACATAAGACGCTATATAAATGCAAAGTAACATAACAGTAACATTGAAGGGATTGAGTATCCTGGTGGAGTCTGGATCGGAAGGTGGCATTGTTGATCTGGAATCGCTGGACAGGCATATGATGGGGCATGTCAGGGAATGATGGAGCATTTGTGTCTGAGTGAGGGCTGGAGCACTCTGTTGGGAAGGAAGGGGGGCATCTGGGTTTGAATGGAGGGATGGGGTATGTATGTCTAGATTGAAGGATGTTGGTTTATGGAAGGGGTGGGAGCATGTGTATGTTGAAGGGACGGGGTAATCGGGTGTGGGTATAGAGAGAGGGTGGATGGTGCCATCTGAGTGTGAGTCTGGAGGTAGAGGGTGAAGCATATGGGTGTGGCTCTGAGAGGTGGAGCTTCTTGGTGTAGGTATGGAGGGACGGATGTTGTTGTCTTTGTGTGGGTTTGTAGGGAGGGATGGTGGCATGTGGGTAAGGAGGCAGGTGACATTTGAGTGTGAATTTGGACATGTAGGGCTGGGACATGTAGGGCTGGGGTATCTGCTTGTGAGTGGGGGCATGAAGGAACATGAACAGCGGAGCTGCTGGAGGGAGAGCCACGGCCCGACTTCGGTTGCATCCCAGATGTGCACTCACACAGCCCAGGTCACCTCTCGCAGAGAGGTCCGGGGTGCGTGGGCAACCAGGTGCCGGCGAGTGGGGATTCCCTTCCAGCATTGGGGGGACCGCAACCCAGCAGATGGATGGGGACACCTGGCAGGGTTGGGTTAACCTGCTGGAGATGTCCCCAACCATGCACTGGAAAGGAAGCCCTGTGCGGCCCGCTCTCGTCACCAAGCAGGCCGCTGCGGCCAAGCACTCCACTTTTTGACCTGCCAGTGGGTGGGCATTGGTGGGCGGACCCCGGTCAGCAGGGAAGCCCCGAATGGGGGCAGCTGGGAGCTGAGGGAAACCTGACTTCTCTCTAAGGGTGCTTCCCCAGGCAGACAGGGGCCCAGCACGCCAGGCGCGAGCCCTGAGCCATGGCGCATCAGGCTTACACAACAGGCATCGAGGTTAAACCACAATGGTCTCGGCTGAGCTGGTCAGGCCTTTGGGCTGTATCGCCACAGACTGCCTCTCCTGCACCTGGCCATGCTGTGTGTGGCTGTCTTTGGTGTCCAGCGACTACTGGCGCAGGATGGCCATAGAGCACGGGCCTTGCGACCATGTGGGCTTCGGCTACAGGTCGGGACAGCGCACACTCTGCTGTGCTAGAGGCACAGGGCTGGGGAATACCCCCTCCCCCGTACAGGCCTGAGGCCAGCTGCCCTGAGCTTTGTGCTCCCCCCAGACTACGCCTCAGATCAGATGTGGGGACCCGCTGAATTTATTACTAAGCAGAGGAAAAGAAACTAGCCAGGATTCCCTCAGTAACAGCCAGTGAAAAGGGAAGAGCCCAGCGCCGAATCCCCGTTCCACGGCAGGTGTGGGAAATGTTGCGTACAGAAGATCGACTCCCCGGCATCGCTCAGGGGACTGAAGTCCTTCTGATCGAGTCTCACCCCACGGACGGTGTTAGGACGGTAGATGACTTTGGCACGCCGGGATCAGGTCTTTTTGGAGTCAGGTTGTTTGGGAATGCATCCCAAAGCCTGTGGTAAACTCCATCTAAGGCTAAACACATGCGCGAGACAGATGGTTAACAAGTACCGTAAGGGAAAGTTGATAAGAACTTTGAAGAGAGAGTTCAAGAGGGCGTGAAACCGTAGAGGGGTAAACTGGTGGGGTCTGTGCAGTCCACCCACAGGATTCAACATGGCAGGCAGGTCGGTCGCCTGGAACGGTGAATGCCATTGCGGGACTGTGGCCCGGGCAGACCCCGCCGCTGCAGAGCGCATTTCCTCTGTGGTGGTGCACTGCGGCGGGCTGAGAAGGCCCCAGGGGGCAGGTGGCCCTCTGCTCCGGCAGAGAGTTTTACAGCCCCCTGACAGCAGTTTTGCTGTGTCTTCTGGGACATGGGAGATTGACCGCTGCCGTGCCCTTCTCCGGCAACCGTCCTGGCCCCCCTTGGGGTTCGCTGGTGTGGCGACGGGAGACAGGGCTCCCGATGCGACTGTGGTGGACTGTCCTCAGTGCGCCCCGACCACGTTGTGCCGCTCGGTGGGGAGCCCCACAAAGGGTGCCAGGGGTTTAAGGATTCTTGACATGTGCACAAGTTGGAGGGCCGAATGAAACCCTGTAGTGCAAAGAAGGTGATGGCCAGCACGTGCCGATTGCAGTGGGATCCTGTCGCAGTGGGCGCCCCACTGACCCGTCTCGCCCGCTCTCAGGGAGATGGAGCATGAGCGACTGTGATAGGACCCGAAAGATGGTGATCTAGGCCTGGTGGAGGTCCGTAGCGGTCCTGATGTGTAAATCGGTCGTCTGACCTGGGTATAGGAGCAAAAGACTAATCAAACCATCTAGTCGCTGGTTCCCTCTGGAGTTTCCCCTCAGGATAGCTGGCACACGGCTGGTAAAGGGAATGATTAGAGCTTTTCGGGCCAAAAATGATTTCAACCTAATGTGTACGAAGCCCGTCTCGCTGGCGTGGAGCCAGGCATTGAATGCTAGTGCCCAGTGGGCAACTTTGTTAAGCAGAACTTGCGCTGCAGGATGAACCGAATGCTGAGTTAAGGCGCCCGATGCCGATGCTCATCAGACCCCAGTAAAGGTGGTGTTTGATATATGGAAGTCGGAATCCGCTAAGGAGGGTTCTCTTTTCTTTGTGAAGGGCAGGGCACCCTGGAATGGGTTTGCCCTGAGAGGCGGGCCCGAGCCTTGGAAAGCATTGCGGTTCCAGCAGCGTGCGGTGGGCTCTCGCTGGTCCTTGAAAATCCAGGGGGAGATGGTGTAAATCTCGTGCTGGGCCGTACCCATATCCGCATCAGGTCTCCATGGTGAACAGCCTCTGGCATGTTGGAACAATGTAGGTAAGGGAATTCGGCAAGTCAGATCTGTAACTTCGGGATAAGGATTGGCTCTGAGGGCTGGGTCGGTCGGGCTGGGTAGCGGGGCAGGCCGTGCGCCGCGGCTGGAGGAGGCATCTCATTCTCCTGCCCCCGGGGGCGGCGCCAACTCTGCTTGCGAGCCAGGCCCTGCCTGTGGATCGCCACAGCTGCAGTGGTCACCTCTCTCCGTTCCCTTCCCAGGATTCGGGGCGTGACGTTCTGCCTAGGCTGATGCTTAGCAGCTGACTTAGAACTGGTGTGGACCAGGAGAATCTGTTTATTTAAAATAAAACATTGCGAAGGGCTGAGGTGGGTGTTGACGCAATGTGATGTCTGCCCAGTGCTCTGAATGTCAAAGTGAAGAAATTCAATGAAGCGCAGGTAAAGGCGAGAGTAACTGACTCTCTTAAGGTAGCCAAATGCCTTGTCATTAAGTGTAAGTGTAAGTGACGCGCATGAATGGATGAACTAGATTCCCACTGTCCCTACCTAGAAACCACAGACAAGGGTCAAGTCCAAGACGGGGTGCCTTTAGCAGATCCCTTTCCTCCATGTTGGGGTAAATGCACTCACAATTGCTGGCCTTAAGTTACAAAGTGTTTGTGGGTTAGTCCCGGAGGGAAAGGCTCTAATGTGGTGGGAGAAGCTCAAAGGGTGGGCCTGCCAGAGCTCCAGGAGAGTGCTGCCCGCCCCCCGGCCTTGGGCACCTGTCTCACGTGTGGGTCGACTGTCCCTCACCGGAGGGATAAGCTCCAAGGCAGGCGAGAAACCTCTTATGTGGAGGGGGGGAAAGCTCTAAGGTGTCCTGGCCAGACCTCGAGGATGACCATTGGTGCTGGCCCATGCCCTTGGGGACCTGCCGATCCTTTGTCAGGCCCATTGCAATGCATTGCCCTCCCAGATGGCCGCTCTCCTAGCCCGACCATCTGGTCGTTGGCAATAGAAATTACTGCACGGACAAGATGGCCAGCCGCTCTGGAGGTCCTGATGGAGGTCAATTTAAAATATGTTCTCCAGTTGGGTCTATAAGGAGCCCGGACGCTTTTGCCGAGAGGTCCCACTCTGTGACTATGGGTACACAGATTACAAGAAAACTTAGTCACCTTCCTCCGGATTACGAATGGACTGGGTGAGGGGGACCTGCCTGTGCTCCTCTTCGTTCTCGCTGCCCGACCCGGGGTCTGTGGCGAAACTACCACACCTCCAGCAGAGACTGTCCTGCTTGGGGCACTCTTCTGAGCACTCCATTGGATTGATTTTGCGCACTTGGTCCGTCTAGGGTTGGACTGCTTGGCCAGCCTCGGCTGTTTCAAGCAATTCGCTTCCACCTGCCTTGGGACTGTGGCAATGGTATGCACCCATCGGGGAGGGCCCCTCGTGTGGGCGGCTCTCCCCACTAAGCAGAGCAAAGGCCGTGCGGCCTGGCAGCTCCCCACTGGTCAGAGCAGCCTGGCATCTCCCAAGTGGTTAGATCAGAATGGATGGGGTCCCCCTGCAAGCCACGACGCGGCCCCTCCTCCACCAAGCATGTTTCTCCAGCAGTTCGGAACACATCTTCTGTGGGGTGCTGACCCCCTCTGTCACCAAACCCCCTACCGCTTCAAGTTGTGCCTGAGCCTGGCCTCGTCCCACCCACCCACCACATGGCAGAGCAGGCCGTGCCGCCGGCACCTGTGTGACTGACCTGTCCACCCGACCTGCACGCATTGGGGGACGCTCTTTGACGCTCTGGTCCTGCATATAGACCCAGAGGGTGCGAAGGTCGGCTCTGAGGCAGGCGTGCGCCCCCCCTCCCTTTGCCACTCTCGAGCAGGTGTGGCTAACTGGTTGATCCTGCCAGTAGCATATGCTTGTCCCAAAGATTAAGCCATGCACGTGTAAGTACACACTGCCGGTACAGTGAAACTGCAAATGGCTCATTAAATCAGTTATGGTTCCTTTGATCGCCCCATCTGTTACTTGGATAACTGTGGTAATTCTAAAGCTAATACATGCCGACGAGCGCAGACCTTCCAGGATGCGTGCATTTATCAGACCGGCTCGCCAGCCCCTTTGGTGACGCTAGATAACCTTGGGCTGATCGCACGTCCCCATGACGACGAGAATGCATTCGGATGTGTGCCCTGTCAACCTTCGATTGTAATTCTGTGCCTACGATGGTGACCACGGGTAATGGGGAATCAGTGTTCGATTCTGGAGAGAGGGAGCCTGAGAAACGGAAGGCAGCAGGCGCGCAAATTACCCGCTCTCGACTCTGGGAGGTAGTGACGAAAAATAACAATACAGGACTCTTTCAAGGCACTGTAATTGGAATGAGTACACTTTAAATCCTTTAACGAGTACCCATTGGAGGGCAAGTCTGATGCCAGCAGCCACGGTAATTCCAGCTTCAATAGCGTATATTAAAGTTGCTGCAGTTACAAAACTCATAGTCAGATCTTGGGATCCAGCTGGTGGTCCGACGCGAGGTGAGCTACCGCCTGTCCCTGCCCCTTGGCGCCCCCATGAAGCTCTTGCCTGAGTGTCTTGGGGATTCCGAAGCGTTTACTTTGAAATAATGTGAGTGTTCAAAGCAGGCTGGTCGCCTGAATACTTCAGCTAAGAATAATGAAATAGGACTCTGGTTCTATTTTGTTGGTTTTCAGAACTGGGGCTGTGAGACAGCTGGGGGCACTCGTATTGTGCCACTACAGGTGAAATTCTTGGACCGGCGCAAGACGAACCAAAGCGAAAGCATTAGCCAAGAATGTTTTCATTAATCAAGAACGAAAGACTGAGGTTCGAAGATCCATTGTAACTCCGACCATAAACTATGCAGACTAGCGATCTGGCTGCATGTTTCCCATGACCTGCTGAGCAGCTTCTCTGTGTTCCGGGAGAGTATGGTTGCAAAGCTGAAACTTAAAGAAATTGACAAAAGGGCACCACCAGGAAACCTCACCCGGCCCGGACACGGAAAGGATCGACAGATTGATAGTTCTTTCTCGATTCTGTGGGTGGTGGTGCATGGCCGTTCTTAGCTGGTGGAGCGATTTGTCTGGTTAATTCCGATAACGAACGAGACTCCTCCATGATAACCCCCCACTCCCCTCAACGGTCAGCGTTCAACTTCTTAGAGGGACTAGTGGCGTTTCACACTAGATTGATCAATAATACGTCTGTGATTCCCTTAGATGTCCGAGTCTGCAAGCGTGCTACACTGAACCGATCATCGTTTGTCTACCCTTCGCAGACAGGTGCAGCTAACCCGCTGAACCCCGTTTGTGATAGGGATTGGGGATTGAAATGAACAAGGAATTTCCAGTAAGTGCGGGTCATAAACTTGCGTTGATTAAGTCCCTGCCCTTTGTACACACTGCCCGTCGCTACTACCGATTGGATGGTTTAGTGAGGTCCTTGGATCGGCCTGCCCGGGTCGGCAACGGCCCTGGCGCAGCGGCGAGAAGACTATCAAATTTGACTATCTAGAGGAAGTAAAAGTCGTATGGGTTGGGTTAGCCTGCCGGGGACGTCCCCCCACCGGAGAGATGCAGTCCTTAGCGGCTCCTCAACGAGCTGGCCCCTGAGCCGCAGTGCCAGGCAGGGGCACGCTCCTCTATCCTGAAACGCCAGCAGGTGGGCGTTGGTGAGGGCCTCCCGGTTGGCAGCGAAGTCACTCACAAGTGGGAGCAGCCGGGAGCAGAGGGAAGCCCGGCCGTCCTCAAGGGACACCACCAGAGGTGGACAGGGGCCCGGCACGCCGGGCGAGCCCTGAGCCATGGTGCGTGTGGGCGTTGAGGTTCCGGCCCCCCATGTCCGTGGGCGAGCAATGGCCAGGCGCGCTGACACAGCGGGCGACCTTCCCTGTTGCCCAGGTGCCTGGAGATCAGCCCCATGCGGCCGGGCTGGGGTTTGAAGACTATAGCAATTCCCCCCACTCCGCTGCATGTGCTGTCTCTGGCCCGCCTCTCCGTCCGGCCCCTGAAAGGGGAGCAGCAGAGGGGGTCGGGGAAGGATGAGCGGGATCGGGGTGGGTGGGCCGGTGGCAGTGAGGCCTGCCTCTGTCCCCATGTGAAGCCGTGCTGCTGCAGGCGGCGGGCAGGCTTCCCAGGCTGAGATCTTGGATTTGTTTTTTGTTGTTTTGTTTTCAAAACCTTGATGGTCTTGGCCGACTCCCAAGTGGGAAAGCTAGACGGGGTGCTGAGCTGTCTCGCTGCGGGCAGGACAGGTAGCACTGCCTCCTCCCTGGCCTCTTGTCCTAGCAAATTTTCATCCCATTTTGCTTCTTCAATTTCGTATGAAGTTTTGTTTACATTATTTGTATTGCCATTTTAATGTTTTTAACATTAACAAACCCCTTCCCGACGACCTCCTCTGTCCCCATCCCCCCTCTCCCTCAAGATCACTGCGCTGCATATCTTCTGAGGCAAATGTACAGAGTATAACGGGCAGTAGTCTATAGAATATCTAATAGTCTTACTCTCTGAGGACACCATTGTTCACGGTAGTCTTTGTGCAGGAAGTTCAGGACAGTGTCCCACTCGTTCTTGAATTTAGCATAATCCCCCTTTCAAGTGTATGTTACCCATTCCAGTGAAGTGTAATGTCACATTTTTGCTATTCATACCTGTTCGCTAGGGGTCGTGGTTTGTTTCCACTTTTAGGGAGAGGGCCACCATCTAGGACCAAATGCTTTCCTCTGTGGTTTAGTCAGGAGTGTGTTCAGCACGTCACTCGGGCTCAGCATAGCTTCTCCATGTTCTCTCCATATTTGGGGACCAAAGATGGCTTTCATTTCTTTGTTGAGCACTTCCCAGAACAGTTTAAGGATGGGGCAGGATCACCCGACATGGAGCCACGTGCCTACTTCTTTGCATCCACGACAACACATCTGTGATACTGAGGGGTATATTTTATGTAGCTTCTTCGGTATTAGGTGCCACTGCACCAGCATCCTGATCTACATTTCAATGATCTGCATCCCTCTCATCAATTTGGGGATTCGCTGCCACACTTCCCACCACTGTTCTTCAGAGATCGGGAGGGGCAGCGTGTCTGCCCATTGTTTCATATAGGGCCACTGGACCTGTGCCTCTGGCATTGTGAATAATTTGTACATTTTACTAATCATTTGTCTATCACCAAAATGTGTTAGCAAGTACCTTTCTAGCGGAGTGAATTCGCTGGTAGTTTCATATCTCGAGTACAGAGCCAGTGCCGCAGTTGAGCATAGCAGTCCCTATTCTCCCGCAAACACATGGTTTTATTGCAGAGCTGGAATGACTTAACCTCCTGTCCCTCCATCATGCTGCCTGCTTTTTCCCACCTGGCATATGCTCCTTTCTCTAGCCCTGGGGTAAACTGTCGGTTGCGGAATAGGAGAGTGAACGGAGATGGGTAGGACATGATCTTTGCTTTTTTAACCATTGTATCCTATGTATCCCCACCAGGGCTGTAATTCGGCCTCTGTACAGGTTGGGGGGGGGGGGAGCCTGTCCGCTCTTGGGCACCAGAGGACCTCGTCTAGGGGCCTTTCCCACCACTGCCCTATCCATCCTTCGCCAGATGCTGTCGGGATTCCCATTGAACCAGTTTCGTATGACCCTCAATTGAGCTGCTCGTTGGTAGTCCATTTGAAAGTTCAGAACTCCCATTTCCCATGCCCCCGTGGGAGTGACCATGACCTTCAAGGCCACCCTCTGTCTTTTCTCTTGCCAGATGTAGTTGCGTACTAGTTTATTCAGGGTTTTGAAGATTTGTTTTGGGGGACAGCCAGGGGGGATAGCCTGAAAGTAATATAGCTCTCTAGGGAAAATTATCATTTTAATGACATGCAGCCCATACATGATATGTTAAGGAGCCTCCTCTCTCCCAGCCAGGTCTTAATAGTTTGCTTGGTACATATCCTCTAGGGTACTGGTTATTGTCACCCCCAGGTATCGAAGGGATCCCTCTGCTCGTGCAAATTGGCCTGTATCTGATGTTTCTGATGGCGTGCCTTCTTGTAGCACCATTAGTTCAGATTTTTGGTTGTTGGTCTTCAGGTCTGACACTCTGCCAAATTCCCCTAGGAGTGCCGTTAACCTCCGGAGGGAAGTGTCCATGTCTGTTAGCAAGACCAGGAGGTTGTCGACAAAGGCCATTGCCTTATGTTCTTCCCCACCAAACGTAATCCCTTTTATTCCCTCTCCTGTCTAATTCTAGCCAGGAAGGGTTTGAGAACGTTTGTGTACAGGAATGGTGACATGGGCATCCCTGCTTAGTACCCCTAACCTTCTTGAATTTTTTCCTGGGGTGCCCCAGGGCTCCCACCACTCCTGAGCCTCTAAGTACGCTCTTGCCGCCCTGGAGGTTCCTTCTTGGTTAATCCTGCATGGCAGGGCTAGTTTTCATAAGGATGGGCGGTGGAGTGAAGCAGCGCTCTCCTGCAGAGTCAAATGCTGGGGGTTGGGAGCATGCGCCGCCCACCCCTCCCCCGGGTTCCTTCCCTGCCCTTTAGCGGGGGGTGGGTGGTGCTGCAGGAGACTTAGTGCTGTCACCCTTCTATTACTGCAGTTTGCCTCTGATGTTGCTGAATGGTATGGGCTTGGGCCTTTGCCTGGGTCTGGGTATGCTGCGGGTCTCCTGCCGTAGGGTCTCCCCTTCCAAGTGTAGGTTATGGTGCGCTGGGGCAGATGCTTTTATAAACCTCCATGTCCGTTGTTTGGGAGGGGAGCGTCTTGCGTGTGCCTGCTTCATGGCTGCCAACTCCCTTAATTATGCCTGTTTACCCTCTGCCAGCTGGGGCTCATCACAGATCATGGGGGCCCTGCGCCGCATGGCTTGTGGAGGCCCTGTGCCGCGTGGAGCCGTGCTTGCTGTATGGGGCAGAGGCAGGCACAGGATTTCAGGGGAATACTAACCGCTCCCTCGCATTTCTAGCTGGGTGTCCGTGCCGCGCCGGCTCTGCTGGATTTCCGCACTGCGGTGCTTGCGCCATTGCGTCCCGGTGGGCGTGCTGGTCCGGCAGCTTTGTCTCCCCCAGGTCGGCCGCTGGGGATCTGCAGTGGTCCGCTCACACCCCCAGTCTCGCCTATGTTGCTGTGACTGAATGGGCACCCTGCGTCTTCTGCACCACTCACGTGGGTTCTCTCTGATCTCCTCCGGCTCGACTGCCAATCCCCACACAGGCATCGCTGCTGGCGGCCTCAGATCCGCTCACTCTGCCCCCAAACGCTCGAGTTGGAGTTTTCTTGGGGACCACTCGGTTCGCGGGTCGTCCCCTTTGCTTTTGCTGCCCTGGGGTCTTGTTTTTAACGCTGCTTATTGCTCCTTTTTCGGGTGGCCAGGGAGGAGCGCGCTCCTCATGGTGGAGTGATCACAGGGGCCATCTTGGATTCTTCTTATGAAGCTTTTTGAAGCCTTCACCTGCCCTTTCTTGAGTAATCTTTCTTCTTCCTCACTTTCAATAAATTTTTCACTCAGGACATGGCACATAGGGGGTGCTGGTCTCCAACTTTGACGATGTGGCTTGGCTGCATGACTTGGGCAGCGTCGGTGCTTATTACTTGACTTATCTGCCGCCTTTGATACTGTTGACCGTGGTCATCTGGGCCGGCCTTTCTGGTGCTGTTCTTTCCTGGTTTTCTTTGTTTCTCTCTAACCGACGGTCAATTTCCATCCGCCCTTTTCACTCTGTGCCGTCTGCCTTGCGATTTGGAGTCCCTCAGGTTTCCTCCATCTTCCAGGTTTTGTTTAACATGTACATGAAACCTCTTACCAAGCTTATCTGCTCTCACAGCTTCCAATGTTCTTCTTAACAGATGCCACAGATCCTGGTCCATTTAGATCTCTCTTGTCGAGACAGCTACCAGGTTTAGGGCCTGTCTCGAAGCTGTGGGTGCATGGATGTGTAATAGCTGGCTCAGGGGAAACAATTGAGGTGTTGGTGTTGGGCCCTCCTTCCTATGCCTTTTGGACCTCCACTTTTTGGCTATCTTTAGGGGTAAATATATTGTATTTTCTGTCTGCGGAATCTCTGATAAGTTCAGTATGTCAAAGGGGGTATCTTCAACTGAAAACCCCATAGTAAGGTTCTTTGTTTACTCCTTTCTCTGTTATGTGCCCCCTGTGGTGTCCTTACTTATGTCCTCCATGGACCAATGCAACACCCTATTTCTGGCACAAACCATCTACTTCTTATGGCACCTTCAGGTCCTGCAGAACTCTGCAGCCAGAGTAGCCACTTACACACCTAGTTGTGTTCACATTACAGTTCATCATGCCTTTTATGGAACGGGGGCAGAATATCTACAGGGCAAATTCTGTTTGTACATTCCTTCCCGGCCACTCTGCTTGGTAAATGCCTGATGTTAAATACTGACAAAACTGCATAGTACATATAAATCCATTATACATCCATATAAAAGTGTTGTGTGCAAAATGCATCATAAAGTCGAAGCAGAACCATATTACTTCAAGGCAAATCGCAACTGTTGGAAATGCCAGACTAAAGTGCAAAGAGTATAACGGATTCAAAAAGTGCCAGGTATACTTGAGAAAAGTGTCAAGTGTTTCTGAGTTCATTCCAGTCTAATCACATTTTTTATTTTAGGCAGTGCAAGTTGCTTTTCATGTTATTTTAACTCACTGTCCTATAAATCCATATTTGTAGTGACATTGTTAGCTTGGAAATGTTCTTTCTGAGATCTTTAGTTATCTATAGTTTGCCTGTACTTGTTCACACTACAGCACCATTATGAAAATCAAATAATGTATAGATCGATAATTGCGTCACAAACCTCCGGCACTGTGTATCAGCGTGCCCTTGCTGAAGGTGTGAAGTCGTGATATCTGTTGAGCCCTTACAGGAAATATTGTGACAAAGGATTGTGAACATTTGCAATAAGAAAGTTTACTTTTTATGTTATCCAATTCTTACATGTGCAGTTATGAGAACTGTTTTTCCGTAAATGTTTCACTGTTCGGCTTCTTTTTCTTCCAATCCCCCCCAGGTAAAGCAGGTTCACTCCATATGGCTCCACCAATTTGATCTTTGGTTTACACATGTATATGTATTATTTGTTGCTTTACAGTGTACACACTTGGCATAATAAAAACACTTCAATTACCCAATTGTCTATTTATTTCTTTAAGCTAATGTGTTTTGTTTTTAACCCCTTAACTGCCAATTCCCCCCACCCCCCATGTCAAGCCCTTTTTTGGTGGTTTCAGTATGTCCCCATTCAATTCCTTGTATTTTTTATTTTACATGTGATATCTCACCCACATTTGGCCCCCTTTCTTCTCACTTGTAGGTGGTCGTAACGCCACCTAGGAATCCTAGCTTGCTGTATGGGGGTGAGAGAAAAATAACCAAAAAGGGAGCACATTTTTAAAATTCCAATAAAATGATGTACAAAGAAGCCTGTGGTTGTTTCCTTGTAAGAGCTAGCAAGAAATGGTTTGCTGTGCTGAATTTGCCATTTCCAGGCTTTCAAGAACAGGATGAGTGGAAACAAAAACAAAACATTTTTTTATAAACTTACCATCTGAGAGCTTTGCGAGTTTACCCCTTTTTTCCCTCCAATAGTTCATGCGTGGACGGAATGGAAGAGGAGGATAGGAAAGCTGAAAGGGAAGACCAAGGCATACATTTCTGAAAAGTAGACCAAATTCCAAGTTTAGGAAAGGGAGATTTGTGCAGGTCAGGCTACATCTATGTAGGGAGCATGCCCATAGTTTGGGGAAAGATTTAAAAACTAACAGTTAAAAAAAGGTATGTGCTGGACCTGTAATGTAATGGCTTCTGTTAATATTGAGGAAAGCAATGCCCTGCTACATTCCCCTGACTTTTCCAGTTAGGAAATCGCATATTTTTTGCATTGTTTCACAAAACAAGCAATACTACAAGCCACAAACAGAGCCATAGTACACAGGAATGTTATGCTGACGGCCTAAACAGACATACTAAGCATGTGTAAATAAGGAAAATAAATGTGAGGCAAGACAAGCATACAATTTTTGATAGAGCACAGGCAGACCTTATGGAAGGGTAGGTGACTTGAGCAGGTTACAAAAGCATACAGTGCCTAAATCAGCAACTAAATGTATTTCACATTTGGGAAATTAAAGGGTTGTGCAACAAGGTGCAGTAGCAAATGTATGAAAATGTTAAACCAAGAGAAAACAACATATGTCCTACCATCCCACATTCCCACACGTGTCCTGACGAAAACTGTACCTCATCTGTCGGTGCCCCTACCTGGGTGCAAATGGAAAAGGCTAAACCACTGGTAACCCAAGTGTTTCAGGAGAACAGACTCCTGTCGGAACCCACAGAGGTCTGACTTGCGCAAATTGCCCTAGAGTTTATTACCCAAAATCCTAGCAAAGTCTGAAATTTAGGGGGAAAATTCCAACCTGGAAACTACTGAAACATACCGCCAACAACACATGTCCTACCTTCCCACAGGTGTCTTGATGAAAAAAGTACCTCATGTGTGGGTGTACTTACCTGGGTGAAAAAGAAAGTGTTGACCATCCCCAAGTCCAACGGCAGTATCAAGGAGCACCAGCAGGGTCTCCATCTGTTCCCTGAGGGGGAATTATGTAATGCTGCCTAGCCAGAGCTCCAGGATGGTCCGGGGTGATTGCCCTTGGACGACTCTACCATGTGGGTCCACCATCCCCAAGCGCAGCTGCACTCCCAGGGAGCCCCGGCAGGGTCCCTGACCTTTGCCGGAGGGAGAAGCTGTAACAGGCCAGCCAGAGCTCCAGGATAGTTGGGGGTAATGTTCCTGGCCTTGGGCAGCTGTCTCCTATATGGAGTGACCATCTCCAAAGTGCAGCGGCTGTCCCAGGGAGCCCTGACAGGGTCCACTTCCCTAAGCCAGTGGGACTCTTCCTGGAACCGCTGCTGAACTGCTGGATGTTCAACCAACATGGGAGACAGCTGCCCAAGGCCGGGGACATCACCTCCAACCATCTTGGAGCTCTGGCTGGCCTCTGTTACAGCTTTCCCCCACCAGGGAGCCCTGGCAGTGTGCCAATACCTCCATGAAGGGAAAAGCTGTAATGCAGCCCAGCCAAAACTCCAGGACGGCTGGAGGTGATGTCCCCGGCCTTTGGCATCTGTCTCCCATGTGAGTCCACCATCCCCAAGTGCAGTGGCAGCCGAAGGGGGCCCGGCAGGGTCCCCTTCACAGAGAGAAATTGTATAATGCAGGTCAACCCATAGCTCCAAGATGGTCAGGGGTGCTGTCCCTGGCTTTGGGTGGCTGTCCCTCGTGTGGTTTGACTGTCCACAAACCCAGCAGGGGTCCCAGGGAGCCTCTGCAGGGTCCGCGTCCTTCCCAGAGGGTGAAGCTGTAACGAAACCCAGCCAGAGCTCCAGCACGGTTGGGGGTGCTGTCCCTGGCCTTAGGCATTCGTTTCCCATATGGGTCTACCATCCTCGAGCACAGCGGCTGTACCAGGGAGCTTTGGCAGGGTCCCTTTCCTTTCCCGGAGGGAGAAGCTGTAATGCAGGACAGCCAGAGCTCCAGGAAGGTGTGGGTAATGCCCCTGGCCTTGGGTGGCTGTCTCCCATGTGGGTTGACTGTCCCCAAGTCCAGCTGTAGTTCTGGGGAGCCCTGGCAGGGTCTCCATTACTCCCGGAGGCAAAATCTGTAACGCAGCACAGCCAGAGGTGCAGCCTGGGCTTGCAGACAGTCAACTCACATGGGAGACAGCCGCTCCCAGGGAAACACCAAGGTTTTGCTGGTCTGGGGGGAATTTGTGCCCTGACTCTGCATTTGTGTCCCAGCCCACCAAAATACCTCCCAGACTGCCCAATGCCGTAGAATAAAAAAACTACTTGCATAACATTGGAGCTCCTTGCATAAAGAAACCTGCAAACAAAACAAAAAACATTCATTACCTATGTTCAGTCAAGCAAAAACAAATCATAACTATCACGCTCTGATCACCGCCCCCTTTCAAGCCATCACTGGTGGTCTAGTGACCCTCACACCCCAGTAAAAACACATTTGCCCCTTCCTAGGGGCCGATTTTTATTAAGACTATTAGTGACCATAACACAATTTAACCGTATAATTATAGGTTTATGGATTTTGGTTGACTGTCCCCCACGCCGCCTCCCAACTGGTTGAAAATCCCCTGCCTCTTCCCCTCATTTTCTTTACATTTTTTAAACCACTGAAGGTAGATGGTGGGTTGGGGTCAGGCAAATTGGATTGTGTAAGATGGTGGCGGGGTGACCTACCCCAAAATCTGACATTAAAAAAACTTCGGTACAAAACATTTGGAAAAAAATCACCTAGTTCAGGTTCAATTTGAACACATATTGTGAGGCAGAATCGTGTGCATTTCGCTTGGGGAACACTGCAAAAAGATTAAGACTACAGGAGCAGCAGTATACCCAATTGGTAGCAGTCTGCACCACCCAGATTTACCTGGTAGCTGTGGCTGAGCAGTCAGACTTCTCTCAAGAAGAGTAGGGCAGTATGCAGAGTATACACAATAGGGTCAAGACACAGTAGAGCAAACAAACACTGACCAGAGCTTTGTATAAAAAGTATATAATTATTTATATAAAACACACTTTAGGCAATACACTAGCACTCTCAATGAAAAGTAATCTAAAACACAGTCAGGTAAGTATACACACCTCCCTTGATAACTATCAGACAAGTCAGGGTTAAAGCACAACTATTTGTTGAGCTCTCCAGCAGAAGATCTTCTCTTGTCGTTGGAAAAGTGGTGGGTTTGTCGCAGCAGGGCTTCACCGGTGGTGTCGTCGGTTGCAGGTGGCTCAGCTTCTTCCCTCTTCGGATTATTAGGTCCTGTGGCGACTTCTGAAGTTCCCGTACCAAAGGCGCTGTTTTTATGCAGAAAAAAACCCATTCATCAGCCTAGCTGTCAATCACACAGGCTAAGTGTGAGTCGGGTGGCTCACCACTGGGCCAATCAGAGTAGAGTGTGACTTGGGTTGCTAAGGCAACGCAGTCCAGGGTGCCAATTCCCCCCTCCACCCTTCCTGTGGAACCCAGACAGAGAGGCACCATTTGGAGGGCTTCTGTGGAGAAGCCCGCCAAAATAGTGGAACAAAGGGCTCAACCTTGGTCAGAGTTACAGAGACGGACACAAACGCCATTTTAGAATCGAGTTCTGGCAAAAAGACCCAACCGGTGATTTAATATTAAATAAATAAACCGCCTGTATATTTAACATTGCACCAAAAAGTAGTGCGTTTAAAATCAATGGGAAAATCCCATAGAGAATATTCCAGAGGAATATTTCGCGTGATAACCACTGCCACCAGCCAGAAACTCGACGAGGGGGGACGGGACAGTGCCCCCTCGAAAACAGACCCAGGGGCAATCGAATTACCCCTTACCAGTACTTCCACAATATGAAGGTTTGTACTGGTTCTGTTCACAATTTTGGACTAGTAAAGCCAATGGTGACTTTACATGCCCTGGGAGACAGTAGTCGGTCCCAGGGTATGGAGTCTATGTTTGGGGTCACTGTGACACCCCTGTGGCACTGCACTCAGGGTGCTGTGTACCACACATACGGAAAAACAGATGATACCCTATGGAGTAAAAAAGAAACCCCATAGCCCATAAGCACATAACAAGTCAAGGACATACCTCAAATCATGTCTAAGAGTGGGAGTAAAAGAGTCTCACTCTTAGCAGGAGAAAAAAATAAACCCCAAAAATCCAGCAAAGCTGCTGGGGGACTCACTAGGTTTGGGAAATTAGCCTTATCAGAGAATTCTCCCTAACACATAGATCCTTAATTATGCCAACGGCTATGATCACTTTGGTCCAATTAAATGGCCATAATAAATCTTAAACCATGAACTGATAATTCTAGTAATATAATAAATGAAAATAAGGCCTACTTTAACAATATAAATACTTTCATGGAATATACATGACTGAAAATATGAAACTGTCAAAAGAATTACATATTGAGTACAACAGGGAGCTGAGTGACGGCTTAAAAAAAGGAGAGTACTTTGACCATGTCAGGGTCAAAGTACTCTCCTTTCTGGGTGGACACATAGGACTGGAGCTGCGAGACTGTGGGGGGCTGTACCTTCAGAAAGATAATAGCCAGCATATAAGTTATTCCCAAGGCATCTACCCTATCCACGTTATCCTTTGCCAGGTACCAGTCTGTAATTCAAGACCTAGTAGAGTTTGGAAGAATGAACAACTCTGCATTAGAAGGATCAAAAGATCTGAGGGTGTTGTCTTTGATCCCACTAAAAGTACATTTGAATACACAGTCTGCAAGATGGACTGTGGAAAAGACGTACTTGAGCTTGGGTATGCAATGAAGTTGGCAGATGAGGTTCAAGGTTGGCAGAGTTATTGTGCAGCTGCCTGCAGGAGGCACCATGGGTGGGGTCAGGAAGCTACCATGACAGCGCTGCTTGACTTCAAGTTGGCAGCTGCCAATTTATAACTGATACAAATTGCTAGATCTGAAGATGGTGAGTTACTCAGAAGAGCCAATCACCTTGTCACGTACACACAAGGACTTGGGCACATTCATTAACACCCTTCCTTTTCCAGTATCAAAAGGGGCAGGACTATATGGGAGGCTTTGGTAGAAGGCCTAGTATGAGAGTTTCCATAAAAGTATTGCAGTAAAGAGCAAAGTAAAAGAGGAAGAAGGAAGGTGAAGGGGGTGGAAGGAGAGTAAGACTTGAGGTGGATGGGAGAGGATGGTGAAGATGCGTCAAAAGAAGAGAAAGGGGAGAGCAGTGTGAAGAGGGGAAAACTAGCAAGGGGGGAAAAGGAGAGATGGAAGGTGAGACACAAGAGAAAGGAGGAAATTACTTGGAGAACAGTTTAAAAGGTACAGACAAAATCAGTGTAGGTAGATGAGAGCCACCGATGGAGGAACATTTTGGGAGAGGTACTGAGGAAGAAAAGGAAGGTGGAGGAAGGACGAAGTGCAGAAGGTGGACCCTGAAAATAAGGTAAATACTGTGAAAGAAGGCCTGTGTCCATTAAGAAGTATGATGGCTGGCGCCCGGTTGTACATCTTAACCTAAAAACTAGTCCATCAAAAGTAGAGAGGGGTAGTGGAAAGACTAGGACGACTGCAGTACCCTGGGTAAACCAACCTGACCATGGTTTAACTCTCAACACCAAGCTGAGTGGGCCTCTCTTCAGTTTCTGGCCCTGCCAATGCATCACATCATCAGTTTCTGGCCCCTGGAAGGGCCTATCTTTGTCTTCAAGCCCAGGACAGACAAATGGTCTTTCTGGCAAGGAGAGTAAACAAATCTTTATGCCTAACCGGGCCAATACGTCATCAATCCTAGGAGGGTCTACCCATGCTCATATAGAGCACTAGAGGGGGACTAACTGAACTATTCACACTTGGCAATACAACACTAGTTGAGTAATATTAGAATACAGAAAGTGGCCATGGGAATAAAGTCCTCTAGAAGAAAGGGGGACTCCTTACGGTGTTAGGAATGTCAGCAGTGGGAATGTTATGGGTGTGGAATGCGAACAGAGAACACTAGTAGAGAATGCAAGGCAAGGTGTACGGTGGTTGGTGTAAGGGTGAGGACAGAGAGAGTTGTTACAGCATAAAGATGAACTTAAAAGAAATTAAGTCACACATACTGGCTGTGTTCTGGTTCACTTCCTTAACTGGTGATGAGTTGCAGCAATGACAAAGAGCCTGCACTTGCCATAGATTGTGGTTGCCCTGGCTGAGCAGGTACAGGGTTAGTTGCACAGTCGAATAGTGGCTCACTCTTCAGGCATGTATTGGGGTGTATCTGGGCTGTGCGTTAGCCTACAAGGACACATGAAGCACCCTAGCAGCATAGCCGTGCATGCACACGACACAACACGTGCTCCAAGGACGCATTGTCTGGTGTTGCAAGTTGTTACCTGGTAATTTAAGACATGATAAGGAGTTGACATGTCTGTTGCTTAGCTATGTAACAAGCTGAAGGCCTTCACTGCGGCCCTGTGCTCCGTGCTGTGCCCGTCCCACATGCAGTGTAGTGACTGAAAGAATTACTTGCACACATAAAGGAAGAATGCAGTAGCACAATTGGCTGTTTCTCTGAAAGGTTTTTTTTCATTGCACCTTAAAAGGGAGATTACAGACATTTGTCCCTGTGAACAAGGTGCCAAATACCAAGATCACGAAAATAGGGAAGCAACAGAAACTAATTTAAAGATTATGGCAAATATAACAGGCACTGGGTTATTCCTAGGTTATTAAATGGAAAGAAAGATTCCAGTAGTATATGTTGGCAGTATATGGTCCTAATTATTTGAGTAAAAAGAAAGAGACACTGTTTCATTGTCGAGGTCAGGCTGGACAACAATTTCTTAAAACTATCTGAATGCATCAAGATGGGCAACCAGTTTGATATATGCATCGCCAAGATGGACAAGCATTACGAGGTGAAGGGGAATAACATTTTTGCTTGTTAGCAATTTGCCATCAGACAACGGAAATATTGTGAGACCACTGAGGAGTTTGTTACAGCACTGTGAGGTTTGGCTATAAAGTGTTGTTTTGAACATTATCAGAAAGAGTACATTCTGCACAAGTTGATGATCAACAGGAGATCAAGAGGTCCCCTCGTCTAATGGGAACTAGCCCAATCACACTTTAGCAGCTATTTCCCATTAGAGAAACGGCCCTCCGACCTGGAGAGGCAGAAAGGTCTTCTCGTCTAATGGGAACTAGCCCATTCACACTGAAGCAGCTATTTCCCATTAGAGAAACGGCCCTCCGACCATTAGAGAAACGGCCCTCCGACCTGGAGAGGCAGAAAGGTCCTCTCGTCTAATGCAAACTAGCCCATTCACACTGAAGCAGCTATTTCCCATTAGAGAAACGGCCCTCCGACCTGCAGAGAAACGGCAATTCCGACCTGCAGCAGGGTTTCACCGGGCAAACCAACGGTCCAGGAGTTGCAGCAGTCATTTTCCTTCAGCTCGTCTTCAGTTCTTTCGTTCCAGTGGTCGGCTCTGCCTTCCAAGTCCCAGAGACCTGCTTTTAAATCTATGTATCTCTTCTTTTCTAACCTCCTGACTCTTGATTCAGGCCTTTCGTGAAAAATAACAAACACAATGTACACAGTTCTTTTGAGACATTTACAGTGGCTCAACCTACTGTTAAACTGTATTTTCCTCCTGTTGGGACACCCCCTGCTTTACCTCTAGTTCTATACACCCCAGTCCCTGACAGAGTAGGGGCCAACGCTCTCGTTTTTGAGTTTGCTGAATCAGGCCTACTGCTGAGATGGGACAGAATGGTGTTCCCGGCAAGCAAGATTCAGCAAGTGATCTTGCTGGCCTATCAAGGACATCAGGGGATGGCCAAAACTAAGGCCTGTCTGAGGTTGAAGGTCTGGTTTCCGGATTTGGAAAAGAAGGTGGATTATTTTGTAGCCGGATGCACTTGGTGGCAGGCAGTGGTCCTGGCACAACGTGAGCCATTCATTGAGTCCAATGACTCAATGAATGTTCATTGAGTCATTGGACACAGTAGCACGTAGTAGAGTTCCTGTGGTCAGTAACATTATTGCAATGTGGCAGTGGCCCTGGAGAAGGCGTTTGCCTCTCATGGACTGCCACTGGTGGTGTGCTCCGACAACGGGCCACCACAAGTAGAGTTCCTGTGGTCAGTAGCATTATTGCAATGTGGCAGTGGCCCTGGAGAAGGCGTTTGCCTCTCATGGACTGCCACTGGTGGTGTGCTCCGACAACGGGCCACCATTTAAAGTTGAGAGTTTCACCATCGCAAGAAAACCCCATGTGGCCGAGGGCAAACAGGGAAGCGGAGCAGTTGATGAGGACCCTCAATAAGGTGTTCCACATAGCAAATGGCCAGGGACACTGTCTCAAGCAAATCGTATACCAGTTCTTGAGGGAGTATCGGGTGACTCCCCATGGTTCCACCGGGGTTGCGCTGGCAGAGGCCATGTTTAGAAGGTGTCCGAGAGAGCTGCTGCCAGACACAGTGGACTGAGAACCGGCAGAAATTGACGATGACAGGGTGGCTATGGAGAGGAGAGCAAGGAAGGAAGGGGAGAACATCCGACGAGGACTCAAATCGCACTAGCTGGTTGCAGAGGATGTATTGATAGTGAGAAACCAGCACCCACAAGGGAAGTTTTCGCTTCTGTATGAACCCAACCCCATGGGCATACTAGCTGTGAAAGGGTCAATGGTGACAGAGTCTGATGGCAGTGCCACAGTCACGAGGAATGCAAGTTTCTTAAGGTGGACCAGGGAAAACAGTCCGCCAAGTGGGTTGCCTGGAAGAAGGTGTGCAGAAGAGCTCCACGATGGTGGCGGGGGTGACCGATCTCATGTCCTCCTGGACAGGGGGAAGCAGGTGAGGAGGTGCCGGGCTGGGGTGATGGCCGCGATATACACAATGAAGAGGGCGGAAGAAACCTGCTCACCTAAAAGACTATGTGCTGGACACATGAAGTTGATTTTGAACTATGCTGAGGGTTAATCTGGGTATTTTGTGATGTTATTGCCAAGTTGTATGGTGGGAGAGTTTTACACTGTTTTGTTGATATGAAAAAGGAGGAGTGTGGTGTGTTACTCTAAGAAACACATGCAACAGAGTGACGTAACTCTGTTGCATGGAATAAACAAAGGGTGTTCCCGCTGTGTATCAGTGCACGTGCGGAGCCCGGACGGTGAGTAGCTTGTCTGGTGTTGTCTGTGGGACCGAGGGGGCTTGCCGCATGGCAGTCTGTGCGGGGCAAGTACTACACCTTCCACTCAGGGAAAGGTGGCACATATTTCTATGGAGAACAAAGCTGCATTGTTCCATAGAAGCAGGCAGGAGCCCATTCTTATACTCCAGGTCTCCTAGCAGAATGGATTTGGATTGTAATCTTCGGTGCCACCATGTCCGGATTAAATGCTATTTGGAATGGGAGAAAAACATTGCATCAGACACACTGAACAGGTTAATACAGGTCCTTGACAATAGTGAAGATGGTTTTGCACAAATGGGGCCAGCCACAAACGCACTTGCTTGTGACCGAACAAAATGCTGTTCACTACTTGTATGCTTCCCGAAGTAGAATCTGACATTTCTGTCTCAGAGATGCGTGCCTCTTAGACTGATAAAACATCACTTTGGATCCCACTGTATTTCCCACATCACTCACCAAATGTAAACAGACTCTGCTCTCTACAATGATATTGATTGGGTCATTTTGGCCTTGTCAACTGGTTGTATGACTTTCAACAGCTGACTGACCAAATATAGGAGGAGGGATTGATATGCCACCTCTCCCTACCATTGCTAAAGTTGAAAGCATGGTTCCTGAGCAACTAGTTTTCGATCACCTTCAGCTTTCTTCAGAAAACATGTACTACGTCAGCTGCTAGGGCGAGTTCCGGAAAGAAGCAATTTAAGAGCAAGTGATTGACATTCTGCAAGTGTGGATTAGAAGACAATGTAAACCCCTTTTTCATGTCATTTATATTTATCTTACTTGGCATCAACAGGCGTCGTGGTCTATGTTAAGATGGATTTCCAAAATCAAACCTGGGGGTGGTGAACAGGAAACTCATTGAAGTCTAGCCAAACCCAATCAAGGTAAGGTAGCAAAGTGGCAAGGCTAAGACTCAGGAGGTGTGTGAGAGTGATCTAGGGCTACAACAGACATAGAACACCACAAATAATTCCAGTTAGACATGCAAGTACATGAATATACAATGATTTATCGGCCTTTAAAATGTACAGTTAGCAAATGAAACCTCTAGGCAAATGTTGCCACAGCCTTACTATAAAACAGATCTATACATTCTTCCTTTTTCCCTTCTTTTTCAGAGCTCCCCGCTCAATTTGTGCTGAGCTCCTGCAGCCGGTAAGACCCACCTGTCAGCCATGCTTTTAATCCCCTTCCAACCCTTGTGTGCGAGCATTCTGGTGATAGTTTTAGTTTACTTTTGCTTCATTCACCCAGTGTGACTGTGTCCGTGCCTCCTCCTTCGTCCCTCGCAGCACTCAATTGGTCCTTGTGTCGACACACATGGCCATGAAGCCCTTTTACTGGCCTTTCACAGGGCACCATTGCTCGGGCAGCCAGCAAATGGCTACAGCCAAGGGCAGCTCCTCTGTGGTCAGCTCATTCACCCTGTTTGCCCCTGTCCACCCATGGACACTGGACAAAGCACTCAACATCTAAGGTAAGGTGGTACGGGCAGTGAGCACAGTCATTACTGTGCTCTGGTAAAACCCTACCACTCTCGTACAACTACCTGCTCCTAACACTATACTAATCTACACTCTGCCTTTAGCTCACCATTGTACCACCACCACCCCACACCAACAGGACCGGGCAGGGTTACAAACTGATACGCTGGGGATAGAGGGAAGGCTAGGTATCCATTGCACCTGGTACATTGATTGACTCTGGGCGGGCGTATACTCGTGCATTGTTTGTATCATCTCACACAGTGCATAGTGCATTCTCCACTACTGTGTATGCTTTGAATCTGTGTGCATTTCCTACTGCAGGGAAGGTTTTGAATCTATGCGCATATCCCACTACAGTGAATCTTTTGAATCTAGGTGCATTTCCCACTGCAGTATATGTTTTGAATCGATGTGCATTTTCCAGTACAGGTGCATTTTCCAGTACAGTGTATATTTGATTTCTATGTGCATTTCCCACTGCAGTGTATGTTCTGAATCCAGGTGCATGGTCTCACTAAAGGTTAGGTTTTGTATCCAGATGCAGTTTTCCTCACGTTTTATGTTTTGAATTGTAAGGAAGGCATGGTTAGTAACAGTAAGACAGACAAAGTGATCATAGTTCAAGGGTGTTTATTTTACTTGAATTGGTTTGAAAAACGCCCATTTAATCCTAAATCTGAAGATGGCAGCAAACTACATAATACACCCATCATATAATAATAATGCTGTATTAGTGGTGCCTTGTCAAAATAAAAGGGCCTACACTCGATAAACCTATTGTCAATCCTTACCTCTAAATACACATAGTGTGGAAAAGAAAAATGTTCAGGAAATGATATGTCAGAATATTCAAGCCATTGGCTTCCCTTCCCTACGTTTTCAGCACAGGATAACTCTCAGCTGGATACCTTACAGAGACCTTCGATTCAGCATGTACGCGGTGCTAGACCACTCAGGAAAAAGGTATCATATATCTTGGTTTGAAAGTTCAATCACTCATCTGCTGTCAAACTTTACTTGCGTTGGTTATCACACACGTTTCATACAATGTTGGTTTCAGTGCTTGCCACAAAATGTTGCCGCTTGCAACCTTGGCTTCAACACAGACCAGTCTTGTATCTGTCTCCCCAAGCCAATGGCTGTGTTGATTTCACTGATGCTGCTTTGTTGTCGGAGCCAGGAACATTACCATCAACGGGAGGGCGCCGGGTACCTCCGACACACAATGCAGGATTACTCAGCCTGGTTTCCTGTTCTAACGCTTTCTATTCTCAAGGCTTCATGAAAGTAACAGTTACTTGTCGAAAAGGTCAAAAGGAACTTCACTCATTGTGATCCCCTTCGGTTTCGCTGTCCTTCTCTTCGTGTTAAACTACCGTCTTGGAACTGCTGTTTCCTCGTGTGCTTTGCCTCGCTCAGAGTGTGCTCTTGTGTACCGCCTTTTATTCAAGGGGGAAGTGTAATGGAAGTCAGGTGTGTGTGGTGGTCAGTAATTGCCTGACCCTGCCTGACCATTCTATTGGGACATGTCAGGTATGCAGCTCGTGTGTTAGTCCATTTCTTTTTATAGCGGGCTGTCCCTGAGAAAGTGGATACCGCGTCTCACCATCAGTGTCCCACTCCCCGAAGACCCCTCACCCATGATATCCTCCCGTACTGGTCCACCCCCAGGAACTGGATCCAAAAGCAACGGCCGTGTCCTGGCCACCTGGATGACAGATCCTCGGGGACTAGTGGGTGAGACACCTTCTAGTTTCTTACATGCCCTTCCCTTATGCGATGTAGCTGCTTCTGTTGCACAGGGTGTCACTCACCGGCTAGGATCGATGTGGAGCCAGGGAAAGGTGAGTTGGAACTTCCGGCCTGATCAGCTTGATTGAAGAGCCTGGGTTATCCCATAACCCAGGCCTCCCTATCAGAGAGCTCTTCCTCTCTATACTCCCCTCTACTGCCTTCCAATCAGGACAAGACAGAGGAGTGAATCAAGCGAAAGAGCGGATAGCACACACTGTCTCCAGAGCAACCGCCAATACCACAGAAACAGGGGGGTAGACTGAGGTTGGGTACAAGTGCGTGGGACCCGAATCCTAGCAGTATCCACCCCCAAAGGCAGAGGCACCCCTTTGGAGGCATGGAAAGCATGCAACAACTCAGGGGCATGGACATTGGCCAAGGGTTCCCATGTCCTGTCCTCAGGACCATAGCCTTTCCAGTCAATGAGGTAATACGAAACACCATTCCATACGTCCATGCCCAAGATAGCAGCCACTTCATATTCCTCTGCCCAATCTACCACAACAGGGCCCGGACGGGAAGGAACACGCGTGCCAGGAGGACCCGGCGTGAGTGAAGAGACGTGAAATAATGGGTGTTCCCGCCAGGAGGAAGGAGGGGCCAGGCGTACAGCAACAGGATTGATCACTTCCATGATGGCATAAGGACCAACAAAGCATGGAATGAGCGAGCGCTTTCTTGGTATACGAAGGTTACGTATTGAGAACCAGACACACATACCCACCCAGTAGACTGGCACCGGGGAACAGTGCACATCCGCAAAGCGATTGGCCTTTTCTTGGGCGTGTGGGAGATGAACGCAGATGTCTTTATGAAGGGACATCAGGTCCCTTATACAGACAAGAGCAGCAGGATTATCCAAAGGTAAGTCAGGGTCCAAGGGCAGAGAACGAGGATGACAATGTTACGCTCACCTGGTATCCACAGGGACGCCACCCAGCCGGGTTACTCGCTGGTATGCTTCTCAGTTTTGCCCAGATGTGGTCTGCGGGGATGGTTCTGCCTTGTGGTAGAGTTAGGCGTGCTCTCCGTCCTGCCTTCTTTGCAGGGGCGCGTTGTCTTTCGTGGGCGTGTGCGGGCCATTTACTTCACTGACGCCGGCCCGTTTGATATCGTTTAGGTAGGTCTTATTGCTGTTCTTTAGTATTTTTGCTATCCGGCATACCTCTCTTGTTTAATAATGTCTCTTTTTCTCCCTTAGGTATGCAGAGCTTCAGTGCAGCGAACTGGCTTGGTTGAGCCCTGCTGGTAAATGATGGCACTTTACGAGCGCTATGATGCGGTAAATCAGCGATAAGCGCAGTGCTGCGATGGCTTGCCTTTGCTAACCTGTTTTGTCTTCTTTCCCAGCAAGTCGCGGTGTTCTTCAGCATGTGTGGAATTTTCCAGAGTGATGCCAGCCGAGAGGCGACCAGCCAGGTAAGCCTTTTGAGCAGTTTGTAATTTGCAATGTCTCTTCTGCTTTCTTAATGTTGCCTCTAGCTTCCTCTTTCAGGTCGTGCAGTCCGGGAGTCATGCAGATCCAAGGGAAGCTGTTCTCAGGAGCTGCGAGTAACTAAAGATGAAGACTGCAGGTAAGATGCTGCTGCTAATGATGTTCCTTTCGTCTCCATGCAGGTTCTGCTTCTCCGAGGTTCGGGAGTATAGCTGGACACGGTGAGCGTCACGTTGCAAGCTGCAAAGTAATGCGAAGCGTGTTGTCTTGCTCGGGTGTGGTTTAAATAGCCCCAACAAAATAGTCCAGGTAAAGTAGTCCCTAGGCTACCACACCCAAAACACTAGAACACATAGCTGGTTCCGAGGAACCAAGCTATGTGGATGCCTCCATGTTGGCTGACAACACAATAAAGTAGTTCCCAAGCACATTGTTTTTCATGGTGTATGAGCCTGGCCCCAAGAGGGTTTTGGAAGAGGATGCCAGGCTCTAGAGGCCAGAGTCCTGACTCCACCTGGCCAATGGGTTTGCCAGAGGGGGTTTTGGGCGAGGGTTGTGACAGACAACCGTGCAACGCAAAGAATGGAGAAACCCCTGTGGCAGAGTGCACAGAACTATTGTAAGCAAATTCTGCCGAATGTAAAACCAACAGCCATGTTTTCTGGTACTGCAGGCACAGCCATTGCAAGTACTGTTCCAATGTGGCATTTAAGCGTTCGTTCTGCCCATCGGTTTGCAGGTGGTGTGTGGTTGAGTACCTCTCGTCAATCGAAAAAGAGGAGCTCAAGGATCGCCAGAAGTGTGATGTAAATTGGGTGCCTCTGTCCGTGATAATGACTGAAGGCAGGCCATATGATCGAAAGACATGTTTGAGGAACAAATCAGCCAGGACTGGGGCAGATGGAAGACCCGAGCAGGGGTCGAACAGAGCTAGTTTAGTGAACCACCCATACCGTATCAAACCCTTGGACCCGTGGCAACTCTACAAGGAAGTGCGTAGAGATCATGTGCCAAGGTTTGTATGGTACGGGAAGAGGGTGCAGTAATCCCAGCAGTCTACAATGGGTGGATTTACTCTGAGCACAAACCGCACATAAAGCAATGTGGTCAATGACATCCCTGGACAGAGGGACACCAGGACCAGCGATTTAAGAGTTCCAATGTTTTTTGTCTGCCAGGATGTGCTGCAACCAAGGAATCGTGGGACCAAAGCAATGCCCAGGAGCGCGCCTCCCCAAGCGGTATATAGATCTTTCCTTGTATATACGATAGGCCTTGGACGATTTCTAGATTCATACCCGACACCTCGTCGGGTTTGGCAGACACCCATTCTTATAGCAGTTTTCTGAGAGGAGGCTGAGGAGTACAAGCCCAGGCTACCCTACTAGGCAGAAGCAAGGGAACAGTGCTTTTGAAAACCTGGGCATCTGAGCCGGACCGTGAAAGCGTGTCAGCGCCAGCATGGCAAAAGGACTGGTCGCTACGTAATCACAAAATTGAACTGAGAAAAAAAGATGCCAGTGAGCTTGTCTGGCAGAGATACATTTCATAGTCTGAAAAAACCAACAGGCTACTATGGTCAGAATAGACAGTGACCCTGTGTTTGGTACCCAACAGATGGTGGCGCCATTCAGTAAAGGCATCCTTAACGGCCAATAGTTCTCATTCCATCACCGTATAATTATGTTCACAGGGAGACAGCTTCTTAGAGTAGAACGCCATGGGATGCGCTTCGTTGGTTCCGGGACATCTCAGAGAGTATGGCTCCTACAGCAAAACTGGAAGCATCGGCCTCCAACAGAAATGGGAGCTCCGGATCGGGATATTGTAGAATCGGGGCAGATCTGAGTCAGCTACCAAGGAACTCTAGCATAACATTGGTCCCTCCCTCCAAAAATCACAAGATGGATCTTACTGATGCAGAAATTCTTCAATCTGATTTGACTCTGCAGGAACTGGCAGGGCCTTCCCAACCAAAGCTCCACTCACTAAAATCATTGGCCAAGGCTTCCTGCGTTGCATCCCGGCTCATAACAGACAAAATCAGAGCACAGCAGGACGGGAGCAATCTACCCTCAGAAACTTACAGAGCCAAGCTACAAAATGCCACAAAAAAGCCTGGATGCGTTTTTTTCCAACTCGTCCTCTGACACGTGCCCATTGGCTTCATTACAGGCTCCAGTGGCATGGTCTAAACCTTACCTGTACCCTCCAGTCTCTGCAATTTACAGCTCACTGAGAGAATAAAATCCCCATGGGTACAACAGTTCAGCCCAGTGGCCCTGCCTGCTCAACACTTCCTGAAGACCTGCCTCCGGCCGGCAAGGTGAGCATGGCATGTGACAAAAGGTCTGCTTCGGCGCAGTCTGCAGATATGAACAACCTAAATTCTAATGGGCCAATCCCCAAAGCCACCTTGAACAAATCTGGTTTGTCATCACTAAAAGAAAACCAGTGGTTGATTACTTTCTCGTCTGAGCCAGAAGGGTGTTTGCCGGATCCAAAATGACATGGTCCTCTCACCTCTAGGCCTGCAGATTGATGCATTAATATTTTCCCCAAAACCTTTGAACACAGCACACCAGGATCCAAATGCTGCGTCATTCCAAGTGCAATGCAACAGCTGCCATAACCATCGCCCTGGCACCTTCTCAAACTTTACAAAGCCATTAATGAAAATTCCAAAGATCAAGCAACTCTACTGGCTTTAATCAAATGTAAGGTGATCTATATACAATCAGTCATCACATCTCGGCAATCAAGGTCATTCGTGGTCTGATCAGAAATGCCTTTTAAACTCTGTTTTAGATCTGCTACATCTAAAACCCCTGATTCAAAATAATTGTTTTCTTTTTAAAAAACGAACGCAAGGATAGTTCCCAAACATCACCCCCTACGAGACTACCTCAAGATGTCGAGCTCCTCCTGGACAACCAAAAAACCCTTCTCAGCCTCCAGTCAACCTCGATCAATCTCTTATAGCAGCGAGACCTGTCCTGGTGGCTCCCTCCATTTATTTCTACAGTTTCCAAGTCTGCCCAGCCGACAACCCTAGGGCCCACAAGCTCACAGTCGCCTTATAAACCTAGGTTGCGTCACAAAATTGGACATAGCTTCCTCCTGTGATGCCCACCCTAGGAAGCGGTTTCACCACCCAGCGAGGGAGTCATTGCGGGGGGGGGGGGGAAACCTAAGAACCAAAGGAATGCCAAAAATAAAAACGAACCAGGCAGAGTCTTTTATTATTAGAAATGTACCTAATGAGTTCCCCTGACCTTTATTCTGTCTATTGCAGATTATTACAAAGAGAAGAGAGCCTCTTCCGCCTCAAATTCCAACTAAAGAGATCTCTAAAAAGCCAGACAAATGTTAATTCTTACAGTCTGGAAGACTAGGAGTGCCTTAACTTCACCTACACGGTTGAAGATGAAGAATATCTGGGGGCCCGAGAGAAAAGTCCAACCTCCTCAATTTCCAAAGACAGCAGAATAAAACGTTCTTGTTCCCTTCGACCTGCGAGTTCCATTACTCCAACCTCAACATCTATCTGCTGACTCACAAAGTTGATTTAAATACCTCCAACAACTCATCTTCGTGACAACCTAGTTCTCAATGTCTGCCGTTGTCAGAGCAAATAAAAACTATACTTCAAGCAAAGCCTTCAATGTCCCAGAGACCTCCTCCGCCATGGGCTAGACCTGCTCACTCGCTGCAGAGCTCGTTACCTTGGCTGGACTATGATCCACACGCAACATGCAACTCAACACATACCTATATTCCGAAGCCCACTCAGTAAAATATAACGGGAAGAAAGGAGGGTGGCAATTGGATTGGACGACAGCTTGATAACAGCATCAGATTGTTCCATACTGTCCCAACTGCATGGCTTGTTCGATCTGAAAATATCACAATTCTCGAATTTCCTCAATAACGCAAAATGATGAGTCATTGGCCACTTGAGATCTGATTCAGGGTCTCAATTTTGGAGAAGGCCCAGTCCCTTCTACCGCTGGGCTTTGATTGTGCCGATGCAGCTTCTGAGAAGAGTAGGTCTGTTTGTTCCTGGCCCAGAACGACTTTCTCATTTTCCTGAGACTATCTACAAAGAACCCAAGTAGAAGTCTACTCAAACCCTCTGCAACTTGAACACCAGGGCCACAATACCACTAGGCCACCAGAATATATAAAGAAGGGACGCTTGGTCTTGCCATCAGAGATGGCAATCACATTATAATTACAGTCCCCAATACCAGATCCTAGTACCAGATCATCGAGATGTGTCCTTTATAGATCAGGCTTGTTGTAAAGAACAGCTTAGAACCTCCCAAAGGATCAGGAGATGAGCTTTGTTTCCACGACCCAAGTAACAACGAATTTCCAACTGGTCTATGGCCTTTACAATACCAGGGGCCACTCGCCCCATTCTCATGGCCCAGCTATCTCCTTGGGTGCCTTGGATATAATGTGCCTCCAGGAGACCTGCCTTATGTCAGCCCCTTCCCTCGATAGATGCACCTCTTTCCGCAATCCGGCATACAAAGGTGACCGAGGGTGTCCTGCCTCTCGGGCCTACTGACCTTGGTTAAAAATATCAATGAAGTGACAGTGGAGGAACTAGACACTTAACACTTTTCTTACAAGGAATTGCAATCACCTTTCCAGATACCAAGGAAGAAAAGTCCCAACAATGTCTTTTGTTGAACGGATATTGGAACCCCTTGGCCATTACTACAGAAGTCTTTTTTAATACAACGGCTACAGCTTTGGACAAATGGATCCTAAGCTTTATCCCACATGCCATAGTAATAGGAGGGGACCTCGATTGCATGTGTATTAACAAAAGACGGGTAATCTAACAGAAAATGAAAACCAGGCAGCCATTGGGCTCAGTTCATGGTAGCAAGAGACAATCACATGCTGAACGACCAAGTTAAGGGGACTGTACCCTGAATGCCCCTTGGTCCAATGGCTCAAGTATTTGGGACTACATTTGTATTTAAGTATAATGCTACACATCTTTCCTCCCCAAAACCACAAGCAACCACACCCTACACTATCTTGGAAATTCAAATCAATACGGAGCCAATGTTTGGGATCAATGAACATCGAATTGAACTCTGGGGCAAATCTGAGGGTGCCTCAAGACAGTCTTTAACAGAAAGATTCATGAGGCAGTCATGTTCTGCTGAGAGTGTTGACTATATACCAACAATCATCCAAGGCTCCTAACAGACTTACTCCTCATCTCCATCTCTGATGAGAAAATAAACCAGGAAAAAAGAAATCTTGAGGAAAGATTCTAGACTGATGACTAACCTGCGAATTTTCAACAAGCCCTTTTGCGGAATAAAAGGAAGGCAAAATATAAGAATTGGCTGAAAAGCCACAAAGCAGAATTTGTCCAAAAAGAGGCAGACACCATGCTCAAGGCCATTGCAAGAAAAGACGCTAGAGGTATTTGGCAACTCCACAGTACAGGGGTCCTGCGTACGGCTGCACTAGCACATGTGATTTCAGAGGATGCATGGACAGCCTTTTATCTAAGGTTCCTGACCACCAACTTTCACCTAAAAACCTAATAGTATGGAAATTTCCCCTAGACACCGTAGACAGATGCTTATCAAGAAGGCTAATCCCTTGAGAGCCCCGGGACACGATGGCATCTCAAACTCAGTGATTAAAGAAGCCACTGAGGCATGGACTCCCTTCATTTTTGAATGATTCAAGCAAATAATGAAAAACGCTGAGTTTCCTAGTTCTTGGAAAACTGTGATAACCATCCCCATTCATAAGAAGGGAACAAACGATCCAACAAATTATCGCCCAATTTCCACCTTGGATTCAGTGGTCAAGTTTTTCGCGACCTTCTTCTTACGGCATCTACATACCTGCATCTACCTCTATGATCTAGAAGACCTTACGGAAACAAGATTTGTCACAGGGGCAAGAACCTCTTCCTTCTGAACCTAAAAAGTTTACAAAGACAATTCTAGGATTTACCTGGCCTTTGTCGACCTTAAAGGCATATATTGCAGTCTACTGTGGTCAAAAATTGAAGCCCGGAACTGCCCAATTAATCTAGAGGCGATTAAATTGCTTTATCAATATACAAACCTTCAGGCTCGCCTTAATGCACAGGGGCACCTTACCTCTAAGATTGCAATGTCCAGAGGTTAGAAGCAGGTGTGTCCTCTGGCCCCTACTCTCTTCAACCTCTTTATCCCAGACATAGGCACCTATATGTCTGAAGTACAGGCTTTCCCTAACTGGGCAATCACCCCCTTCCTTGTCTAATCTTTGCAGATGACCAGTCCAGTTTGCAAAGGTCACTCGACTGTTTGCATTAATATCTCATGGCAATTTTCCAGTGTATGAATTTGATCAAAACCAACATTGTGGTTCTGGGCAATCAGGATCGGAAGAAAAAGGCAAGGTGTAAATGGTGGTTGTATACGAATTGTTCGTTTTACAACTGTTCGAAATGACAATTGACCTTTTCACAATTGACCGAATTGTGAAGGTCAATTGTACCATATATGTGGGGGGAAACCCCCCACAACCCCCCCACCCAACGCCAAACCCCCCAAAACCCATATCTATCTATATATATATATATATATATATATATATATATATATATATATATATTCGGTCAATTGTGAAAAGGTCAATTGTGACCCTTTAAATTCGGTCAATTGTTCATTCGAACAATTGTAAACAAACAATTTGGGTAATGCCTAAATGGTATGTGGATGAAGGAAAAAAAAACACTTAAAAATTAACAGCAGGGTGGATCAACCATGGCAGTCAGCTTTGAGGTCTAAACTGTGACATTTGCTGACACAAGCTCACCTGATCCGTGGAAGATAGGTTAAGGGCCTGATCACGACTTGGCCATTACCGCCGGCGGTATTAGCGGCAGCGGCAATAGCCCTACCGCCGAACTCCCCGGCGCTAATGGTGCCGGATCACGAGTTTGGCGGTAAAGTAATTCCCCATTCCCCATTGAGCCCATTCGGGAATTCCCCATTGGGCTCAATGGGAAATTTTTGCGCTCTTAACGCCGGCGGATTTCCCGCCGGTGGTAATAGCATGAATTTTCGGAGGATTTCCCCCCAGCACAGAGCTGGGGAGAAATCCGCCGAAGCCCTGATTCGGCAGACCCTTAAATCCGGCAGTATTAGCGCTACCACCAGATTTAAGGGTTACCGCCGAAGTCGTGATCAGGCCCTACGTTTTCAATGCAACCAGTTTGGACTTTCTACAAATCCATCACAGGCCCCAACATACGGCACAGAGGGCTTCTTTGTTTATGCCGTGGGATACTTGGCTTACACTATAAGGACTCTTTTGGAGGAAAATATTGGGCCGAAGTTCATTCCGATTTCGGTAATTCGATCAAGCTGGGCTTAATCTCTTCTGGCAAGTCACATGGAAGACTTACTGAACTGTATTCTTCCTTTGCAAATTGGTAGCGGGTGCAAGTGGATCTTGGTCACCTGGCCTAAGCCCCGCCCACCTGGTGCCTTCCGGGTTGCCGCTGTTTTTCCCCACTTAGCAAGCCCCCCCGGCCCGCCTGGTGCCTTCCTGGAAGAGTAGAAACAGATCAAGCCTGTCCGACAGCCAAGAGACTGAATGAGAGGGGGTGGAGGCAGGAGAAATAAGATGCAGAATAGGATTAGTGAGGAATGCAAACGAGAAAGCAGAGCAGACACAGCGAGAAAGAAACTAAGGAAAACTGTAGCAAGAAGGAAGGAGAACAGACAGAATTTTAAGGGTTGAGAAGGAAGAGAGCACAAAAGGATAGGTGGTGAAAGGTGAGAGTGAAGAATGGAGGTGGGACAGGTGAGGAACAAGGGTGATAGCACGGGTGCAGATGGTGTCAAGAATAGGAGATCTTGGAAGGAAGGAGGGTGACACAGAATAATAGAAAACAAGCCAGTAGCAATGATAATTAAAAACGAAAAGTACAATATAATGATATTGGGAAGTAAGATGCTGAGCAGCATAGTATACATTTCAGCAATAGTGGCCAATATTTTTATCATGGCAGGTTAGGACCTATGCCAATACTCAATTCCCCATCCTTCTGTGATACAACCTGGATGTGAAACTTTTGCCCCAATCTTTATACCAATTAAAGAAATCCCTCGACTCACCTTTATTTGAATCGGACAGAGGGGCTTTTCGTCCAGACCTATCTGACTTTACCAGAATCACATTACAAATTAGCTGCTTTCCCTCTTCTTGAAGAATCAGGGCCTCATCACAAGTTGGGCGGTAACGCCGGCGGTATTACTGCCGGCGGTATTAGCCCTACCGCCAAACCCCCCGGCGCTATTAGCGCCAGATCACGGGTTTGGCGGTAATGGAATTCCCCATTCCCCACTGAGCCCATTCTGGAATGCCCCATTCCCCATTGGGCTCAATGGGGAATTTTCGCGCTCTTACTGCCGGCGGATTTCCCGCCGGCCGTAATAGCGCAAATTTTCGACAGATTTCCCCCCAGCTCAGAGCTGGGGAGAAATCCGGAGAAGCCCTGACCGCCAAACTCGTGATGAGGCCCTCAATATTATAAAAGCCACGTATTAGAGTTATTGGGCAATTCGCCTTTTGGCATTTTACTTACTCTCAGCAACCACCTCTGACTATGGCTAGGTGGTCTCTGTAAAGTTGTGTTTCCTCCATCCCTTCCAGTGAGCTTGATGATAAGGGCAGTTTTTTTTCTCTTGCATACATGCTAACGTTTTGGATCGCCTGGGAGGGAGATGTGATCATGAGAATTGGGAGAATGAAATGTTCCCATTGAAATACATTGGGTTTAGTGATATTTTAGGCGGGAAATAGTCAAAAATACAGTTTGTTTTAACAGTAAAATCAGGAGTCTCACGCCTAAATTGGGAGAGTTGTCATGTATGCTCTAGGTGTGTGATCCTGGGCAAATATAGAGGACTCACCTTAGCAGGGCCTACATTAATTTCCACGCCTATTGCTCCCATTCACGAGTTGCATGGCCCATCCGGAGTACCCCACAGAAGAATGTGCAAAATTCTTTGCTATGCTTTGTCATACATGCCAACCCTCCCGATTTAGGCGGGAGAGTCCCGATTTTTCTGTGAAAAATACTTCTATTTTTCACGTTCTCCCACCTAAAATAATTCTTTCCCTAATGCATTCCTATGGGGAAATTGCTGTCTCCCGATTTCTCTGAAGAAATCTCCCTCCTTGGTCCATCCGAATGTTGGCATGTATGCTTTGTTGATGTGCAATCCAGGTTACTAACGTACATTGTTTGCTTGGTTGCCAAAGATGTGCTTTTAGAAGTCACATTCAGACACACATTTTCCTGAAAATAAAATGCTATTTTAATAAATGCGTTTTGTTCTACCATACGATGATGTGTTATCTTTCGGTATGTTTGCATTACTGTTTGTTTTTCTTATCCACAGTGTTTTAGAAGTGCGATTTTATTTCCAGCATATTTGGTTGGGAGTCCGCTTGTTTTGTACTTCTTTTGGCGGGGCATTCAGCTTTTTTGTCCTTTCTGACTTGGCAACGCTGGTGGAGGTAAAGCCAGGTCAGAAGGAAAAAAATAAGCTGAATGCCCCTTCAAAACGAACCCAAAACAAGCTGACTCCCAACCAAATAAGCTGAAAAAAACAAGCACACCTCTAAAACAATGTGGATAGGTCTTAAAAGTTGAAAAATAACTATAACGCAAATAATACATACAGAGAACACAAACATAATATGTTAACAAAAAGCATTTATTAAAATTGTTATTTTCTAACAATTGGTGTCTATTTTAAATTCTTGTATGTGTGCGACTTATAAAAGCACATCATTGGCTTTTTGGACCCTTGGCTGCTCTGGTCCTTGATTCGTCAATCACCTCTGTTCCTTGGCTCCATTGAACATCCGCGACGGCAGCATTGCCTTTCACCGCGCCTTTGGCACTGGTGTGTAATGCACAATGGTTGCTACATGTTCAATCAGTTGTACATGTAGCGAGCATTGTGCATTACTCACCAGTGCCAAAGCCGTGGTAAAAGGCAATGCTGCCGTCCAGGGCTGGCCTTAGCAGCAGCAGCGCCCTGGCCTAATTGACGCCCCTCCACTCGCGCTCCTTTGGGAGCCTCACATGGTCTTTATATAGAGCAGTCTTCTATGCGCATTAACACATGCCATGCGGCCATGTTTTTTTTACCAGCCAGAGCGAGCTAATTGACTGGGTTCAAATCCCAGCTTCACATCCTCTTAATAAATCTTGACATTGGGCACAACATTTTCTTTTACTGCGCCCCATCTGCCAAAATGCGGAGTCGGTAGAAGTGACTCAATGTAGGTTTTGAAAACAAACCAGTCATAGTGGAAATGCGAACCAATCGAATGCACATCACACACTTTTTAGCTTCTTGTAATGCAGCCTCCCATGAAGTACCCGAGAATCAAAGGCTGACTTAACTCCTTGTTGCTTCCGATGCGGTGATGTCCACACATATGCAAATTATGGCAGATCTTTCACTGTTTAAGTTCAGACCCGCCCTGCATCCCATTGAGTTTGCGGAGGAGGGGCTCATGTGAGGCGGGTGAATTTAATAAGAAAAGGGCGCTTGCTGCCCCTTCTCCCAGCTTGGGGGAGCCTTTGAAAGACTCCCCAGAGCTGGCTGGCAGGGGGCTAATGGCACCCTGAGGGGGCTTTGCAATATGGTAGGTCACCTGGCCTGCCCTAAGGCCGGACTTGCTGCAGTCGCGTGCGCTTTTATTTTCTTTTCTTTTTTAACAATTCCAGCGCAGTTCATGGTCTTGGGCTGCTGACTTTGGCCGGTGTTACGTATCAGTATTCCAGAGGGCCCCGCACGTGGGGCTGGCTCCGGTCCAGGAGGCCGCGCGGCCTAGGGCGCGGCATCAGCAGGAGCGCGGACAAAAGGACACCCACACGCTGTACTGTGTTCGCCCGGAACTGCCTCCCACTGTCGGGGGCGGGGTTTTTATTAGACGGCCCTACGTCACTGCGGTACGTAGGGCGGATATAACATTCCTCCTTTATTTCAAATAAACTTAACATCAACACAATCAACATACTCAACTTCAACCTCCTGACACAGTTCTCTTTTCACACTATACCAGCTCCCCCTTGTGTGGGATGCCTGGCGACGGTGTCCTGCTCAACATACATAGTCATTCAGCCTCGCGGGCGGCCTCGTGTTGGTTCTCAGACTATACCGCTTCACCTGGGGGCGGTCCCCGCTCGGCTCGTGAATCTGCTCACCTTCACTGCGTGTGTCCCCACTGCCGGGCAGGCTCTCTGGTTGCCAGCTGCGGTCCCATGCGGCTTCTTCCTCTGGGTCTTGTGCCGGCTCTTCGCTGTCCTGTTGTAAGTTGTCGTCGTCTTGAGGGCCCTCGCGATCCGTCCAGAGAGTACAGGGCACGGGCTTGAACCAGGAGGCATTCCTTGTCACTTTCCGGCGTCCCCGGGTCACCGTTATCATGGTCCCGCGCCGGTTGCTGACAGTCCATGGCAGTTCCTCGTACCTGGTGTCTAGCTTGGACTTCGTGGGGTTTCGTAACATGATGACTTGGTCACCCACGTGATGGTCGGACGGCCTTGCTCTTCGTTTGGCACTCCTGTGAGCATTGGCACGTCTTCTCCTCATTTCCATGCGGGCATTATCGACGTCATCAGGGGTCCTGCTTGGGTGATGGGGAATCGACGATCTGATGATTGTTCCGAACATGAGGTCAGCAGGTGGTATGCCTGTGGTGCTGTGTGGGGTGACCCGATAGTTCTGCAGGAACCGGTATAGGTCGATCTTCCACGGGCTGGCGTTTGCCCTTGATACTCTTAGCACCTTATTGATGGTCCTCATAAAACGCTCGACGTCCCCATTGGCCTGTGGCCACCTTGGCATGATGTGGTGGTATTTGATGCCCAGTTCCTGTAGATATTGCTTGAATTCTTCCCCTGTGAACGGGGGTCCATTGTCACTCTTGATGGTTGTGGGCAGACCATGAGTGGCAAACATCTTTTCTATCACCGGGATGACCACTTCCGCGGCGGTGGACTCCAGTATCTCGACTTCTGGATAGCGTGAGTGATCATCGATTGCCACCAGTAGATGTAGACCCTCTCTGATTTTGCAAAAGTCAATACTGATCGCTTCCCATCGTGCCTGGCCGCGCTCGGCCGACAGAATCGGTTCTGGATCTGGGGGCCCACCCGTTATTTGGCAGGGCAAGCATGTGTTTACTAGGCCTTCGACACGATCGTCGATATGAGGGAACCACACCCTGTGTCTGACCCGGGCCTTTGTTCTTGCGAGACCTTGGTGTCCTTTATGTGCTAAGGCTACTATCCTGTTTTGCAACTTTGGGGGTATGATGATGCGATCTCCCCTTAGCAGGAGCCCTCCTTCGGTGATTGAGAGGTCCTGTCGAACCGTGAACATGCCAGATAGGAACTCCCTAGCCCCCTCGGTTCTGTTGCGGGTGTGCGTCATGAATTCCTTCCAGTTTCCTGACATCATGGCATCTTTTACCAGGTCGCAACAGGGGTCATTCTGGGTTTCTGTTGCAATGTCCTCAATGTTTGCCGCTTTGGGCCTCATGGCGCGAACCACTTGGCAAATGTGTTCCTCCGTTTCTTCGGCGATCAGAACTTCCTGCTGAGTAGCTGGTCGTGAGTGTCTCGAAAGGAAGTCCGCCGGGTTGCCACTGCCTGGCTGATAGACGAGTTCGAAATCATATTGCTGGAGGTGTAGCAGCCACTTGGTGATTCTGGCTGGTGGGTGCGCCGATGACCCGATGAAGATTGGTAGTAGGGGCTTGTGGTCAGTGATTGCCGTGAACTTGCGCCCATACAGGTACATGTGGAAGTGCCGACACCCCCATAGTACGGCAATGGCCTCCTTCTCTATGTGGGAGTACCTTTGTTCCGTTGCTGTGAGTGCCCTGGATGCATATGCGATCGGTCTTTTCTCGCCCTCCTTTGTGACCTGCATCAGGATTGCTCCCAGTCCTACTGGGCTGGCATCCACGAATAGTTCTGTCGGGAGGTCTGTGTCGTAGTAGGCCATCTTGGTTTCAGTCGACAGGGAGTCTTTAATGCTCTCAAAGGCTTCCTGGCATTCCTGCCCCCAGTCCCACTTAGTGCTGACCTTTGTTAGTTCTCGTAGCGGTTCAGATAGGGTTGCTAGGTTTCGAATGAATCTGCCACAGTATGTGGCCATTCCCAGAAAACTGCGTACTTCGGTGGGGGTCGCTGGGAGACTAGCAGCTTGGATGTCCGCCACCTTTTGTGGATCAGGTGAGATGCCGGTGCGGTCAAATTTGTACCCAAAGAAGGTGATTTCCGATTTTAGGAACTTGCACTTTTCTCGATGGATTGTGAGTCCGGCTTCTTCCAGCCTGCCCAGGAGTGTCTTGAGTCTCGTGATGTGTTCCTTGGTGTCTGGTGCATGTATTAGGATATCATCGCTCACGTTCAATACCACTGGTATCCCTCTGATGACCTCCTGGATGGTCTGTTGAAAGACTTCCGCGGCCGATGAGATGCCGAAACTCAGGCGCTTGTACCTCCTCAGACCTAGGTGGGTTGAAAAAGTGGTAATGTAGCGCGACTCTCTGTGGAGCTTGAGTTGGTGGTACCCCGCCTTTAGGTCCACCTTCGAGAACACACATGACCCAGTGAGGTCGGTGATGATTTCATCGATTGTTGGTGTTTTGTGTCGTTCCCTTTTTATGGCCGCATTGGGCAGGCGCATGTCAATACAGATCCGGACTTTTCCGGGCTGTTTGGGCTTCCTGGTGACCACCATCGGGGAGACCCACGGCGTTGGTCCCGTGACCTCTTCAATGATGCCGGCAGCTTCCAGTGTCCTTAGCTCTTTCTCTACCTGTTCCCTCATGTGGAACGGTGTCCTCCGGTGTCTCACCGCACGTGGGTGTACTGATTGATCAATGTGTAATTTGATAGTCTTTCCCTTGAGACAGCCTATCCCCTTCTGTAGCTTTGGGTGTTGCTTGAGAAAGTTCTCGACTTCGGCTGCATTGTCAATCTGGCAGATGAATTTGACCACGCCCAAGTCTTCAGCCGCATCTCCGCTCAGTAGGCTTTCGATTCCCGCCTTCACGACATATATCTTTGACCACACCTTATGTTTGCCATGTTCAAGAGTGGTGCGGAACCTCCCGATAACTGGCAGGGGTCTCCGGCTGCCGTAGGCAAACAGACGGGTGTCTGTGGATTTGAGCTCAGGTGGTGGTGTTAGGGTTTGGAAAACACTGGTTGGCATGACGTTTACCGAGGCTCCCGTGTCGATGGTCATCTGTACGTACTGGCCTTGGATGGTGACCGTGCATCTTCGTCGCCTGGCGGTTCTTGGCGGTGGTACTGGACCCTGGTTCAGTGTAGATACCAGGTATACCTTTCGGCCCTTTCCTTCGCTCTCCGTGCCTGCCGTTTGCCGTAGGGCTGAGAGATCATCTCCTTCCTCTTCTGTCGAGGAGTTGACTACTGCAACCCTCCTTGCGCTGGCTTGCTTCTTTTTTTTCGGTGACCCCTTTTCCTGAGAGCCTTGCGGGGGCTGCAGCGGCGTGTTCGCTGATCTGCACACTTTCGCGTAGTGATCCTTCCTGCCGCACGCTCCGCACGTGGTGCCTTGTGCCGGGCAGTTTCGCCTTCCGTGTCTTTGGCCACCACACCACCCACATTCTGTGGGTCCTGGTACTCGAGGTTGCCACCTGTTCTGGGTGTGGCTGCCGCCAACTTCACCTCTCGTAAATTGTCTGTCAGAGATCTGGGCGACCATTGCTGTGGAGAGGGATGGCTGCAGTTTCTGTAGTGTTGCTTCCATGTTGGCGGCCCTGGAGTGGGCAAGCTCCCTCTGTCGACCCAGTTCCAGGATGCGTTGTAGAGGGATGCCTTTCTCACTGAGTACGAGTCGCCTCAGCTTCTCCGAATGTATGCCATTTATGATTTGTCTTCTAATCTCCCTCTCAGTGTTCGTGAACTCACACGACATGGCCAGTTTCCTCAGCCTCGTGTGGTAGGCGTCTAGAGTCTCATCAGTGGCCTGGATGGTCGTGCAAAAAATGAAGGTCTCATAGTCTGGATTCAGTTGTGGGAGAAAGTGTGCCGTTAAAGCGTCCTTTGCACTCAGGTATGCGTCTTGGCCATCATCAATGTTCAGGGAGTTGAAGATGCGTAGCACCTCGTCGCCCACACTGAGGAGAAGATGAGCTTTCATCTTTCTGGATGACGTGATGTCTTTGCATTCCATGGCCACCTTCGATTTGTTGTTTGTGCTGTCGTGCTGGCCTGATGTTGTCCTGCCTTATGGGTTCGTCCATACTTTGCAGTGAGGAATGTTCTTTCGTGGTGAATGTGCCCACTGGCACTTGTGCGCCGTCCGATGGGTGCCTTGTGGCATGTGCGCCATGCGGGAGAAATAGAGAAGAAGAAAAAAATTCTCGACCCCCCTGGGAGAGGGCTTGAGAGAAAAAATGTTTTTTTTTTTGTTTTTTTTTTTTTGGGGTGGGGGTCACGTGGTCTCTGTGGCCCCCACCTGGTGTCCAAAAATGTGTTTGGGACGTCCGTGGGGCATCCGCGTGTAAATTGTTCTCGAGCGCGTGGTTGCTCGTTCACTTCCTCGTCGCCATTGATACGTATCAGTATTCCGGAGGGCCCCGCACGTGGGGCTGGCTCCGGTCCAGGAGGCCGCGCGGTCTAGAGCGCGGCATCAGCAGGAGCGCAGACAAAAGGACACCCACACGCTGTACTGTGTTCACCCGGAACTGCCTCCCACTGTCGGGGCGGGGCTTTTATTAGACAGCCCTACGTCACCGCGCTGCGGGATGTAGGGCGGATATAACAGCCGGATCCCGAGATCCGGCTCCATATCTGGTGCCGGACCTCGGATCCACCGAGAGCCGGCCCAATGACCAGCACTGCTGGTGTAATAAAAATGTCTTAACCTGGTCTGCCTTCAGCCGATCTATTTATAAGCACTGTGTGTGCCCTTCAGTGAAGTCCTGTTAACAGTTTTTGGCTTTTAAAAACATATCAGCCATTTGCCAGGCACTGCCATTAGATGCCCAGGTACTTGCACCTGCTACGGTTCATACAATTAAAAACAGCAGGGCCTACCAAGGGCCTTTCCCATGCCTACACAAAAACCCAAACTACATACAATTAAAAACAGCAGGGCCTACCAAGGGCCTTTCCCATGCCTACACAAAAACCCAAACTATTGGCATTGCCAATGCTTGTTTCCATCATGATTTAACTAAGTGTTGCTATAAATACCCTGTAATTGTTTACCTCTTTGCTAGGTAATGCTTCTTCAAAAGGTCTCTAATATTGAAAGAGCCCATCAATGCAAAATGCCTCCACACAACCTACAATGGGAGCGTGTGGCTATGAATTAGAATGGCAATCAGCCCGAGCCTCACAGCTTAACTGCTTATGGGACGATGGGATGTTCGCGTTGTTTCATATGCATTTTTTTTTTTCTTTTTTGTAAATGTGGCCAAGTCGTGCAGGGAATGGCAAACAGGCGGGAAAACAAGCGCACCATTAAGGAAAAACGCGGACAAAAACTTGGACAAGCGACCTGCAAATATTATAAGCGACTTTGGGCAAAAACAAACCCAAAATCGCTTAGAATACACGGACATACAAACACTGGTCACGTGTCGCATACGCCTTACGCTAACCTCTTTGCCACCGGAAGCTGTTCCCCTACATACTGCCTCTCCGAGAACACTTCCGGAGCACGGTTTCCTCCTTTTCTCTTTGGGCATTTGTTGCAGGCAGAGGTGAGCTGAACGCGTGGAAGGGAGAGCGTGCGGTACACCCCGTTTCGGCGCGGGCCGGTTTGCCGCGACCGCTTTGACGCGGCGGTCAGTTCGCCGCGCCCATTTTGGCGCAGAAGCCTTTCTGGCGCCGTCGATTTGGCGCTAGGGACGTTTGGACGTGGCTGACATTGCAGCCACGTCTAAACTCCCTCACACCAAATTCAAAAGAATAATTCTTCTCAAATGCAGCACGTTAGCAGGTGATGTTAATGTGTTGCATTTGAAAAGAATTGCGGGTGTGAGACCGTGAGCAACTGCTGCGAGAACCAGCACGCCTGCCCCGGTGGTGCGCTACTTGGGGCACAGCGGGAAGTGCACCAGGATCACACAGCTTGTGACACGCAGTGAGCACAGTTGGAGTGGTGGCTCGGTCCGCACTTCCCTGCATGGGAGGAATCTGAATGCCAAGGGCACTGCTGACTAGCCCTCACGTGCCCGTGGCAGCACCATACCCACGGGAAGGACGAAATACCCAGCCCCCACTCATGCCTACTACTGGTGGATGGCAGCTGTATCCCGCCCAGAGGCCACCCATACCTGCCCCCCAGTGCCACATACGCGCTGGCCTGATCGGAGGCAGCAGGGACGTGGAAGTGTCAGGAAGAGGGCACTCTACATAACCTGTAACGATGCAGTGCTGCACTGCTACCTGTGCCAGGCAGAGCAGGACACTGCTGGACTGTGCACATTACCAGTGCCCTTAGCACGCGTCTTCGCCAGCTTGCCCCATAACAGGTGAGCAGTGGTACCCACTTGTCATTATACACCTGTCCTGTGCATTCTGTAAGATCAGGGGCAGTGGGTCCACGGCCAGCCAAGGGGTAAAAACCACACGGACGTGCCTTCAGGGCGGATGCTCGAGGGAGGGGGCGTCCTCGTGCAGGTCACCGTGGCGAGCCCCACTGCCTTCCTTAGCTCCGTTACTAATATGCCCATCACTGTGTGGACATCTCACCAGATGGGCCAGCCCCCGCCCTCCACACCCGGGGGCTCCCTGGTAAACCTTAACCACACGCGCACCAAAGCAAACAGCGCTGCATCCCTGGACGTGTGCAGACTAATGGGGCCGCACATGGGTTCTCCGCAGGTGTCGCCTGAGCAGTTTGACTGCACTGGTTGCAGGCTTGCAGCGTGATGGAAGCATATACACACTTTTAATTAGTGAGTGGGCGGGGGATTCTCGGGTTTCATCTGACATGTGAGTGCTTGTGGGTTGCCCCCACCCCCTGGAGACGCCTAGCTGCTTGCTGCCTTTCTAGCAGAGGCTTAGTGGGGGTCCTGTAGCACGAACTGGAAAGTCATCTTTTCGCTTCTAGGTGGCGATTATCGATATTGCAGATGCAGGTCTTGTGCACAAATAATGTCCATTAGCATCCCACACACAGACTGGGAAGATAAACCCGGCAAACCCACCCAAGAGCGCCCCCACCCACAAACACCAGCATAAGGAGACTGTCCACATCGCCACCCCGCTGCACCCCAGTTATATCAAGCCTGACCAGTGTGTAAGCAATCAGTCTTTTTTGGTATTATTGGGGCTGTCATGGGGTCTTCTTGCATTTAGAACCATGCATGCATGGCAGCGCTTCGCTGCCCATATGCAGAACGTACCCCTGGGCACTGGAGATGGTGAGCTGGGGGAGTGCATTCTCAGGGGATACTGTGGGGAGAGCTCTCCTCCCATGCCAATACCCGCGCCAAACCATCCTGGCGCCCGAACATCCCCGCGGCGAACTGGCCGTGCCAAACGGACTCTGCGGCCAATCGGCCAGCGCCAAATCATCCTGCTCCGAGAACGTGTACGTTGGGGGGCTGCGGTGGTACCTGGAGATGACCAGGGGACCGAGCAAGATTTGTGGTACAAGGGACTCTTTGTGATGTGTAGGAAACAGCTGGAGTGCTGGGAAACATTGCCCCCCCTCCCATCATGTTTGCATAGCCTAGGCTCTGACCTGTCATTTAGTTTCGTGTACACCGACCGCCGATGCTCCTTGCACCCGTGGAGTGCCCCCTCTTTAACCGACTCTGTTTTAAGGGCACTTCGAGAGAAACTGGCACAGTTTGGGAACAATGCCGTTATGAATTATACACTCTCTTCCCCCTTCCGTGATTTTCTTTTCTTGACATTTTATCTACCATATTTGCAAAACTCTCTCTTTGCTTGGAGTTTTTTTTGTTTTGTTGCTCAGACCGTTCAGAAAAAAGTGCAATTGACCTGCAGGATAAAAAATGACTGATCGTTTGGTAATACGGCTTCCACGGAAAGCCGTCCTTGAATGCCGCCCTCCTCTTCCATGCCCTAAATAGGTCTGTTTTCTTCCCATAACCTGTTAAAGGTACTTGGAAGGCTGTCAATGGTTTCGCATTTGCGCTAAGTGAAGTACCGTTCAGACGTAGGGCAAAAATGGACATAGGTTTATGTCCGCATCGTCAGTAAATTGCACGACCCCTATGGCCCTTGAAAATATTGTCCACTGCATTTCATTGGGTAGTTCCCATCAATACGCTATTAGAGCACGCGTTTCTGTTTGAGTTCCCACCCCCAACTCTGTGTTGAGACCCATGCCTTAGTTAACTAATGTTACGTGCTGGAACTTTGACAACAAGGCATGCTCTTGGTTTTAGCTTTAACTGGTACACGCGTTTTGAAGTTAAAAACCTGGGGTCAATAAAATGAGCCCATAGCCGTTCCATTGAAATACTTGAAGCACCTCAATTATGGACGGGGGACAAGTAAATCACAGATTTTCTTGAAGGGACTTATGTATCAATTCCCCAACTATCTTATTGTCTGTTCATAGAGCAGCTTGGTTTGTTTTGGCTGAAAGTGGCCCTACTTAGCCAACATATTATATTATATTATTGAATTGAGGTTTTATTTATATCGCGCTCATACACAAGTGTTTCTGAGCGGCAACGGAGGGGAACAAGGGAGAACAAAAACAACGATCTTACTAGGCCCGGTGACATTGAGAACGCGCAAGTGCTTAGGAGAGGGACGGGGAAAGTGCATGGAAGGGGGAGAAGTGGAAAGTGCAGAGGGAAGGGAAAAACAGATCAATAATAAAAGGCAACAGTTGAAGTGCAGCCAGCAAGTGCTGGGTTTAAGGCAACAGACAGGGTATGTCTGATAAGTGCAGGGGGGAAAAGGTGGCGGGGACTGTTTGGTCACAGATACAGAACCCCAGTGCAAGGGGAGGCCTGGAGGCAGTGAGGGTGGGTGGCATGGTGAGTAGGTACCTGGGCCCGGAAGACAGATGGTAGGCCAGGTGCACAGAGCCGAGAGAATGGGCGAAGGCAGGTCTCGGGAGGCAGTGAGCTTCTGGGGGGAAGGAGAGGGAAGGCAGAGTACCTCTGAGGAGGTGCAGTAGGAAGTGACTTTTAAAAAACATTTTGTGTAAGGATATGCAGTACTCTGGTTTACTGTGGAGCATTTAACCAGTCCATATTGACAGTGTCCAGCATGCCCTGGATGGGTGGATATGTGTCGCGCTATTGCAGCAAAGCTACATTTTGGATTTTCCTTCCCTCCCCATTAACCTAACCCATCGCCCACCTTTTGTATCTGGTGGGGGTTGAGGGCGGCATTGCACATGTCATCGGAGTTGCCAAACTGGGCTATTTCCCGCATAGTAAGGCTGCAGAAAACCAAATGGTGCGATCAAGTGTCCACAGGTTTGCTGTTTCAAGCTACTTTTTAACATTGCTTCCATGTATAATGCTAATATCTCCAATGAACCTTGCAGTTGATGCTTAGGGTGTTGAGCAGTGCGAGGAAAAGAAGTAAAGAGTAGGCGGATTAGCCCTTAAACATTGGACTGCCCTGCAGCATTAACACTTCTATGGCAGGTCTTGTGCTGGTTAAGAGGTGCATGGGTTCATTACCTCGGGACTGAACCATTTTATCAAAGCATATAGATTTTTTTTAAAAATCTAGAGCAGTGATGATTGGGGGTGGGGTGCATTCAAATCTAAATGGTGATTGTTCTCATTAAGTGGAACAAAGGTGTACAGTAATGCTTAGCATCAAAAATTGAGCATGTGCAGAATTCTCATCGTACCTTGTCGGAAGGATTGGCTTATTCAATCCTGGATTTTGCTGCGCAATCAGGGACTTTGCCGTGTGCTATTTAGAACAGCCTTGGAATGCCAGTGGATAACCAAACTGTAATGGATGGACTTCAATCACATGAGGTGCAGTACATTCTGAGCTCTGAATGTTGCCTGCTATTGCTTTTGGAATAAAAGGGAGCAGCTATGTCGTCCCCCCTCACCCCCCTTAAATATCTGTTCTGCTTATTTACTTAGGACTCCGAGAAACTAGCTTTATGCATGTTCCACTAGGGCCATGTCAATTAGTTTTTTAGGCGAAGGAAATGCCAACACTGCCAGAGGGTTCTGTCTGTTTAAAACCCCAACAGTGATATGTTGGTGGTATTTCTGGAGTACTGTTTATGGTATTAAAGAATACCACTTTTAACCATTTTCCCACCCATCTTTGGTGTTAATGGGTCTGCACCACTATTTTCCCACAAAAGTCAATTTTAAACCGCTGTTTAATTACATTTCGACGCTGGTGGGAGAATCTTACTTTTCTGAGACAGTGTTTTTAATGTACTGGCAGCGTGCTTCGTTTCTTTACAGTAAATTGCATGACATTTTACAACTGTGGCATATATTACAGCAGAACGCTTTTACAGCAGCAATGCTGACATACATTTTGGAATCCAGCATCACTAAAATGGTATGAAATAATTCTGTGCCGTATTGGTGATATGTCTGTTGTATTGCAGCACTGTTTGTACATTGTATGATTTTTAACTTTCTGGTTTTTATTGAAATGAAATTAATGGGTGTCGCCCTCTTACTTAGTGGTCCATTGTGCTAATTTGGGGGAAATGATCCTTTCTACTAAAATATTCACCACCTGCCACGGACCAGGAGTAATTAAATGCCTGTGCTCCCTCCCATGTTTTTAACACTTGTTTTAAGCTGTAGCTTTCCTCCCTACCGGCCTCGTGACATTTCTAATATAAGCACTCCCCATTGGCTAGTTATCATACTTGGCAAATACGAAATTGTGCTGTGTATGTATGGAATTCAGGTGGCGATTGACTTTATGGCTGGCTAATAGCTTGCAACTAGAAATGTGTACCTGCCTTAACTGTACAGACTTTACCCAGTTAACACCCAAATCAATCTGTTCATTGCTTAATCTTTATCGGTGGATGTCACATGACCTTCCCTTACTAAACGGAGAAAAGATAGAAATGCGGTAATCGGGCACACTTTCCCTTTTCCAGGGACACACCAAGAGCCCCACATTGAGTCAGATTGGCTTGTATCTCAAATAATTTGGGGATCACACACAGCTCACACTAGTTAACTCACATTTGTACACATGCTGTGCATGTAAGGCTTTAGGATAGTGGGTTTCCTTTCTTTCACCATTTTAGTTGCGCCGCCACCTGGCATTCCAGATTCCTTGGAATTCACATTGGTGCTTATTTAAAAGTCGCTTCATATCAGAACATGTCCCCCAACTTCTATTCAGTTATTCTCCCTTGCATTTGTTAATCGGTCCCCATTTGTCTTCAACACATGGCCAAGTGTCTGTGTGCACGAACTCGAATATTTTCACTATATTTCATAGTGTGCTTCAGCAAAGTTTTTCACTCGTTTAAAACATTACACTAGTCGTCCATTTTCTAGTTCATATGAATGTGCTCATGAGTAATAACATGCATGGGTAATAAAATAACTTCACACACATTCTCCAATGTGCCCCTATTACACCGTCCCATGAATATTGGACACTCTTTTCTCTCAATCAAATTATCTCCCCAACCCCCAGATTTGATTGGGAGTTAGTCAACCATGCCAGGACTTCTGTGCAGTGAGCACTTAAGAATAGTCCATGTCAATTGGGTCCGTGATTAGACAAACGTATCCTGCCTCGTGTGTTTAAGAGAGGCTTTGCTGTGCGTGTAAGCCACCTTGCTGATCTGGAACTCTAATTACAGGGCAGTTGGTGGCCAGGACCGTGCATAAGATCTCAATCATGATTCTTTGAGAAAATTCCTCTCGACTCTACCTTGGCCAAGATAGGTGAAGTCCAGTGGGCCAAAATACCTCATTGCCCTCTTAAATATTTGCACCTTTCCTCCAACCAGTCTCCCTTGTTTTAGTTTGATTCCCGTTAAACCAAATGCGTTTGAAATGTGTTGCCATTGTTGATTAGCCTTGCTGGTCTTGACGATTCCTTTGGGGTATCGGGCATGATAATTACTTTGTAGGACCTGGATTTAGTGTAATCTTTTATGATGGTTTGTAACCTTCAAAATAAAGATTTAGAATGCAAAAAAAGGAGAGGGTCTTGCTTATGCTTAAGTTTACAAACTCTAACGTCTCCTATTAGTATGATGTTGGTGCATGAATGGCAAAATTTAGCTCAATCCTACAACAGTACTCTTTCAACCCTCGCAGATATTTGCTGTAAAAACTGATGTCTGATTCATAATTTGTGGTTTCTTGTAGATCAACTTGTCATCCTTCAAAAGAGACCATGCAGAACGACGCTGGCGAATTTGTGGATCTGTACGTCCCTCGTAAATGGTAATTATCACTCAATATTTTAGCTTTTTGTTAATGCACTACAACATTACAAGGTATTTCTTATGGGGGTTTTTCATTGTCTGGATATCCTCCCTACCTAATGCGGAAGAGATTAAATCCTAACCTTTCTTTTGGATCTCTTCATGAATGCCATGATGCAATAGTTCTACAAAGCTCGGTGGCTCAATGGATTTTTGTTCAAATATGCCTTTTTGGTTGCTACCCACCTTATTTGTAAGACTTAAGACTGCACTGACAGTAGTGTAAATGTGTCCACACTGGGGTTTTATTGTTGCAAAGGGGCCGTTCATCTAAACTTTGTTTGTGTATACTTGTGTGTATACTTGTTGATTGGATGCGAGTGCAAGCTCTTGCTTGTGCCCTCAGCCCTGCTTCGGTATTATACACTCGATTGTACAATGCTGTAGTCCTTAAATACGATTCCACTTCAGGAAAGGTTTACAAATATGGTTTTGATTAGGATATGGATATGATGCATAACCTCTTTAATGAAATTCAGTAAGCAAAAATGTATCTGCACCCATACGAATTTGAAGATGTATGAGACCGATGTAATAACCAGTTAAGGAAGCAGGATTTCAAGACAACAAAAATGTATATAAATAAAACTGTAACAGACCATACAACTTGTACTAGTAATGTGTTATCTAATGCTTGGCTAACAATAGGATGCTAAGGAATTATGAATGGGGAATGGCTAAATGTAAATGCATTTCAATCTTCATTTCGCGTGTTAGTGCCTATGGGGTTCTTCTACTGGTTGCTTGTGAAATGCTAACCCCTGATTAAGGCTTGCAGAAATTCACTGTCTGTTTTTCCTCCACAGCTCTGCGAGCAACCGAATCATTGGTGCCAAGGACCATGCATCTATCCAGATGAACATCGCAGAGGTAAGATTGAATAAAAATAAAAGCATGTTAGTCTCTCTTTAACCAAAAGCAGGTGTTCACGCTCTTCTTTCTTTTCGAGGCTAGGGTGGTTCTAAGTGAACTGCCATGCGTAGTAACGCTAAATGCACTTATTTTGACCTGCAGTCGGAACATGTCTTGTTTTTCCCTACGACCGTCACCTGTTGGAATTATTTTTAGGGTTCGCTTTTAGGCGGGCCTACTCCCTCACCCCCAATGCAGCATCGCAAGAGGCTTCTTTGTGTGGCAGCATGTTTTGCTGCCTATATCTGCAATGTAATCGCTAGTGTTTAACTTGGCTAGGAAGGCTGTGGTATTTCCTCTGGCTTTTTTTCACCCTGTGTGGATTTGTGCTACATACATATTGCTGCTCTTTAAGCCATGTGTTTTCCCCCCAGTGTCGAGGCCTTTTTTGGTGATTTCGGTATTTCACCATTCAGAGACTTCTAACATTTTCTCCTCTATTAAGGGGTTAATACATTGATTGTGGTGACTTCAGTCACCATCTGTGTTGCTGGTGGGGGTATATCTTACCTTTACCATATTTGTTCATACAATGTAAGGAAATCTGGGAACGTGGTTCAGGAAGTATTTGTTGTCGTACTCCTTGTTTATACGAAAAAAACCCAGCAAGAACCTGTTTCAAGGGCAACAATGTTCTGTGTTGACGTTTAAGTTTGGCCTGAAGTAAGTTGTGTAGTCCATTATTAGCCCAACACGGACAGATTTGAACTGTCATATGCAGTATACATTTTAAATGCATGCCACTTTCTTTTGGCAACAGCCATCTTGTATCGTTGTCTGATGGGTTAATCTAAAGAACATCCTTGCAGATGTTCAGCTTCTGCTTTAGTAGTGCTATGCCTGCCTTGAATACCGAA